>NW_012111808.1:4760109-4799125 GCF_000951035.1 Colobus angolensis palliatus | reverse complement strand
TCCGAGCCCGCTCCGGCGCCGACGTCTTCTGTTTGGGTGAGCGGGAGCTGTCCAGAAGGGCTCTGCCGCTCGCCGGGGCAGCCAACCTACCCTCCCGGACCTGGGGCGGGGCCACGCCCGACGGGCGCCACGCGCAGCTACTCCAAGGCCGCATCTACCCCCGGAGGCGGGCCTTCTACGGGAAGCTACCAATGGCTGTGAAGGGGGCGGGGCGGCGCTTTTCAGGTTTGGCTGACGGCTCGGTGTCTTTTTTCCTCCTTTGCTACTGGAATCAAACGTCAAGAAGAGGGAGGGAGGGGAAAGGGGGGTCACTGGGGAGAGGGAGGCTGGAGTGCGAGCGAGGGAGATTAGGTGAAAGATGCCGCGCTGTGTCCCCCCTGGGCAGCTGCGATCTGGGGGAAGGGGCATTGCTTCAGTCGCCTTCGCCTCACCCCAGACCTTCCCTGGAGGCGAGTAAGCCGTGAGCAAAAGACTCCGCTATGTGCCAGTGTAGACGAACACTCGTCGCTAACAAGCCACTTCCCGAGAGTCCCTAGCTGGGAGCCAGTAGTTTAGCCTTTTAAAATGCAGGCGCTAATGTATTCTAATGCACGGTAAATTCCCGAGGCCGGGGCGTGCATAATCTACGCGGCCAGAGGAACTGTAGCGCCCTCGCCGCCAGCGAGCTGCGGCCGGCCGGCGGCCCACGGGCGGCGCGGGCAGCCGTAATGCATGCAAAGTTAACACAATAACATCATTTAATTACCCGGTGAGCCCATAAATCTCAGTTATGAGGCTTCCGAAGAGCCCTGCTAGATAGCAAAACAAAATTAGAATTCCGGGAGCTGCCGTTTCAAGGTGACCAAGTGCTTTCTGCATCAGCGACTTGGAAAGAAGTGGGGAGAGTGTAGAACTAGAGGGGTGGAGGTGACGAGGGTCGCTGGTGTCCGTAGTGAGCAAACTTCTCCTGGGGGTAGAGAGTAAGCAAACCAGCTGGGACGGCAACCGCGGACCTTTCTCCTAACACACACTACACACACACACACACACACACACACCCGCTTCTCTCGAATCCCGAGAGAGGAACGGCGGTGGGCAGACGAAAAGGAGTCCTGGCTGACATCTGCATATTAAAACCTTGTTTCTGAAAAGGCCAGCAACCGGCCAGCCCGAGCACGCTCGCAAGCCAAGGCTTTAAAAAGTGCACCAACGTCTTCCTAGAATTTCCGTTGTTTAGCAACCCTAGGTCTAGAGGTGGGAGTGGAACTGGGGGACAGAGGAGTTGGAGATTTCTGCAGCCCCAGTGGGGGTGGAGGGGTGGTTGAAGACAGAGAGGCCAACCCCCGGCATAAAGCCTTAAAAGTAACAGATTCTTCCAAAGCAGGTTGCGCTCTGTTTGCCTCCGAAGATTCAAGCTAGCTGAGGTTGCGCAGATGTTGCCTTTGTTTAAAGAGACAGTAATTAAGGACAGGGTGGACATAAGTTTGAGAAGCGTGACCTATTTTCTTTTGATCAGCTGTCAAAAGAAGAGCAGGGGGTCTCCTTAAGACAGCCCCCTTCAACCACTTCCAGCTGTTAGAGAAAACTTGATAAGAAAACAAGGGCACAGCTCGGAATACTGTATGTCCCTTCTTGGTGCTAGAGAAAGATTTAATTCATTTGGAAAACAGTTCTTAGTCTCAGTGACCTTTTCTGCCGCCCTTCTCTTTCTTCCAGCTTCAGAACAACACCCCCACCCCCACCCTGTCACATGAATTTACAGTGACGTTATTCATAGATCAACTTTATTGAGCTCTGGCCAATACGCTGCCAATTATTCTTTCAAATAGCGTCTTCTCTGTGTTATCAAAGCCTGAGTAAGAAAGCAGCAGATCCCCTGGTTTGCCAGACATACTTTTCTGGTTGCTCACATCTCTAGTGTCACAACAGGAGACAGGTAAAATAACTCAGGTTTTGGTTTCTCTGTTTTTCCTCTCCTCCTCAACCCCTCCTACTGTCTCTCTTCGCACTCCCTACTTTATTATATATGGCAGCTGGACACTTGGGATGATTTGAATTAGTTAATGTTCGAAATATAATACTGAGTCGAACAAAAGTTCACGAGAGTGCAACCTGCTCTTGGTCCACGAGTGCACAGGTAGAGAAGCAGGAGAGAAGCAGAACTGGGAAGTAGTGGGTCTGATATGCCCCAGTACTAAGGTAGCCTCTGCTGCTATGCTGGCTTCAGGCTCAAGGAGTGGCCAGTTACCCTAGGCTGATGCTTCCTCCATACAGAAACCTACGTATATAAATTGGCATTTAAATAAATTTTCAAAATGTTAAACTTATTTGCCAGGACACCAAGATAAACCTGCTCTTGGGAATTATATTTCGGTGTGCCTGGGAGCAGAAAGGTGAGTTGCATTTTCTCTATGCCTCGCTTCCTTCCTTCCTCCCTCCCTCCTCCCTCACTCCCACCATCCCTCCGCCTTCCCTCGATCAATATTGGCGATCTCAGGGAAATCATGAAATCGTATTGGCTTCTTTGTGTATAATTTCATTGGGCTAGAATTAAGGCAGATTTTTCACGTTGTTTTTCTAATGGTGGTTTGAGGTTTTATGTTTCAACCCAAAATCCATTTAAAAGGAAAATGGATGTGCTTGTTTAGTGAGCACCCTAATTTTTACTGAATTAGGTTTGGATGCCCTTTTCTCTCTAAAAAAGAACAATATTTTCTACTTCAAGACAATTTTTGTAGTATCAATGCTAATACAATTTTAAGTATTTTTTGAAATATTTTTGATGTTTCTTTCTCTATAGCTCTTTAAGAAAATATAAGGGAAAGTTGTTTCTAATTGCCCCTTGTTTAGCATCCATACTTTAACCTTCAGAAGTTCTGCAACTTGGAATTTTGTCTTTTAATTTGAAGTCACACTCCTCTTCTCCCCCCTCCCCACCAGCATTTGATTTACAAACACACTGTATAGAAATGTGGTATGATAAGTGCTAGTTCACGGCTATTAGAATCTGGACAAACAGTTGTACCAAGCATTATATCAGGACCTGGATTTTACTTAGCATGCCACATTCACAGGTCCAATTTTCTTGAAGATCAGAGACTTAAATGGGTCAAAAGAAGCATGAAAATAAAATGCAGCTTCGACAACAGGGCTATTTTGGCTATTGCACTGTAAAAGAAAAAAAAATTCTGAACTTGAGTTAGCAATTGCAGGAAAATAAAAATATTTACTATCGGAGTTTTTCATATGTGTTTTCCACATTAAAATTATTTTTAGGTACAGAGAGACACACACAGAGAGGTGAACATTCAATTAAAAGACAGACTTTATAAATTATTCACGGAAAAAGATAAACAGACCACAAGTAAACCCAATCTGCATAAAGGGTCCAATAGCTTTGTTTTTACTATAAAACAGTAACAATGACCCAAATCTAGGGTAGAGGAGGGCTGCTAATTTCTACCCCAATGCTTGAAATCTTGTCAGGTTTTGTGTCAGGGTAGAACACATTTATGCTACAACTAGGTTTATCAGAGCAATACACACACACAGAAACATAATGGTGGGTTGATTTGGACTATTTTATTTTTGCCCTTCCCCAAACCATCTGGCGTGTGAGTGTAGGGGTATTGATCAGGGATCTGTGAGCTGCAGACCCCATGCCAATCCATAGCGTTTCTGGCAATCAGCGTCGCCCATGAATTACAGCTGTCTGTGCAGCTCCTCAACAGAAATCTTAAAAAAAAAAAAAAAAAAAAAAATCCTCCCCCCCCAAACACATCATCCGTTCGGGGGTAAGTCAATATCATTTCTTTGTCATTCTGAGGGCGAGGATTATGCAGGAGAAAGTTTTTGTTGTCTGTTGTAGCTGCTGCTGCGCCTGCCTTTTTTTTTTTTAAAGGAAGGAGAGCAATTTTCTAGTCATTGAATGGTAATGGTTTTCCAGAAAGGCCTCAAGCGTTTGTAAGAATGGGACAACAAATGCTGTTTCAATATTGTAGGGGAATTTGAAGAGGACAAGGAAACTCTTAGGTCGCTATACACAAATAATAGTAGGATAACTCAAGGTTCCTTTTCACAACAGAGAATTTTCTCCCCTTTCCTGGGATCCCCTGGTGATGAAGACACGGCAAGTGTCTGTGCTTACACGTGCAGATGGGACAGTGGGTGCTTGTGGCGGAAAAGGGGCCCTCGGAATTGTGGCTGTGTTTGAGATCTTCATTAGCTTCAGTTTTCTTCTGTCTGAAAGCTCGGGCTGGCTGAGCCCAGGGAGAATAAAACTAAAAGCGAAGCCCGGCCCCACTAACTCTCTTTGGCCTCTCAGCTCAGAAATTCACCGTCACTTTTCAAATTTGCAGTTGGATCTTGGAGAGTGTTTTGTTTGTTTTTCTGGGTGGTGAGGCCAAACGCGTCCTTTTTTGTCTCCTTCTTCTCCGTTAATCTTGTTAAAATTCAAAACGCCAGGTTAGCAGAGCTGGCAGGGGACTGCCCTTAACTTTGTGGTTGACAAAAGATACTTTGCGTGGGGGCAGGGACAGATATGGGGTTGTCAGTCTTGTTCTCACCCTTATCCGGCCTCTTAAGGAAAGGAAAAAGAAGCTACAGGAGCCCTGCCTGCTGTGGGAAGGTTCTCTTGGAGCCCCAAGCCCAGCACCTGGATTAGAAGGTGGAGAGTAGGGCCGCGGGAAGCAAACCACAATTTCCTCCGTAGTCCAGACACCGGGAGTGGGCAGGCTTGAGGGAGGGGAAAGGGGAGGAGACCCCACCCCAAAGAACTTTGGCACCTGCTCCAGGGAGTGTCAGTCTGCAGGGGAAACTGGAATCCCAGCTCTGCCTAGCTAAGCTGCTAGCGCGTCCACCTATCTAGTTTTAAAGAACACCGCGGCGGCCGACCTTGATCGCCCTCCTCTACCCATATAGATAGGGGACTGTTGAAGTTTTCTGTCTTCGGGAACCGCTTACTTCCCCGACACACACACACACACACACACACACGCGCGCGCGCACACACACACACACACATACATTTCTTTGCTGCTTCGGCTCCCTGCCCTTTGTGGGTTTCCATAGCCCCCTCCCGTGAGTAGTTTGGGTGGAAGTGGGCGGCAGGGCCTCTGATCTGGACCGGTCCCCAGGACCGGGGGCTGGAACTGCGGTTCATTCCAGGGACTTACCTTCCTCCGAATTCGGGGCCAACTGCAGACCCTTTCTGCAACGCCCCACCCACCCGATTTTTCGGCTGCTAACGCTGCAGAAGCTGGTGGGAGAAATAATTCTACCCTTTTGGGAAAATGAAATTCAAAGGAGGGAAGGTTGAGGATTCGAACCTGCAAATACCCAAGGGCTTCTTTTTGCGGAAGGGGCGGGGGGAGCACAGCTCTTAGGGGACCGGGGATTTTGCTCTACAAGAAAGTTGCATTTTAAATAGGCAATATAGTCTGAGAACGAAGACAAAATTTCTCCTTACCGACTTTCAGTTTTGTTCCCGCTATTTGTCCCTTCTGCCCCAAAGCCCCATAGCTTCGATTTTTAAGTTGTGAGATCTGCCGTCACATTTTCTTTTTAAAGGAGCGTTCCAAAAGTACGACTCAAGTATGGTTAAAATAAACTTTTCCTTTCCTCCAGTTGTCACCCCATAAAAGAAAAACTGGCATGATGTCCCTTTGTTCCGGTCAAGTTGTGCGTGAAATCTTTTTGTTGTCCTTTCCAAAGGAAGGCAAAAGTTGCAGTTGATTGTAAAAAGGACAAATTTTACTCCCTGAAAGTGGAGCTGTTTTCAAGTTGCCCTGAGACACAAAGCACGGGTGTTGCTTTTATTTATTACCCTCTAAAAACTATCATTTATTTGCCCTGGAAATAATTTTTGATTGAAGATTCAATATTGTTTAGGCATTAGTACAAAAACTATTACTTCCCCTTCCAATGAAAATCCGAGAGTTAAAAAATCTTTGTGTATAATTTCAATTGTCTAGCTACCATGGAAAAAATTTCATACGGAGTATTAAAAAAAAGACTTGACTAGATTTTAAACTTCAGAAGTATCTCCGATTTCAAAAGGCGGTATTTCTATTTGGAAACTAACAAAGCTAACCGAGAGGTTGAAATAGGTATGCGAATCAGATCGTTTTTAAAAATCGTATATTTTTTCAGATTCCTCGAGTATCATCTCCCAAAGAAATTAAAGAACCAAGTGAATCTGAGCTGACCTTCTGGGGTAACACGATCAAAAGTAACAGAGTACATTCAGATTATTTTAGGATCATTTTAGTTTGGAAAAGTGCCTCAATGTCATTATTACGAATGTTTTGTTTGCAAACGTGGAAGGGAAGGCGACACTGGCGGACTCAAGGGTCGGAGGTGGCCGTTTCGCAGCCGCCGGGGCCGTGGTCGTTGGAGAAGCGGACCCGCTCCCCGCGGCCCACGCGAACCAGCGCCCCGGCCGGGCTCAGTGGGCTCAGCGGCCTCAAGAGAGTACGAGCTCAGAGGGCGTCCCGCCGACCGGGTTGGGAGAGCGACGCGGACGGCGCTGCAGACTCGGAGGACTGTGAGTAACCTGTTGGCCTGGAGGAATCGTTGTTGGCGAGGCGGCGGCGGCGTCGAGGCCGTGGGCGCGGGGTGGCGGCGCAGGCCGCTACCTTCGCCGGCTCGGCGGAGCCCGGCGGCCCCTAGGCCCGCTTCTCGGGGACCGGGCGGCGCGGCCCCGCAGCCCAGGAGGCGGAGGGAGCTGGCCAGGATTGATGTCTAAATCAATGCGGTTTCTAGGCACTTCTCCCGACTCCTCTCCATCTTCCTCAAAGGCAAAGCGCCTCGCGAGGGTGGAGTTCCGCGCCCTTCGCGAAGTCTGCGCGAGGAGGGTGTCTGCGGGCCCCACGGCCGCGGCCCCACGCCGGACATGCGGACCACGCACCGGCCAGGAGGGCCCTGCTGACCAGGGAGTCCAGCCTCGGCGGGGCCCCCCTCCTGTGCCCTCGTACTTCCTTTTGCTCCCCACACTTGGGGGCTTATTTCCCCCCACACTGGGAATGGTGCGGGGCCCAGGCGACTCTCGCAGCCTCCGCGCAGGGCGAGGCCTGTCCGCCCTCCGCGCTGCCCACTGGCTCCCCAATTCGAGAGGTTCTGAGAGGAGCGACCCCTCGTTTCCAACTCCAGGCAGGCCCGGCGGCCTCTGATTTAATTATTCGCTGATGAATTAGACAGCTGCAATTGTCGTGAAAAGTCAGCGGCCACTATTGATTCCAGGGCCGAGGGGAGGAGTGGGAAAGGGCGGGGAGGCAGCCCGGGCCCTCGGGTGTCCTCGGCCGTGCGACCTCTCCCGGCCCCGGCCGCCAAGCCCCAGGGCCTCTCTCCGCCCTAGGCCCGGCGGGCCAGACGTGGCTGGTGCTCGAGGGGCCGCGGGCCTCGCTCCGGGCTCGGGTCTGTTCTCCTACCCACGCGGCGGCGGAAGCACCTGGGGAACTGTAGACGAGGTGGGGGCGGGAGGGACGCCCCCTCCGGGCTTGCGGGGAAGAGGGCGGTCCCCGGCCCACTCCCAGGGCGTCCGCAGCCCGCTCCCGGCCTGGCGCCCGCGGCCTGGAGGCGGAAGGGAGGGCGGCGGGCGCTTCCGGTCTTCGCTGAACCGGCGCCCGGCCTAGAGAGGCCTAGGGAGGCCGCGGCCGGGCTCCAGGCCCGGCTGGGCGAAGGTCAGCGGCTGGTGAGGCCGCGCCGGCCGGAGCTCTCCGCTGCGGCACGGACGACTCGGCCTGGGGCCCAGCTCCCAGCACACGCCGCCCTCCTTGTAGGCAGGATGTGCCGAGCCGGTGGATCCGCGCGAGTTCCCACCGGAGCAACAAGTCCTGGTGCGCGGAGAACCAGAGGGCAGTGGGGGGTTCAACCCCCCTCTCCCTGTCCTAGGACCCAGTCAGGAATGTCTGTTTTGAGAAGGAGAATCTGGGTGTCCTCAGAGCGATTTGGCACAGTTGCGCGGAGAATACCTGCTAGAGAAGCCACTGTAGTTAGAGCCTCACAGTAGACACAGAAATGAGGAAGTATTTGATGTATTCAGACAACCTGACAAAAGCCTTTTTAAATTGTTATGATCTATATCAGAAAAGCACTGGAAGCCGCGTAGTAGTCTTTTGGTATACGCATTTGATATCCTCTTCCTGGGTGGTTTTAAAGCCAAATGACTTTTCATTACAATTTGAGATTATTTTTAATACTATAGTTTAAAGAAATCATAAATTATGCGGGAAACTTATAGACTGTGTTGTCCAAAAACATGAAAGATTTAAACGCTTCATCCTCAGTGTTTCATATTTTTCTCTCTCTGAAATGAGTCAAGTATTTACTATCTTTTTTGTTGGTGAAATGTATTCTTCAGACTTTATCCTGGGAAGAGTTGAGCACTGACTCCTTGGAGATCAGATACAAAGAGTAAAAAGGGAGCCTCGCCACTACATCTCCTGCTACATAATCCATGGGGCTTAGGATAGGTCACTGCACACAAAATGGCCTTTCCTGTCTCCCTTACTGAGATGGACTAATGGATTTTGTAACAGTTTTCCAACTATCAGACTGGGGAAACCTGGTTTGGGGACTTCGTGTTGACAGAGACCGAATAGGATGCACTGTGTCAAATTCTTTACCTTATCAACATAATTTGATAACAAGGTAGGGGAATTATTAATGGAATTCTGAAACATCAAGTTTTGAAATACCATTTGTAATTATAAAATTTCCCAGTGGGTTATGGTTGACTTCAATTTCTAGTAAAGTGAGATGGGGTGGGTGGAGACATTTTTAAGAATTCACAACCCTTCCCCCCTTGGTTAGAGCCATATGATTAAAGCAAAAATTCTTTGTGTTTTGAAGGGACATAGTTTTTGCCTTTGTAGATGTTGTTGCTCCTTCAGTGTCTGAACGGCTTCTGCCTCCACTGTACCCGGTGAATGCCAGCTCCTATCTAAAGTTTCAGTGCTCATTTCTAGACCTCTACACCGAACCATTTCTACGCCCACTGCACCTGATGAGTGGTGGGTGAACCTCCTATCTGAAGTTTCAGTGCTCTTTTCTAGAGCTCTTTGACGCTATTGCATCTGGCGAATGCCAGCTTATATTTGAAGTTTCAGTTACCATTTCTAGATCTCTTCTATGCAACTATTTGCATATCAAATTTCCTTCAAAAAGTTTTTTTTTTTTTTTTTTGAGACAGAGTCTCACTCTGTTGCCCAGGCTGGAGTGCAGTGGTGCAATCTTGGCTCACTGTAACCTCCGCCTCCCGTACCTTAGCCTCCTGAGTAACTGAGATTACAGGCACGTGCCACCAAGCCTGGCTAATTTTTTTGTATTTTTAGTGGAGATGGGGGTTTCAGCATCTTGGCCAGGCTGGTCTCGAACTCCTGACCTCAGGTGATCCACCCACCTTCATTTTTTAGACTTCCTTTTTACTTAAATGATACCATTCATTAGTGGTACCTAATACCATGAGATTGCATAGCATACTTTGGAAAAATCATGTCTAAGCCTGGTTTAGACTTTTAAAATTTTCTTTAACTTGACTCTTGCATCAAGAAGGATTTGCCCTTGTTAAATATTAATAACTTAACTGGAAGACAAATGAGACAGTAACCAGGTGCAGTAATTAGGATATGAGAGTGCTTGGAAATTGTGAAGTGTTCTGCAAAAATTATGATAATAATTCATTAATTTTATTTTCATTTAAGACTTATTTGAGTGCCTACTATGTGCCTATTAGAATTTTTGGTTGCAAGCAACAGAAGCTGCCTCAGACAAACAAGTAGGAAAGAACGTCTGAGAAAGAAACCAAATAATTCACAGAAGTGATCAGAAGGCAGGAGAGTCAAGCAGGAACCAATTCCTAGTTCCAAGAGAGACTGCGAATAGGAACAAAGCCAAGATCATGCCCTGCAGTAGACTGGTTAGGGAGCCTCTGCTGACCCACTTGTCTCTGCTGCTGCCACCGCAGCTAAGAGTAACTTCCACACTGTCCTATGTTTTTGTGTCACTTCTATAAGAGCCAATTAGGATGTGACCTCTCCTAGAGCATATACAAGAGTCCTAGCCACCAGGGACTGAGAAGGGGGCACTGCATTTCACCTGTATTACACACTTTAGGGAGTCACCTCAAAATAGAGTGTTTGAATTGTGGACAGTAAAAACAAAAACAAATAAATAAAAAGCACCCAAAAATATGTTACCACACAAGTGCTTGCAAGAGAACCATGAGTAAGTTAGATATGGTCCCTGTTCTCATGAACCTTACAATTTAGTGAGGTGGTGATGATAACTCCATTTTCTGTATAAAGAGAAAAAATATTCAGATCCCATCTCAAAGTAATGGACTAAGTTTCTACCTGTTTTTTGTTTTGTTTTGTTTTGTTTTGCTTTTTCTTGTTCTCTTTTGACGTGGTTGGATGTTGGTCAGAGGAAGTTATAAATGACTGGTTTAGGAGGAATTAGGTCTATTCCATCACCCTCTCAAGGTCAAGGATGCAGTGGAAACAAGTCCTGGATCAAGAGGCAGGGCCTGCATTCTGGTCCCAATCCTATTATTGTCTAGCTGTGTGACCAAGAGCCTGCATTGCCTTCTGTAGATGCTCTTCAAGGTCCCTTCCACATGTAAAGTCTGATTTAATATGGTTCCCCTTTTATTAAAATGGGATTTGTATGATGATTGGATTAATTTCCTATGGGCTCTTTAGATATTTTAATTCTTAATCCAAATAGTTTTGGGGGTTATAGCCTTAAAAAGCTATTTCTGATGGGATAAAGGTATAATGATTGACTTCATATTCCAAAAATGGATTCCAAACAAGGATTCTCTTTTTAAAAAATGAATTTTATTTCCAAATGACCTATTATACTTCAGTGAATGGGTTTGTTGCTTTTAGTTTGAAATTATGTACTGAGTCTTTGGTTCCTCTCTGTATTTTCAGACCAAGAAAGGCAAAAGAAACTGAGGACAGAGAGAGGAACAGAAACAGTCCTAATTTGAAGTGATCACTGAGCCAGAATTGCTTCAGAGTTATGTGACTTTTTAAAATTCACTATAGATTTTTGAGTGGGTATTTCTTCTGAAGAGATTTTAAGTTATTCCCATCCAAGAAGTTAGGAAAAAGTATTTGATGGGGTAAAATCCTTGTTTAGACCTTGTTTCTTCCAAGTGGAACTATAGTGAAATTTACTATGGGCTCATAATACTCACCATAGTATCTGACTGAAGGATGCCAGGACAGTTTCAAGGGTCATGTTTAACATAGTTTTGTTACACAATATAAGCAAACAGCAGAAACCCTGGATATTTTGTATTTGTTTTCTTGGTGTCTTTTTTTTTAAAAAAACTGGGTGTCCATCAAATGAACACATATTAAACCATAGTCACTTGCTTTGTAACTGAGCCCTCATATGACCAATTTTAAAACTGAGTAATACCTTGGAATACCAAACAATCATTTAAAAATATATATACTTAAAATATTGATTTCTGCATGTTGGGGTGGCTTATAGTGGTGGGTAGTTGGGGTGGGGTGAGTACAGTGGTCAGTGAAGGAGTTACATTTTATAGGAATTTATTCATCCTTAATGGGGTAAGATTTTTCCTTGGCTTCTCCTCTCCTCTGTGCTACTTCAAATCCCACTCATACTTTAATACTGTGTTTGTAAACTTTCTGGGTGAGACCCATAGTAGGAAATTGATTTTGTGTTGTGATCTTAGTGTATGTGTGTGTATATAGATGTTATGTTATATATCTTGTATATATATGTTATACATGTAATATATATACACAATATATGTATGTGTGTATATACACACATTTCAGGAAGGAAAGAATTTTTTCTCATATTTTTAACTGACAAAAATTTTATACATTTATGGTTTACAACATGATGTTTTGAAATTTGTCTATATTGTGGAATGGCTAAATTGAGCTAATTATCATATGTACCACCTTACATATTTATTTTTTTATGTCAAGAATGTGAAAAAATCTACTCTCTTAGTGATTTTCAAGTATACAATATGTACGTTGTTATTAACTGGAGTTACCATGTTGTATAGTAGATCACTATAACTTGTTTCTCCTATCTAACTAAAATTTTGTATCCTTTGACCAATGTCTCCCTTCCCCCACTCCCACTTGCCAGCCCCTGGTAACCATCATTCTACTCTCTGCTTCTATGAGTTTGACTTTTTTAGATTTCACATGTAAGTGAGATCAGGCGGCATTTGTCTTTCTATGCTTATTTCACTTAATATAATATTCTCGAGGTTCATCCATGTTGTTGCAAATGAAAGGATTTCCTCTTTTTTAAAGGCTGAATAGTATTCCACTGTGTGTATATATATACACACACAACACATTTTCTTTATCCATTTATCTGTTGATGGACACTTAGGTTGATTTCATGTGTAGCTATTGTGAATAATGCTGCAATGAACATGGGAATACAGATATCTCTTCAACATACTGATTTCATTTCTTTTGGATATATACGCAGTAGTGGGATTGCTGTATCATATGGCAGTTTTGTTTTTAATTCTTTGAGAAAGGGAAGAGAAAGAGAATAGGGTATTTTAATTCTTTTTAAATACCCTATTGTAGCCAGAGTTGTGTTTGAAATTAGTTACTAAAGTATGGAAGCTTTTCTGATGGTGGTGGGATGTGTTTTGTTTTGTTTTGTTTATGTCTATGGTTTGTTTTTGCTTCCTCGTTTGGTACATGTTATCTAAAGCTTTGTACTGCTATTGATCTATGTGGCTTATTGGCTCTTTAGGTAGTAAGCACTTGAGGATACCATCCTGGGGGGATGTCTCTAGTCAAATGCCATAACGCTCTTGATCCCTATCTTGTCCATATTTTTAGCAAAGTCTTTACTGAAGGTTAGACGGATGCTCATCAAATTTTTAGATGACACAGAGAGAATATTTTAACCATAGCTAACATATTGAAAGACAAAATCAAGATTCAAAATGGAATATGCATGTTAGAATTAAAACCAACATCATGTAATTTAGAAGGACCAATATAAAGCCCTTTATTTAAGCTGAAAAATAGAAATCAAGGGAGGTTCCTGGATTGTGACAAGAATGCATGTGAGAAAGATGGAAGCATTTATCTACTACAAATGCAAATGACTCAACAGTATTATGCAGCATGAAAAAAAAAGATAATGCATTTTTAGGCTGCATTACTAGAAATATGGTATACAACTTATAAGAAAGGTAGCAAATTCCCTGTCTTCTGGGCCAGAGATGAATCTAACTCTAGGTACCTAATTTTAATATAGATATCAATAAACTAGACTTACATGGGTCATTAGGATGTGAGGGAAGAGGAAACCATGCTTTACGTGGAAGAGTTACAGCAAATGTTTAGCCTAGAGAAGAGGCCAATAATGTGGCGCATGGCTGCCACTTCAAATATTTGCATAGCTGTCACGTGGCAGAAGCGGTAGTTTTTCCTGTTCTAAGTCAGAGTTAGGCCAAAGGGTAAAAGTGACAGAGGGGCTGATTTTGATTCCAATGATTAAAGTTGTCTTAGAGGACAGCAGCTTGCCCCATGAAGGAGTGAATTCTTCACTCATATGACTGTTTAGCAAAGGTTAATTGACTACCTGGCTAGGATGCTATTAGTAGGATTCAGCTGAATTAGGCAGCAGGTTGAAATAGATGATCTCTTTGGTTGAATCCCAGGATTTGCTGAATTGAACATTAAAAAGAATAAGACTGGGCTCTCTACTCTTATGAGTTCAACTTTTTTAGTTTCCACAGATGAATGAGATTATATAGTATTTGTCCCTCTGTGCCTGGCTTATTTCATTTAATATATTATCCTCTAGGTTCACCAATGTTGTCTCAAATGACAGGATTTCCTATTTTTTTGAAATAGGGGAATAGTATTGCATTTCATGTGTATACTGCATTTTAAAATCCATTCATCCATTGATGAACACTTAGATTGTTTCCATATCTTAGCTATCTGTGAATAGTGCTGCAGTGAGCATGGGAGTGCAGACATCTCTATAGCATACTGATTTCAATTCCTTTGGGTATATACCTGGTAGTGAGATTGCTGGACCACATGGTAATTCTATATTTAGTTTTTTGAGGAATCTCCATACTGTTTTTTCAAAATGGTTATACTACTTTACTACTTTACAACTTTACAATACTACCAACAGTGTATAAGAGTTCCCTTTCCCCCGCATCCTCAGCAACACTTGTTCTCTTCCATGTTTTTGCTGATAGCTGACCTAACAGGCATGAAGTGATGTATCATTGTGGTTTTAATTTGCATTTTTCTGATGTTTAGAGAGTTTTGGCTTGCTTTGAACATTTTTTCATGTATCTGTTGCCCATTTGTATGTGTTCTTTGGAGAAATGTCTATTCAAGTTTTTTTGCCCATTTTAAAATAGGATTATTTATTTTCTTGTTATTGTGTAGTTTGAGTTCCTTATATATTTTGGATATTAGCTCTTTATCAGATATCTGATTTACAAATACTTTCTTCCGTTCTGTTAGTTGTCTCTTCACTCTATTGATTGTTTCCTTTGCTGTGCAGAAGCTTTTTAGTATGATGTAATCCCACTTGTCTGTTTTTACTTGTGTTGATTGTGCTTTGAGGTCTTACCCAAAAAGCCCTTGCCCAGACCTATGTCATGGAGATTTTCCCCTGTGTTCTCTTCCAGAAGCTTCATAGGTTCAGGTCTGAAATTTAAGTCTTTAATCCACTCTGAGTTGATTTTTGTATGTAGTAAAAGAAAGAAGTCTAATTTCATTAATCTGCATGTGAATATCAGTTTTATGTGCTCTTGGTGCCTTTGTTGAAAATCAGTTGGCTGTAGATACATGAATTTATTTCTAGGCTTTCAATTATATTCCACTGGTCTGTGTGTCTGTTTTTATGTTAGTACTATACTGTTTTGGTTACTATAACTTTGTAGTGTATTTTAAAGTCAGTTAGTATGATACCTTCAAGTTTCTTCTTTTTGTTTAAGATGGATTTGCCTATCTGGGGTCTTTTGTGGTTCTGTACAATTTTAGGATTGTTTTTCCTACTTCTGTGAAGAATGTCATTGATGTTTTTCTAGGGATTGCATCCAATGTGTAGATCATTTTGGGTAGTATACTGGTCCATTTTCATACTTCTATAAAGAACTACCTGGGCTGGGTGTGGTGGCTCATGCCTGTAATCCCAGCACTTTGGGAGGTCGAGGTGGGTGGATCACCTAAGATTGGGAGTTCAAGACCAGCCTGACTGACATGGAGAAACCCTGTCTTTACTGAAAATACAAAAATTAGCTGGGCGTAGTGGTACATGCCTATAATCCCAGCTCCTCAGGAGGCTGAGGCAGGAGAATCGCTTGAACCTGGGAGGCAGAGGTTGCAGTGAGCTGAGATTGTGCCACTGCACTCCAGCCTGGGCAACAGAGTGAGACTTTGTCTCAGAAAAAAAAACAAAACAAAACAAACAAACAAAAAAACAAAACTACCTCAGACTGTATAATTTATTAAGAAAAGAGGTTTAATTGACTCACAGTTCCACAGGCTGTACAGGAAGCGTGGCTGGGAGGTCTAGGCAACTTACAATCGAGGCAGAAGGTGAAAGGGAAATGAGCATATCTTACCATGGTGGAGTAAGAAGAGAGAGAAGGGAGCAGTGCCACACACATTTAAACCATCAGATCTCATGGTAACTCACTATCACGAGAACAGCAAGGGGGAGATCCACCCCCATGATCCAGTCACCTCCCACCAGGCCCCTCCTCCGATTTGACATGAGATTTGAGCTGGGACACAAATCCAAACCATATCAGGTAGCAACGCCATTTTTTTTTTCCTGGAGGTATATTTTTAAATTATATCTTAAAGATGATTTAATTGATTTATTGCCTATTCAAACTTATAATAAAATTTTATTCTTTTTTATTTTTTAATTTATTATTATGATACTTTAAGTTCTGGGGTACATGTGCAGAATGTGCAGGTTTGTTACGTAGGTATACATGTACCCTGGTGGTTTGCTACACCCATCAACCTGTCATCTACATTAGGTATTTCCCCTAATGCTATCCCTCCCCTAGCCTCCCACCCCGCTGACAGGGCCTGGTGTGTGATATTCTTCTCCCTGTGTCCATGTGTTCTCATTGTTCAGCTCCCACTTATGAGTGAGAACATGCAGTGTTTGGTTTTCAGCATGGCCATTTTAACGATATTAGTTCTTCCAATCCATAAGCACGGAATATCTTTCCATTTATGTCTTCTTCAATTTCTTTCATCAGTGTTTTATAGTTTTCAGTGTAAAGATCTTTTACCTCCTTGATTACATTTATTTCTAAATATTTTATTTTTTGTAGCTGTTATAAATAGGATTTTTAAATTTCTTTTTCAGATCTTTTGCTGTTAGTGTATGATAATGCTACTGAACTTTGTATGTTGACTTTGTATCCTGAAACTTTAGTGAATTTGCTTATTAGTTCTAACAGTTTTTTAGTGGAGTCTTTAGGGTTTTTTTTTTTTTTATATATAAGATCATGTTTTCTGCAAACAGGAACAATTTAACTTCTTCCTTTCCAACTTGGATACTTTTAATTTCCTTCTTTTGCCTAACTATTCTGGCTGAGACTTCCAGGCTTCCAGTGCTATGTGGAATAGAAGAGGAGAAAGTGAGTATCCTTGTCTTGTTCCTGATCTTAGAGGAAAATCTTTCAGCTTTTCTCCATTCAGTGTAATACTAGTTGTGGGTCTGTCATGTAAGACCTTATTGTGACCAGAGGCTGGGGGAGAGGAGTGGAATAGGAAAGGGGAGATATTGGTCAATAAGCCCTAAATTACAATTAGATACGAGGAATAAAATCTGGTGTTCTATTGCACAGTAGAGCGACTATAGCGAATAACAATGTATTATAGATTTTGAAATAGAAAAGAGGTTTTTGTGTATTCCCATCACAAAGAAATGATAAATATTTGAGTTGCCAAATATGCTACTCTAATTTGATCATTACAAAATGTAAACATGTATCAAAACATCATGTTATACTTCCTAAATATGTACAGTTATTTTTCAATTAAAACTAAAACTTAAAAATGATATTGTGAAAGTAATTTATGTAGATAATTTTAAGGGTTAGAGTAATATTAATATTCAAGCTTATGAAGACTTTAAAAGTACATAGTGGAGCATTTTCTATCTCAAAACGCTGTAAAACTATCTTTATGAAAAGTACAGTTTCTTTATGAAAAGTAAAATAATTATTTCTTGTCTGCATTTCTAAAATTCCAAAAAGCTCTAAAAACCAAAAAGTTTTTTTGAATTTCGTATGTTGAAGTAACCATAACTGAACTGATATGAAGCTATTTATAGTCTTTTTTTTTTTTTTTAAATAGAGCCCCCTCAGTCGCCCTTTCACTCACTGCAGTCTCTGCCTCCTTCCCGAACCATTTGCATGTCTCAGCCACTGGAGTGGATGGGATTACAGGTGCATGCCACCACACCCAGCTATTTTGTGTGTGTGTGTTTTTAGTAGAGACAGGGTTTCACCATGTTGGCCAGGCTGGTCTTGAACTCCTGACCTCAAGTGATCCGCCAACCTTGTCCTCCCAAAGTGCTGGGAATACAGGCATGAGCCATTGCACTCAGCCTTTTTATGGTTATTATTCCACTTAGAATTAGTATTCACACATACCTGTGCAGAAATATTGTTGTATTTGATGAGAAAGTGCTGCCCCAGACCTTGCTGGGGGTTATGTAATGTATAATTTTTACCACTAAATGCTTTCAAATATCTGAAAAATTCTCAATTCTAAAGCATCTATCTCTAAAGGATTTGGTTAAGAGATTGTGCACTTGTATTCTTAGTTAGCCTATAGTTTGATAGTTCTTGTTTTCTCAGGATAGCTTGAATCCATTGGCCAGAGATCTAGACAATAAGCTGTATAACTTCCCCATGATACAATAATTCCCAAGAAGTATTAACTCTAAAATTTGTCACAGAAGGAATTTGCTCTATGAACCAAATTTGTACTATATAACAAATCAATAAGTTGCTTTGCTATTTCCATATTTATTTTATAAAGAGGCCAGTGGCAAAAATGATCAGTATCAGGGCCTCCTCCCAAGGCATACTTGATATTACTTGAGACTGGTCCTGGGCCAGGTATGATGGCTCACGCCTGTAATTCTAGCACTTTGGGAGGCTGAGGCAGGCAGATCCTTAGGTCAGGAGTTCAAGTCTAGCCTGGCCAACAAGGTGAAACCCTGTCTCTACTAAAAAATACAAAAACTAGCTGGGTATGGTGGCACACACCTGTAATCCCAGCTACTTGGGAGGCTGAGGCAGGTGAATTGCTTGAACCTGGGAGGTGGAGGCTGCAGTGAGCCAAGATCGCGCCACTGCCCTCTGGCTTGGGTGACAGAGCAAGACTCTGTCTCAAAAAAAAAAAAAAAAAAAATGACTGGCCCTGGATGACAATATCATACTTTTCTGGCCTACATAGATGAGTTATTTGCATAAATTAATTAATGGCTTTCATTTTACAAATCCTTTCTGTAGTTATTGCTAATTCGGGACCTTGAGGGAACATTTATGGAACACTGCTCCAGACTGGCCTTAAGCTCAGCAACCATGTTACAAAGATGAATGAGAACTAAGAGTGCCTCAAAGTATTCACACACTCATTTGATCCTCAAAACAGCACGTAAGATAAGTGGGAGTGATATTATTGTTCCAATTTTGAAGATGAAAATCTTAATCTCTGGGAACTCGAGGAACTGGTTAAGGGTCACACATTTAGTAAGTGGTAGAACAGGACTTGAATCCAAGGCTTTAATTCACAATGTAGTTATATTTCTAACACATTAACATACATTGGGAGCCTGTTTGTGATAGAAAATGTTTCATTTTCTCCTCACCCAACCCTTAGACATTCACTTTTACTTGGCTGCTCAGAATTTGTACCCACTTATTGTGTTTAGAGAATGCACTGTGAAATGTAAAATGAGTTTTTATGGAAGATAGGATCCTACTTCTTACTATGAAATCCAAAAAGCCCAAACTCTCTTTTTCCCCATCCCCTGGTAGCTGTGACTCAGAAATGTCATTTAGAACCAACCAGAAAGATATACGTCCTTGGATGTCAGATCTCCACGGTGTGGAGACAGCCTACAACTCGCACTAGTGTGGTTGTGCGTTCTGTGTCCAACAGAGGCAGTTCATCAACACAGCTGGTTCTCTGGCTGTGCTTCTTACACCTGTCCCCCAATGATTTCAGATGATTTTCTGAACTTGGTTCTTATCCCTTTCAGTCTATTCTGTGAGTAATCTGGGTTCCTTTTACCTAATATTTTTCTGTGAAAATTAGCTTGAGTCAGTTTCTGTTGTTTCCCACCAAGAATCTCTGCCTAGGAGAGATTCACTTTATAGATGAGATATTGGTCAGAATTGGTCAGATTGGTGATAATTGGTCAGACTTGGGGCATATTTGAAGAGAGAGCTGACAGGATTTACTAATGGTTTGGATATGGAGTGTGAGAAAAGGAAAGGTGTCAAGGATGACTTTAGACTTTTGGCCTGAAAAATTGAAACAAGAAAGCTACCATCAGTTCCATCAGTTCCAGTTCTCTAGCATTACAAAATGCCCCAAAGTAGTGAACTTAAACAACAATCATTTTTGCTATCTCCATTGGCTTGGGCTTCTCACAGCATGATGACTGGGCTTTAAGAAGGAGTATCCATTAGGAAGTGTCCGTAAAATTAGCATTCTAAGAAAACTGGGAAAAAGCTGTATGTTTTTTTATGACCTAGCCTCAGAAGTCACATAATGCCACTTCCACCATATTCTATGTTTAGAATTTATCACAGGCACATTCCATATTTAAGAAGGAGGGGACATTGGAGCATCAAAGAATTTGGGACCATGTTTTAAAACTATCACACCATTTATTAGGGAGCTCCATGAAAGTTGGGGAAGACAGAGAGGAACAAGTTGGGAATGGGGAAAAATCAAGTGTTTGTCCATGTTAACTATAAGTGTCTAATATTCATTCAAGAGGAGATATTGGGCAGGCAATTGGATATAAGTCAGGAATCAAGGTGAGAAGTTGGGGCTAGAGACAGAAATTTTAAGAGTTGTCTGTGTATAAGTGATATGTGAAAGCCATAGGACTGGTTGAGATAATCTAGAGAGTGGATCTAAATAGGGAAAATGTAAGGATCTGGAACTCTTTGGAAATGTAAGGAGAATACCAAAAGAGACTGAGAAGAACAAACCAGTGAGGCATGTACTTAGGATGTTTGCACACAGTGTGAGCAGGGACAGAATGGTAGGAGACAGTGAGGGTAGAAGAATAGCAGAGGACAGCAGAGGTTGAGTCCAAGAGATGAACATGAAGGAGAGTAAATGTAAGCCCTGCCTTAAAAAAGGACTGTTTTTGTTAGGAAGTAGTGTCAGTTGAGGTGATGAAACTGGGGCCAAAAAGAGAGCCTATGATTTTCCTCTGTCTCCTACGTCCGGAAAAAAAAATGAGAAAACCAAAAAGACTAAATATTGCACAGATGGTTTTGCATTAGATCATGCAAATCAGAGACTAGGCAATTTCATTGTTGTAAGTCTGGTCCCATTATCTTGTATTTTCTCAACTACAGTTTGTGTATGACACCTTTGCATTCTTGAAACACTTTTTTTTTTTTTGGACAAGGTCTTGTTGGAGTTCAGTGGCATGATCATAGCTCACTGCAGCCTCGACCTCCTGGGTTCAAGCAATCCTCCCACCTCAGCTTCTAGAGTATTTGGGACTACAGGTGTGCCACCATGCCTGGCTATTTTAATTATTATTACTATTATTATTTGTAGAGATGAGGTCTTGCTATGTTGCCTAGGCTGGTCTTAAACTCCTGGGCTCAAGCATTCCACCCGCCTCTGTCCCCCAAAGTGCTGGGATTACAGGCGTGAACCATCACGCCTGGCCCAAAACACCCTTCGACTGTTATTTTGTGACAACATGCTTTTCTGCTTGTATCTCTGGTCAGTCTTTCCAGACTTGCTAGTTCTATCTCCTTTATTTGACTTCTAAATGATGGAATTTTTTAAGGCTTGATCTTAGATTCTCTCTTGTTTTGATTCTATATTCTTTTCCTCCTTATGTAAGGAGATCTTCCATAGCATTAAGTAACATTGATTTGCCAATGATATTCATGTTTACATATAGAGTCCAGAACTATATTCTGAACTCCAGTCAAATATATCCAACTGCTCACTTGATATTTGGGTCTCTAATAATGACCTAAAACTCAACTTGTCTAAGCACTCTTGATTTCTACTTCCCAAAATTGCTCTCACAGTCTTCCTATCAAAGTGATTGGTAACTCTATACTTCCCAATTTTTTAAACTAAACTTTTAATTTTGAGATTTACTGTAGAGTCACATGTAGTTGTAAGAGATAATACAGAGATCCCTTTTACACTTTATCCAGTTTTCCTTAATGAAAACATCTTGTAAAACTAAGTACAATATCACAATCAGAATATTAACATCAATACAATCAGGATACAGAACATGTCCATCATCACAAGGATCCCCTGCATTGGCTTTTTATAGCCATGCTCACTTCCCTCACATATCCATTCCCTCATTATCCATAGGAAACCACTAACTAATCTATTTTCCATTTCTATAATTTGTTGTCTCAAGAATATTACACAAGTGCAACCATATAGCATGTAGCCCCTTGAGACTGGCTTTTTATTCAGCTTAATTCTCTGGAGAGCCATCTAGTTTGTTGTGTATATGAGTAATATGCTTCTTTTTATGGCTAATATTCCATGGCACAAATGTACCACAGTTTGTTTAACTATTCAGCATTTGAATATTGTTTCCAGTTTTTGGCTCTTATGAATAAAGCTGCTATGAACATTTATGTACAGGTTTTTGTGTGAACATAAATCTTCATTTCTCTAGGATAAATGCCGAGTATTGCAGTTGCTAGGTCATTTGGTAGTTGCATATTTCATGTTTTAAAGAAATTACACACTTTTTTCCACAGTGACTGTACCATTTTACTTTCCCACCAGCAATATGTGATTCAATTTCTCTATATCTTTGCCAGCTTAGGTATTGATACTTTCATTTTAGTCATTGTGGTAAGTATATAATGTCTTATTTTAGTTTTAATTTACATTTCTCTAGTGACTAATGATGTTGGACAGCTTTTCATGTACTTTTTTGTCATCTGTGTATGTGTTTCAGTAAATGTTCATACCTTTGCTCATTTTCTAACTGGATTTTTTTTTTTACTGTTTTTGTTTTTTACTGTTGAATTTTGAGAATTCTTTTTATGTTCTAGATAGTAGTCCTTTGTCAGATGTGTGATTTGCAAATATTTCCTCCTAGTGTGCAGCTTGTTTACTCACCCTGTTAACAGGACCTTTCACAGAGCAAACGTTAATTTTGATAAAGTCCAATTTATTAATTTTTTCTCTATGGACCATACTTTCTGTTTCAAGGCTAAGAGTACTTTGTCTGGTCCTAGAGCCCGATCTTCTCACATTTTTTTCTTTAGTTTTATAGTTTTTTAGTTTTACATATTACATTTAAGTCTGTGATCCATTTTGAGTTGATTTTGTATAAGGTGTGAAGTTTTGGTCTTTTCTTAATTTTATTTTTTGCCTATGGATGACCAATAGTTTCAGCTCCATTCCTTGAAAAGGCTATCTTACCCTCCATTGAATTGGCTATCTTACCCTCCACTGAATTGTGTCTGCACCTTTGTGAAAAATCAATTGGGTATAAATATGTGGGTATGTTTCTGGGTTCCATATTTTGTTCCATTGATCTATGTGTCTGTCTTTTCACCAATGTCACACAGTCTTGATTACTGTAGCTAGACAGTATCTTGAAATCAGGCAGACTAATTCCTCCCGCTTTATTCTTTCCTTAAAAAATATTTTATCTGTTTTATTCTTTTACCTTTCCATATAAATTTTAGGATAATCATGTCTATATCTACAAAAATCTTGCTGGGATTTTGGTTGGAATTATGCTAAACCTGTACATCAGTTTTGGAAGAGTCAGTATCTTTTAGTACGTTGAGTTTTCCAATCTATATACACATATCTCTTTATTTATTTATATCTTCTTTCATCAGTGTTGCATAGTTTTCAGCATACAAGTCCTATATATATTTTGTTACATTTTCTCCAATAATTTTATTGGTTTTGGGTGACAAAATTATAAATAGTGTTATATTTAAAATTTTGATACCCATATATTCATTGCTATTTATAGAAATACAATGGATTTGTGTGTTTACCTTGTCTCTTGCAACTTTGCTGAACTCAATTGTTCTAATTTTAAAAAATAGATTCATTGTGATTTTCTATACAAACATTTAGACACATGCAAATAAGGATCAAAGTATTTCTTCCTTTCTGATCTGTATACCTGTTTTTTTTTTTTTTTTTTTTTTTTTTTTTTTTGCCTTATCGTACTGGCTAGTACTTCTAGTACTGTATTGAATACGAGTGGTGAGAGTGGCTATCCTTCCCTTGTTCCCAATACTAGGATTAAACACATTGTCTTTCACCATGTAGTATAATGTTAGCTGTTGGGTTTTGCAGATTCTCTTTATCAAGTTGAGGAAGTTCTCTTATATTCCTATTTTTGTAAGAGCTTTACCATGAATGGAGGTTGAATTTTGTCAAATACTTTTTATACATTGATTGATATAATAATGTAATCTTTCTTCTTTAGCCTGTTAATATGGTTGGTTACATTGATTTGTTTTGTTTTTCTAGTATTTGACTGGCCTTGTATCCCTGGAATAAACCCCACTTGGTCATGATGTCTAATTATTTTTATATACTGCTGAATTCCATTTGCTAATATTTTGATGCTAGGACTTTTGCATCTAAATTCATGAGGATATTGGTCTGTAGTTTTCCTTTTTTATATTGTCTTTGTCTGTATTTGATATCAGAATAATACTAGCTTCATATAACGAATTGAGAGTTGTTCTTTCATTCTTGAAGCGACTTCACAGAATTGGTGTTTAATTCACCACCTCACACTTATTAGGATGGCTATTATCAAAAAGACAAGAGATAAAATTTGACAAGGATGTGAAGAAATGGGAATACATCTATACTGTTGGTGGAAAGGTAAATTAGTGCAGCCATTATTTAAAAAATGGCTATTCCTACCAAAATTAAAAACAGAATGACCATATAGTCCAGCAATTGCATTTCTGAATATAAATTCAAAGGAAATGAAGTTAATATGTCAAAGGGATATCTGCAATCTCATGTTTATTGTAGCATTATTCACAGTAGCCAAGATATAGAATCGACCTAAGGATCCATTGACTGATGAATGGATAAAGAAAATGTGGCACAGTAGTCCCCCCTTATCTGTAGGGCATACATTCTAAGACCTCCAGTGGATGGATGCCTGAAACTTTTGATACTATCAAACCCTATAAATACTATGTTTTTCCTATATATACATATCTATGATAGTGTTTATAAATTTGGCACAGCAAGAGATTAACAGCAATAACTAATAATAAAATAGAGCAATTACAACAGTATACTTAAATAAATGTTATGTAAATGTAATCTTTCTCTACTTCTCTCTAAATATCTTACTGTATGTAATATTTTTGGACTGTGGTTAACTGTGGGTAACTGAAACCACAGAAAGCAAAGTTGTGGATAATGAGCAGACATATATGTGTGTATATATACACACATACCCCCACACACTTATACACACTATATATATTTGTGTGTGTGTGAATATATATACATATATATATTCATCCTAAAAAAGGGGATAAATGTATATAATGGAATGCTCTTCAGCCTTAAAAAAGAGAGAAATCCTGTCATTTGTGACATAGATAAATCTGGAAGACATTATGCTAAGTGAATAAACCAGACAGCGAAAGATAAATACTGCATGATCTGGAAGACATGCTAAGTGAAATAAACTAGACATAGAAAGATAAATACTGCATGATTTCACTTACATATGGAATCTACACTAATTATCTTATAGACACAGAAAACAGAATGGTGTTTATCAAGGGCTTGTGGAAGGTGGGCTGGAGAGGTGTTGGTCAAAGGATACAAAATTTCAGTTAGGAAGAATAAGTTCTGGAGACCTATTGCACAACATGGTGACTGTACTTAATAACTGCATTGTATACTTGAGAATTACTAAATGAGTAGATTTTAAAATATTCTCACCATAAAAAAAGATAAGTATGTGAGGTAATAGATATGTTAATTAGCTTGGTTTACACATTCTGTAATGTATACATATATCAAAACATTTTGGCTGGGTGCAGTGACTCACAAAAATTATCTTATCACAGGCGGATCACGAGGTCAGGAGATTGAGACCATCCTGGCTAACATGGTGAAGCCCCATCTCTACTAAAAACACAAAAAATTAGCCGGGCGTGGTGGTGGCCACCTGTAGTCCCAGCTACTCGGGAGGCTGAGGCAGGAGAATGTCGTGAACCCAGGAGGCAGAGCTTGTAGTGAGCCGAAACTGCGCCACTGCACTCCAGCCTGGGTGACAGAGTGAGACTGCGTCTCAACAACAACAACAGCAACAACAACAAAACACTATGTTGTGCCCCATAAATATATGCAATTTTTGTCAGTTAAAAAATAAAAAAAAACTTAAAAAAGGAATTGATGTTAATTCTTTGAACATTTAGTAGAATTCTCTGATGAAATCACCTAGACGTGCAGATTTCTTTTTTGAGAATTTTAAACTTGCAATTTCAATCTTCTTAATAGTTAAAGCACTATTCAATCTATTTCATACTGGATGCTAATTTGCGCTTTTTGAGGCATTGGTAAATTTCTTTTTTTTTTTTTTGAGACGGAGTCTTGCTCTGTCCCCCAGGCTGGAGTGCAGTGGCCAGATCTCAGCTCACTGCAAGCTCTGCCTCCCGGGTTCACGCCATTCTCCTGCCTCAGCCTCTCGAGTAGCTGGGACTACAGGTGCCCGCCACCTCGCCCGGCTAGTTTTTTGTATTTTTAGTGGAGACAGGGTTTCACCGTGTTAGCCAGGATGGTCTCGATCTCCTGACCTCGTGATCCGCCCGTCTCGGCCTCCCAAAGTGCTGGGATTACAGGCTTGAGCCACCACGCCCGGCAGCACTGGTAAATTTCATCTAAGCTTTAAAATTTATGTGTGTAGAATTATTCATATGATTTTCTTATTATACTTTTGATTTCTGCAGGGTCTGAAGGGATATCCACTATTTCATTCCTAATATTGGTAATTTGTGCCTTCTCTCTTTTTTTCTTTGTTAATTAAAGGTTTGTCAGTTTTATTGATCTGTTTTCAAAGAACTAGCTGTTTGTTTCATTGATTTTCTCTGTTGCTTTTCTGTTTTCAATTTCATTGACTTCTGCTCTTTATTTCCTCCCTTCTACTTGCTTTGGGTTTATTTTGCTCTTCTTTTCCCAACTTCTTGGGATGGGAGTTTAGATTATTGATTTGAAACTTCTCCTCTTTTCTAATGTAAGCATTTAGTGCTATAAATTTCCCTGTAAGCACTGCTTTATCTGCATCATACATCTTTTGATATATTGAATTTTCATTTTCATTTAGTTCTGTGTATCTTTACATTTTCTTTGGACTCCTTAATGAATTGTGTATCATTTAGTTTCCAAGTGTTTGAAGATCTCCTGTTACTTTTGTTATTGATTTCTAGTTTGCTTCCTTTGTGAACAAAGAACATACTCTATCATTGCAATTGTTTTAATTTTTTTTTTTTGAGATGGACTTTTGCTCGTGTTGCCCAGCTGGAGTGCAATGGCGCGATTTCGGCACGATTACCTCCACCTCCCGGGTTCAAGTGATTCTCCTGCCTCAGCCTCCTGAGTACCTGGAATTACAGGCACACACCACCATGCCCAGCTAATTTTTGTATTTTTAGTAGAGATGGGGTTTCACCATGTTGGCCAGGCTGGTCTCGAACTCCTGACCTCTGGTGATCCGCCCGCCTCAGCCTCCCAAACTGCTGGGATTACAGGCGTGAGCCACCGCACCTGGCCAATTGTTTTAAATTTTTTGAGGTTTGCTTTATGGCTCATGATATATTGTATGTTGGTTTATGTTCCATAAATGCTTGAAAATAATGTGTATACTTATGTTTTTGAGTGGTGTGTTCTATAAGTGCTGATTAGTTCCTAATGGTGGATGATATTACTGAGTTTTGTATCCTAGCTGATTTTAAAAAGATGTTCTATCAGTTATTGAGAGAGAGAGGCGTTGACATTTCCAAATACAATTGTGGACTTACCTATTTGTCTTTCGGTCCTATCAGTTTTTGCTTAACATATTTTGCAGCTCTGAGTCTGGTGAAAACTTTTTAGGATTGCTATGTCTTCCTGTTAAATTGACCTTATCATGATGTAATGTTCCTCCTGTTGGTAATTTTCTTTGCTCTGAAATTTACTATATCTGATATTAATATAGCCATGTCTGCTTTCTTTGATTAATATGTACATGATATATCCTTTTCTATCATTTTCCTTGCAATGTATTTCATTATATTACTATTTGAATTGTGTTTCTTGTAGATAGCAGCATATAGTTAGGTCATGGTTTTGTTTTGTTTTTTGACAGAGTCTCGCTGTGTTGCCCAGGCTGGAGTGCAGTGGCACAATCTCGGCTCACTGCAACTTTGGCCTCCCAGGTTCAAGCAATTCTCCTGCCTCAGCCTCCTGAGTAGCTGGTATTACAGGCACACACCACCATGCCCAGCTAATTTTTGCATTTTTAGTAGAGACGGGGTTTCACCATGTTGGTCAGGCTGGTCTCGAATTCCTGTAGTCATGGTTTTTAAGCCACTCATCCAATCTTTGTCTTTTAATTGATATATTTCGATTATTTACACTTAATGTAACTATTGATATTGTGCTTAATTTTTTGCTTTCTGTTTCCTGTTTTTCTATTTGTTCCTGATATCTTGTGTGTTACTTGAAAATTTATTAAAATTCTATTTTGATTTATCTACTACATTTTAAAATTTGTATATTTATATAGTTCTGGCAGTTGCCCTAGGTATTATATTACATATATATAACTTATCACAGCCTGCTATTGTTGACATTTTACCAGTTCAAGTGAAGTGTAGAAACTTCGCTTTCTTTTACATACCTTACCTTTCCCCATTTATATTTGTTTTGAATATTTCATTTACATTTACTTAATACTACTTCAGACTGTGTTATAATTTTTGCTTCAACTGTCAACCATAATTTTGAGAAGAGTAGAAGAAAAATTTAGTATATTTATTCATATTTTTGCTTTTTTGTATATTTCTTTCTGATAATCCAATATTTTTTCTTTTCTAATAGTATTTCTACTTAGAGGATTTTTAAAAGCCATTCCTTTAGGTTAGTACTGCTGGCAAAAAAATTAGTTTATGTTCATCTGAGATTGCCTTGATTTATCTTTCATTTCTGAAGGATATTTTATGCAGATATGGAATTCTGGGTTGACAGTTCTTTTCTTTCAGCACTTGAAAAATATTGTGCCATGTTTTTTTCTGGTTCCCATCATTTTTGATGAGAAATCCACTGCCAGTTGAATGATATTTTCTCTATAGGCAAGATATCATTTCTCTCTTTCTGTGCTTTCAAGATTTTTTTCTTTATCTTTAGTTTACAGAAGTTCGACTATGATTTGTCTTAGTGTGGATTTCTTTGGGTTTATATTGTTGGGGTTGACTATGTTTCTTGAATCTTTGGTGTATGTCTTTTGTGAAATTTGGAAGTTTTTGCTGTATTTCTTCAAGTACTTTTTCAACACTGCCCTTTTATCTCCTGGGACTCTAATTATATGAATTTTAGCTCTTTTGTTTTAGTCTAATGTGTCTCTAGGGCTCTATTTATTTTTTTCCAGTCTATTTTTTTCTGTTGTTCAGATTGGATAATTTCTATTGTTTTATCTTCTGTTCTACTGGTTCTTTCCTGTACCCACTCCACTCTGTTGTCTAACTCATCCACTGAGTTTAAAAAAATCCATTTGATTATCTTGTGTTTCTTTCTTGAGGTGATTTGTTCATTTGTTTCAAGCGTGTTTATAATTGCTCAGTGAAGAATAGTTACAATAGATTCTTTAAAATCTTTGTTATACAGTTCTAACATCTCTGTCATCTTAGTGTTGGTGACTATTGCTCTTATTTTAAAATTAATGTTGATATTTTCTTTGTTATTTGTGTGAGTTTTCACTGAAACATGGATGTTTTGAGTGTTATGCTATGAGACTTTGGATCTTATTTAAACATCTGTTTTAGCTAGCTTGTTCTGACATTTCCCAGGGAAGAGTAGGAAGACTGGCAGGTGGTGGTAGACATCCAAGTTACTCTCTTGGGGAGCCGAAAGACTGGTTAATAGAAAACATTTAGGCTAAAGCATGAAAGGGAAAAAGGATGTAAATATAGAAAAACATGTATACAAAATGTACTCGACTCAATGAAAACGCCTAATACATGTATTATTGGATTTCCAGAATAGAATGAGGGAAAAATTGGGATAGAAGCAATATTTGAAGACATAATTCCCCAAATCCTCCAAAACAGATGAAACGCATCAAGTAACAGTTTTAAAGGCTCAATGATTTTTGAAAAGGATAAATACAGAGAAAACTCTCATCTAACAAATTTTTTGGAAAGTCCATGAAAAAAGACAATGCATAAAAATAATCCAAAAATATAATTGGCAGAATAATAATATGAATGCTAGAGGCAATGGAATGACATCTTTAAGGGGTTGGGGGAAGCGGCTGATCTATAATTTTATACCCAGTGAAAAAATATCCTTCAAATGTGAAGGCAAAAGAAGTACAATTCTAGAGATTTTGTTGCCCTCAGACCTCTGGAGTTCTTCAGGCAGAAGGAAAATGATGACATCTGGAAACAAATGCAGGAAGGAGTGAAGAGCATTGGAAATAACAAATATGTGGGTAAATAAGTGAACACTGATTACACAAAACAATAATGTGTTGTGAGGTGTAACATATATTTACGTTAAGTATTTACCAACTCCAGGGCATAAAGCCACTTATCCTCACTTCATCTATAGAATAAGAGGATTATACTCCCTTCTAGCTTTCTGCATTAGGAGACAAGCTGTACTTATCCCCATTTCACTAATGAGGTATATAACATCCAGAGAGGATAAGTCACTTGTCTGCGACAGGACTAGAAATAGTTCTCCTGCTTCCTAGTCAATTCTCTCTCTCTTTTGGATTTATTTATTCATTTGATCAAGATGTAAATATTTTTAAATTACTCTGTTGATCATTGGAATACAAAACTGAATGAGACAAGACAGATTTTACTGTGAAAATTCCAGGTCGTGACAGTTTTAAAGTGCTTTGCAATAGGAAGGAGACTCTACAAATGTGAACTATTGTTATTGAATGTAATTTACAAGTCATATAGCATTAATTCTGAAGCAAATACCCTCTAATTGAGGAAACTTTTCCCTTATCTGGTGAGACAGAGATAGATAGATAGATAAGTAGTTAGTATGTAGATAGAGAAATAGATAGAGAGAGAGAGAAGAAATGGATCTCTAGGTTTGAATAGCGTCCTGCCAGCTGGCTGTGATAAGAACCTATTGCTGGAGATTTAATAATAATAATTTTTTATATCACTTTACAGTTTCAAAGTATTATGACATACTTTATCTCATTTATGTATCACTACAATCCACTGTGGTAGAATACAGGGCAAACATTATTATTCATGGTTTATCTGTGAAGAAACTGAAGCCAGGAAAGGTCAATGGGCTACTGAAACTCACAGCTAGTAAGTGGCAAAGCAAGGACTACTATTACATATTCTATTCCGGTTCTTGGTCTTGGCTTAGGGATCCCCCTGCCTCAGACCCTCAGCCATCTTGAAGACTAGAGTCAGACAAGACAAGACTGATGATAATTTTGCAACTGACGTATTTTGGTGGTGGCTAGATTTCTGAGTGGCCAAATGTTGGCTATAACAGTGCAGGGATTCAAACCATACGGTGAAGATCTTGTGAAAAAACAGGCGCTATCCTGAAAAGGAACATAGACTCAACTATCAAGACGTTAGCACTAATGTTTCTATCATGTTGTTCTGGCATACAGCAGTAACTCAGGGAATGGAAGTCTTCAAGGATATGTTTTCAGGTGCTATGCAAAACTCAGCTTGAGATATGGCTGCTGTGATTTATGGGTATCAGTACCTCAAATTAATCAAGTATGAGTGAATCTTATAGGTCTTCCAGGGTAATATCGATGTAGATCATTAATGTGAAGAAACAACATTTTATAATAGGAATGAGTGAAAAAAATTCTGTAGTGTGTTTCCTCTGTGAAATAGAGACCTGTCATTCAAACACCAAATGCTACAGAGTATCTTAGGTAGTTATTCTATAATGATTACAACTTTTTCCATGATAACAGGTGGCAGCTCATGCTTTGGTCTCAGTCCTATGGGGGAGAAATCAAACTGAACAAAGCTCCTGGCATTTGCAGTGATTATTTATATGGGGGACATTCCAAGTTTTGCAAGTGAGATGAGTTCTGGAAATTAATGTGTATTAGAAAGGCAGTAGAAAGTAAGATTTGAGATAACTCTGGAAAAGAAAGCTGTTTGGTTGATGCAGAGACTGGGACACTGATAAAGAGAGGGAGATGAAGGATAAGGGAAAAAGTTAGCCTCACTCATGAGAAGGGAATACATAGCTGAGGACTGTCTAAACCATCCTTTTCTAGAGACATACTGGCATTTATTTGACGGTTTCTTGAATTTCTATCAACGTGTTTCCTCATAATATATATGCCAGCATTGAAGTGAATCAGTGACATAGAGATCCAAATTCATGGAATCACTTTAAGGAGACAGATAGACATGTTTCTAAACCACCCAGCTATTTGGCTAAATTCAGGTCCCACTTAAAAATATTACCCGGATTTAAGATAATCTTAGAGGATTTTGATTCCATTAAAAAGTTTGAGCATAGGATAGATACAATCCTTGATTTCTCATTTAATAAAATGCAAAGGAAAATGGGTGCACATATACCAGCACCCTGAAATATCAGGTGATTAGAAGTAACTCTTGAGTAGAATACTTTCAGACAAATAGAAGTGCATTTGAAATCATTGTGTGATGTCTCAGGTGGTTTGGGGAAATGTAGCTCCTGCTCCCCTTTTCAAGTCTAATGCAAAAAATAAAAAATCTCTCTTCCACAGAACATTACAGAAGCACTTCCTAGCAGTGACAGGTTACCAAGGCATGGTATTACTCACTGATTCCTGCCTTGCAAGTCAGGCAAAAGGTTTTAAGCATTTACCAAGTGGCATACACTGCACTAATTGCTTTGTAGTTAAAAGAAACGGAAAAAAAGAACCGTATTCATATTAGAGACACAATGCCAACCTTCTGAAAAAAGGTAAAACATTACATATTAAATATGTTGCAGTTATAATAATTACTGTCATTTTTGTAGCATGTTTGAGTTTTCAAAGTCATTTGCAGGCATTTTATCATTGGATTTTAGCCATATGTGGTGTGTTTACCATGTGCCACATAATGTAACATATGATTTTAACTAGTCTTTCTAAGAAGCCCATGAGGTAGGTATTGTTATCTTTACCGAGAAGAGTCTCATGAAAATTTTGAGGGTAGTCAGAACAAGCCTTTAAAATAGATTAGAAAACAGGGTCATGGAGGTTAAATGACCTTCATAGCGTCATTTGACTTTAATGAACTAGTCTTCTTATCCCTTTCTCATGAACCAGTCTGTGATGACACCAGCATGTGAACTTTCTGACATTTGTCCTTACCTTACTGTCTTTACTGGCCCATTTTGTTAGAAGGAGCAGAGTGTTTTGCAAAGTGTTTATTTAATAATCTCTGTACCCTCGTAGATTCAAAATGAGGCATGGAGGGAGGATTACCCACCTAGGTTTTGAGAGGGTAGGTAGGTTTGAATAACGGAGAACTTAAAGGAGATGGGGCCAAGATAATAAACTCTCCTGCTCTCTGTTCCAGTGCTGTTCTGCTTGCGCCATGTGATAATGGGTGTGAGTGAGGCTGCCTGAGACTGGGTACTGGGAAATAGACTTGGGAACAGAGTTGAAATAGACTTGACACAGAAAGTTATTGCAAGTGTTTTCAGAGTATACATCTGTAAGGTGATGAAGCAACTGACCTGTATTCTTGTGGCAAAAAAGGTCTCAGGTGTCTCTACACAGAGATTTGGAGCTGGGACAGCCTCTTAGAGCTAATCCTATTTGAAGCATGGGGCCAGACCTCCGTATCCCTTCATAAAAGCCAGTCATTGGCCATAGGCTGTTCCCTAGGAGGGGCCGTCATCGTGGAAGAGGCAGTTCCCTGCAGCAGAGGTAATTGCTGGTGGGTAACTCAGCTGTGAGTCCCCAGCACTCACTATTCTTAGCAGCAAAGAGTTGAGCGTGTCTGTACTGAAGAGGGGATCTGAGTGGAGATCTCCTTAGTGTGCACCCAATCCAGCCCTCATGTTGCTGAAACCCACTTACTTCTTACAATAACTGCGCTATGTTTGGGAACATCTTCTATTGGATTTTGATTTGTCTGGTTTCCCGGGAGCTTGCAAGTGAAAGTTTAGTGAGAAATACTACAGCGTTTGCTGCTGCAGTTTGGTCTCAAGGTTTATTACTGCCCCCCCTCCTTTTTTTTTTTAAAACACACTCATTCCCCTCAACTCTGGCTACTCCCTGTGCTGGTCTAGGTAACTTACCTGCTGGAAGTAATGAAACCCTCATCCCAGAGGGTCCTGAGCCCCAAGTTACTATGCGCTTCTCAGTCTATGGTTGCTATTCTTATGCATTACCATTACATAGTGAGCATGGGAACATCAAGACACATCTTAGTGGACCACGTGACTGCCAAGCATATTCTTCCCTACTTCTATTGTGTAGCAGAAGCAAAGCCCCTCCTGCTGGGCAGGGTCGATTACCCTTGCTAGGTGGTTGGTTGATTTCTTTACTTTATTGCTAGTTTCTTGGTATGAGGATCCCAAAGTAACTGAGTGGCAGCTGTAGCTTAAAGTTCAAAGGGACTCTTAACTACGTCCCCAGGTACAAGTGTTCCTCTTTAGGGAGTTAGAATATTTAGATTGACAGAGGTTAACCCTGAGTGGATAGAAAACAAATATCCCAGGAGGGTTACTGGATGCACTGTTGGTAAATCATTCCGTTTCTTGGTTCCTGGACCTGTTTATTCTACCTGCTGGGGACACAGAATCATATATTTCATTTAGGGTATATGATGTCCTGGATGATAGTGCACCATCCTTCCACAGTATAATATCCAAAATGGCCCCTTTGCTGTATCATTAAGAGGGCATGCCACTGGTCTTTCAGGCCAGGGTCTTCTCAGTAGTGCAGTATGTGATAGAACCAGTGGATTCCATGGTCATGTATCCCTTTGTCATACCACCTCTGCTGTAAAATGGGTCACTTGGTCTTGAGGTAGTGTTTTGTGGAATCCCATCTTGGTGCATTAAACACATTGCAAATCATTGGATAACAGTACTGTCCAGGCCTAATGGCAGAAAAGGAAAACACATAGCTGCAATAGGTGTCTATCTCAGCCAAGATAAATTGCTGCCCTTTTCAGGGTAGAAGAGGTCCAGTGTAATTGACTTGACACCAAATGCCTGGTTGATCTCTTTGAGGGATGGTACCACCACTGGAGGCTCAGCACTGGTCTCTGTTGCTGGCAGGCTGGACATTTGGTGATGACAGTGGCAAGTAGCAGCTGCAAGTAGCTTTGGTAAGCTGGGGCCATGCATAGGCTTCATTCGTGCAATTACTGCTACTAAGTGTGATCAAGCACCGTCCCAGCACTGGGGTGGCTGATGAAAAAAAATAGGCTGAAGTCAGTTGGCCAATTCATTCTGTCAACTTGGTGGTTTGGTGTCTTCCACCAGAGATGCTATGTAATGAGAATCAACAAATAATATAAAGATTTTCATTGTTCATATTCTTTTCCTATAGGTTATTCACATGCCTCTTCCTAGACCTTCTTGTCCTCAGTCTTCCAAATGATCTGCCTAACTTCTGAATAACCAGCTAGGCTACTGTCCATGAGTTATTGTATAGCCTAGCTTTGGACCACTTATTTTCCCATGTAAGGTGGGTGATGGGGCAACACCTGAAGCTCTGACTGCTGGGAAGATTTGTCTTCGTTGCAGGCTTCTGGGTCACCCAAGAGGGTGTTGAAGTGCAGCAGTAACTCAGCCTTTTTTCTCCTACATCAGCTGGTCCTGAAGGACTCCCTCACAGTGAATGAATGGTGCTAGGGCAGCAGGGGTGGAGGACATGTGGGCCTGGACCACCTGTTCATGAAGCTTACATGTGTCCTCTGAACTTGTTCATGCCTCATCCCTGTTGTTCCACTTCCATCTTTTAACCAATTATTTTTTGTGTGTCTCAGAAAGATATGATACTGATAGTACTAGGCCACCTGCAAAGGCTCAAGGACCTGCAGAAATACATTCCATATTTCCTGTGTGGAGGACTTAGTAATAGCTTGTGAAACAAATGTTGGTACAAGTTGTCCCTAGTTGAGCTACATCTGGGAAATTTGACAAGAGGTAAAAAGAGAATTTCAGAAGTAGCCAAAATACCTCTAGTCTTCAAGCAGGTAGGACTGGCTGATGGCTAGATGATGAAGGAGGCAAAGTTTGATTTTGCTTTCTATATAATTTTGTATTTGAATATTTTCATAGTAACAAGTAGAGAGTGCTTGGGCTTTGGTGTTCAAAAGACAGAGATTAAAATCCTAGCTCCACTGTCTTCCAGCTGTGTGACCTCAGGCAACTTATTTAACCTGTCTGAGATTCAGTTTGCTAGCTAGGATTGTAATGACTAGTACCTGTGAGGCCTACAAGACATATTCTTTATAAAGTGCTTAGCTTCGTGCCTGACACATAGGAGGCATGAAGTGCTGCATGAATGAGTGGATAACTGGTATTATTTTGAACTGATATGTGTAGGGTACCCAGTGCAGCATCTGTTATGAAGAAAAAGTGAAGGGGATGAGAAAAAAAGGATCAAGATGAGTTTAAGTACCTCAAATGTTAGCACCTCTGCAAGCTGGAAGGTGATAGGTACTGAGTGATGGGCAAAGGGTGAGCCTGGTGATGTTTATGTGTCTTACAACTCCTCTTCCCCCAACTCTCTCTCTGTGTTTGAGGTTTCACCATCCCCAGTCTTGATGCCCCACCCCTCCTCAACTACTCCCTAGTTTCCCTCAGTCCTCCCCACCCCATTCTTCCTCTTTTCTGCACTGATTTGGTATGTTTCTCCTGATGGGATCGCCCTCCCGCCTTTTCTGCTTATCAAAATCCTACTCATCCGACCTCCTCTATTCAGCCTTCTGGGGTGAATCAGCCCATGTAAATCTTCATCTTTGCTACTTTGTATCAAATGGTCAGGCCTGCAGTTAGTACAGAAGGGGTGTCTGCTTACTTCACTTGTGTATTTCTCCTTTTCCTCTGAAGAAGTTAGAGTGGGCATCACAGTGCTCAATAAAAAAGTACTGGCTCAATACATGTTTGTTGAATAATTATCATTTTGTCTGTTTAAGCCTTCTCTCAAATAAACAGGGAAGTCCCTGTGTAATTTTCAGAGTGACTTTGGAGACATCATGCTACTTGCCTGAGTCTCAATTTCATTATATTAAAAAAAAAATGGAGTATTGAGGTTGATCACTGAGGTCCCTTTCAGTAAGAAAAGTACATGATTCTGTGAAACCTGAGGCAAGAACTCATAGCTGTCACCCAGATGTTTGCATGGCTTGCTTCTTGTCATTCAGGTCACCTAGTCACTCTAACATATGACCCCAGCTTTTAATTTTAGGTAGTGATGCATTTTGCCTCCCTCCCTTTGTTCTTTCTTTTTGTCTTTGTTTATTGCCTGTCTCCTTGCTAAGATATGAACTCCAAGAGGTCAGAGCTTATGTTTGATTCACAGTTGTATCCCCAGCACGTACACCAGTGCCTGGCACATAGTAGGTGCTCTATAAATATTTGTTCATGGAATGAATGAGGTCCATTCAACTGGATAAAGACAATTATACTTGAACCGTTAGTAGTCCAGACTCCTTACCACTGGGGAAGTTATTCTAGTTCATCCCATTTTCATCTAGAACTGGACATAAGTTGTCGTTCTGATTTACTTTTCTCTGATGGTGAATGACATTGAGTGCCTTTTCAAATGCCTGTTTATCATTTGTATGTCTTCTTTTAAGAAGTGTCTATTCAAGTCTTTTGCCCATGTTTAAATTGGATTATTAGATTTTGTTCCTATAGAGTGGTTGACATCCTTATGTATTCTTGTTACTAATCTCTTATCAGATGGGTAGTTTGCAAATATTTTCTCCCACTCTGTGGGCTGTCCCTTTACTTTGTTGATGGTTTCCTTTGCTGTGCAGAAGCTTTTAAACTTGATGTGATCTCACTTGTCCATTTTTACTTTGGTTGCCTGTGTTTGTGGGGGTATTACTCAAGAAATTTTTGCCCAGACCAACGTCCTGGAGAGGTTCTTCCATGTTTTCTTGTAGTAGTTTCATAGTTTGAGGTCATAGATTTAAGTCTTTCATCCATTTTGATTTGATTTTTGTATATGGCAAGAGACAAGAGTCTAGTTTTATTCTACTGCATATGGATATCTAGTTTTCTCAGCCCCAGAGTATGCTCTTGGCATCTTTGCCGTAAATTAGTTCATTGAAGGTGTGTGGATTTGTTTCTGGGTTCTGTTTTGTTCTGTTGGTTTATGTGTCTATTTTTATGCCAGTACCATGCTATTTTGTTACTGTCATTCTGAAGTATAAATTGAAGCTGGGTAATGTGATTCCTCCAATCTTGTTCTTTTTGTTCAGGAGAGTTTGGGCTATCCTGTTTTTTTGTGGTTCCATATAAATTTTAGGATTGTTTTTCCAACGTCTGTGAATAATGTCATTGGTATTTTGATTGGGATTACATTGAAACTGTAGATTACTTTGGGTAGTATGGACACTTTAACAATATTGATCCAATCCATGAACATGGAATGTCTTTCCATTTTTTGGCGTTTTTCAGTTTATTTCATCAATGTTTTATAGTTTTCATTATAGACATCTTTCATTTCTTTGGTTAATTCCTAGGTATTTAATTTTATTTGTGGCTATTGTAAATGGGATTACTTAAATTTTTTTTCAGATTGTTTACTGTTGGTATATAGAAATGCTACTGATATTTGTGTGTTGATTTTGTATTCTGCAACTTTATTGAATTTGTTTATCAATTCTCTTAGTTTTCTGGTGGAGTCTGCAGGTTTTTCCAAATAGAAGATCATATCATCTTCAATCAAGGATAATTTTGCTTCTTCCTTTCCAATTTGGGTTCCTTTTATTTCTTTCTCTTGTCTGATTGCTCTAGCAAGGAATTCCAGTACTATGTTGAATAACAGTGGTGAAAGTGGACATCATTGTCATGTTCCAGATCGTAGAGAAAAGGTTTACAGTTTTTCCCATTCAGTATAATACTAGCTGTGGGTCTGTTGTATATGGCTCTTATTATGTTGAGGTATCTTCCTTCCATACTCAGTTTTGAGGATTTTTATCATGAAAGGATGTTGAATTTTCTCAAATGCTTTTTTAGCATCAATTAAAATGATCATGCGGTTTTTGTCCTTCATTCTGTTGATATAATGTATCACACTAATTGATTTGCATATGTTAAACCATCCTTGTATCTCAGGGATAAATCCCACTGGTGGTTATGATGGATGATCCTTTTAAATATATTGTTGAATTTGATATTCAAATATATTGTTGAATTTTATTTGGTTGAGGATTTTTGCAACAATATTCATCAGAGATATTGACCTGTAATTAATTTTTTCTTTCTTTCTTTCTTTCTTTTCTTTTCTTTCTTTCTTTCTTTCTTTCTTTCTTTCTTTCTTTCTTTCTTTCTTTCTTTCTTTCTTTCTT
>NW_012111808.1:4717821-4759534 GCF_000951035.1 Colobus angolensis palliatus | reverse complement strand
TTCCTTCCTTCCTTCCTTCCTTCCTTCCTTCCTTCCTTCCTTCCTTCCTTCCTTCCTTTCTTCCTTCCTTATTCCTTTGTGTCTTTGTCTGATTTGGTATCACAGTAATACTGGCTTTGTAGAATACATTTGGAAGTATTCCCTCTTCCTCTATTTTTCAGAATAGTTTGAGTATCAGAGTAACACTGGCTTTGCAGAATAAATTTGGAACTATTCCCTCTTCCTCAATATTTCAGAATAGTTTGAGTAAGATTGGTATAAATTTGGCCAGGCACGGTGGCTCAAGCCTGTAATCCCAGCTCTTTGGGAGGCCGAGACGGGCGGATCACGAGGTCAGGAGATCGAGACCATCCTGGCTAACACGGTGAAACCCCGTCTCTACTAAAAAAATACAAAAAACTAGCCGGGCGAGGTGGTGGGCTCCTGTAGTCCCAGCTACTCGGGAGACTGAGGCAGGAGAATGGCGTAAACCCGGGAGGCGGAGCTTGCAGTGAGCTGAGATCCGGCCACTTCGCTCCAGCCTGGGCGACAGAGTGAGACTCCGTCTCAGAAAAAAAAAAAAAAAAAAAAAGATTGGTATAAATTCTTCTTTAAATGTTTGGTAGAATTCAACAGTAAAGCCATTGGGTCCCAGGCTTTTCTTTACTCAGAGAGACTTTATTATGGCTTTAATCTCATTACTTGTTATTTGTCTGTTCAGGTTTTGGATATGTTTACGGTTCAATCTTGGTAAGTTGCATATGTCTAGGAATTTATTCATTTTTTCTTCAATCTTGGTAGGTTGCATGTGTCTGGGAATTTATCCATTGCCATAGAGTTGCTCATAGTAGCCACTAATGATCCTTTACATTTCTGCAGTATCAGTTGTAATGTCTCCTTTTTCATCTCTGATTTTATTTATTTGGATCTTCTCTCTCTTTATTTTTAGGCCTGGATAAAGGTTTCTCAATTTTAGCTTCTCAAAAAACCAACTTTGCATTTTGTTGATCTTTTGTGTTGTTTTCTTCATGTCAATTTCATTAATTCCTCCTCTGATCTGTATTATCTCTTTTCATCTACCAATTTTTGGTTTGGTTTGCTCCTGCTTTTCTACTTCTTTAAGATGCATTGTTAGATTGTTTGTTTAACATTTTTCTTCTTTTTTGATGTAAACACTTTTATAGCTATAAAGCTATTAATTCAGTTTTTGAACTTTTAAGCCTTGTTTTGTGACTTGACATATGTTCTATTTTTTAGAATGATCCATGTGCCGAGGAAAACAATGTGTATCCTGCAGTTGTTGGATAAAATATTCTGTAAATATCCACTTGGTCTACAGTACAGATTAAGCTCAGTGTTTCTTTGTTGATTTTCTGTCTGGAAGATCTGTCCAGTGCTGAAAGTGGAGTATTGATGTCTCCAGATATTATTGTATTGGGGTCTATCTCTCTCTTTAACTCTAATAATATTTGTTTCATATATCTGGGTGCTGCAATGTTGGGTTCATACATATTTATAATTGTTATATCTTCTTGCTGAATTATATTGTGACTTGCTTTGTCTCTTCTAATAGTTTTTGTCTTGAAATACATTTAGTCTGATATAAGTATAGCTCTTTTTTTTTTGTTTCCATTGGCATGGAGTTTCTTTTTCCATCCCTTTATTTTCATTCTATGTGTGTCTTTGTAGTTAAAGTGTGTTTCTCCCAGGTAGCAGATCAATGGGTCTTTTAAAAAAATTATTCATTCAGCCACTCTATGTCTTTTGATTAGAGGATTTAGTCCGTTACATTCAATGTCATTATTAATAAGTGAAGACTTACTCCTGCCATTTTGTTATTTGTTTTCTGGTTGTTTTGTGGCCTTCTCTTCCTTCTTTCTTTCCTTTCTATCTTCCTTTTAGTGAAGGTGATTTGAAGGTGATTTTCTCTGGTGATAGGATTTTTTTTTTTTTTTTTTCTAGACAGAGTCTCACTCGGTTACCCAGGCTGGAGTGCAGTGGCTTGATCTCGGCTCACTGCAACCTCTGCCTCGCAGGTTCAAGCAATTCTTGTGCCTCAGCCTCCCAAGTAGCTGGGATTACAGGCACATGCCACCATGCCTGGATAATTTTTTATTTTTTAAGCAGATATGGGGTTTTGTTGTGTTGCTCAGGCTGGTCTTGAACTCCTGAGCTCAGGCAGTCTGCCTGCCTTGGCCTCCCAAAATGCTAGGATTACAGGCATCTGGCCAATATGATTTAGGTTTCCTGCTTTTTACTTTTTGTGTATCCATCACATATTTTTTAGTTTGAGGTTATTGTGAGGCTTCCAAATACTATCTTATAATCCATTATTTTAAATTGATAACAACTTAACACTGTTTGCATAAACAAAGAAGCAGAAAGAAAACTAATAAAGACACTACACCTTAACTTTGTCCCCCTGCTTTTTAACATTTTGTTTTGATTTATGTCTTATTGTACTGTCTTTTTCTTTAAAAGATGTCATAGTTATTTTTTTGAATGATTCATTGTCTATTTAAGATAAGAGTGGTTTACATACCACAGTTAAAGTGTTATAACATTTTGTGTTTTTCTGTGTACTTACTATTATCAGTGAGCTTTGTACTTTCAGATTATTTCTTATTGCCCATTAACATCCTTTTCTTTCTAATTAAAATACTCCCTTCAGTATTTCTTGTAGGGTAAGTCTGGTGTTGATGAAATCCTTCAGCTTTCATCTGTCTGGGAAAACCTTTATGTTTGAAGGATATTTTCACTGGATATACTAGCCTAGGGTAAAAGATTTTTTCCCTTCATCACTTGAACTACATCATGCCACTCTCTCCTGGCTGGTAAGGTTTCCACTGAAAAGTGTGCTGCTGGACATACTGAAGCTCCATTTTATGTTATTTGTTTCTTTTCTCTTGTGCTTTTAGGATCCTTTCTTTCTGTTGACCTTTGGGAGTTTGATTATTAAATGCCTGAGGTAGCCTTCTTTGGTGTTCTACAACCTTCTTGTACTTAGGTACTGATACCTTTTTCTAGGTTTGGAAAGTTCTCTGTTATTATTACTTTTAATAAACTTTCTACCCCATCTCTTTTTCTACCCCCTCATTAAGGCCATAATGCTTAGATTTGCCCTTTTGAGGCTATTTTCTAGATCCTGTAGGTGTGCTTCACTGTTTTTCAGTCTTTTGTTTCCTCTGTGTATTTTAAATAGCTTGTCTTCAAGCTCACGAATTCTGCTACTTGATCGTTTCTGCTATTGAAAGACTCTGATGCATTATTTTGTAATCCAATTACATTTTTTAGCTCTAGAATTTCTGATTGATTTTTAAAAATTATTTCAATCTCTTTGTTAAACCGGATCTGGTAGAATTCTGAACTCCTTCTCTGTGTTATCTTGAATTTCTTTGAGTTTCTGCAAAACAACTGTTTTGAATTATCTTTCTGAAAGGTCATATGTTTCTGTTTCTCCAGGATTGGTCCCTGGTGCCTTCTTTTTTCCTAGATGGTCTTGATATTTATAGTTGTCTGCCTATGTCTGGGCATTGAAGGGCTAGGTATTTATTGTAGTCTTTGCAGTCTGGGCTAGTTTGTACCCATCCTTCTTGGGAAGGCTTTCCAGATATTTGAAGGAACTTGGGTGTTGTGATCTAAGCTGGGATACCCTGAGCCCAGTAAGGCTGTGGTTTTTGCAGGCTCACAGAGGTACTGCCTCGATGGTCTTGGACAAGATCCAGAAGAATTCCCTGGATTACCAGGCAGAGACTCTTGTTCTGTTCCCCTACCTTCTCCCAAACAAATGAAGTCTGTTTTTCTGTTCTAAGTCATCTAGAACTAGGGATGGAGTGACATAAGCACCCCTGTGTCTATCACCCCTAGGACTGTACTGGGTCAGACCTGAAGCCAGCATAGCACTGGATCTCATCCAAGGCCTGCAGTAATCACTCCTTGGCTACTGCCTATGTTTGCTCAAGGTCCTGGGGCTCTACAATCAGCAGATAGTCAAGTCAGCTAGGCCTGTGTCCTTCTCTTCAGGGCAGCATGTTCTCCCAGGCCCAAGGTAGGTCCAATGGTGCCATCCTAGAGCCAGGGATTACAGTCAAAAACTGTAGAAGTCTACCTGGTGTTCTGTTGTACTGTGACTAAGCCGGCACTCAAACCACAAAATGCAGTCTTCCCCACTCTTCTCTCCTTTTTCCAAAGGCAGAGGAGTCCCACCCCATGGCTATCACCACCACAGGCCGATGGGGAGTACTGCCAGACTACTGTAGATGTTCCCTTAAGGCCCAGGGGCTCTTCAGTCAGCTTGTAAATGCTGCCTGTCCTGGATCTCACCCTCTCACCCTTTAGGGCAGTGGGCTCCCCTCTGGCCCAGGGCAGGTCCAGAAATGCCATCCAAAAGCCAAGTTCTGGAATTGGGGATCACAAGAGCCTACTTGGTGCTCTACCCTCCTGTGGCCAACCTGGTACCTAGGTGAAAAACAAAGTTCCTTTTCCTTTTCCTTCTGCTTTTCTCAAGCAGAAAGAGTCTCACCCTGTAGCCATCACAGCTGGGAATATGCTGACTGTCACCTGAAGCCAGTGAGTCTCAGAGTCTTACCCAAGGCCTTCTATGTTGTGCCTGGGTATTGCTGCTGGTTATTCAGAGCCCAAGGACTCTTCAGTTAGCTGGCGATTAATCCTGCCAGGACTGTTTTTTTTTTTTTTTTTTTTCCCTTCAAGGCAGCAGATATCCTTCTGGCCCACAGTGTGTCTAGCGATATCATCTGGGAACTAGGACTTGGAAAGGGAGCCTCAAGACTCTGACTGGTGCCCTATCCTGCTGTTCCTGACCTGGTATCCAAGATGCAAGACAAGGTCCTTCTCACCCTCCACTCTCCTCTTTACAAGTGGAAGAAAAGAAGGATCTTCTTTGGAGCTGTGATCTGTGCAGTTTGGGGGTTAGAGGAGGGGTGATTCCAGCACGTCCTTAACTGTCCCAGCTAATATCTCACAGTAAGTCATGTTCCCTGTCAGTCCACTGGCTCTGGGCCCAGTTCAGCACTAGCACTTTCCCAGGAGTTGCAGTCCGTGTGGCCTAGACTGCCTTTCAAGTTTATTTAGCCTGTGGCGGTGAGGCTAGCAGGAGCTCAAGTTCTGACTACTGGGATCAGTGATTCTCCTCTGGCTAGGGCTGGTTTAAATGCCCTGTCTGTGTGTGGGTATCAACTGAGTTTGGTCTGATTTCTCTTTCTGCACCAGTGATTTCAATGCTTCACAATTGCTGTATTCTCCCTCTCCTCAGCAAGCAAAAATACTCTCCACACAACACCACTGCTGCATGGAGAAGGGTGGGGGGTGGCAAGCGACTATTTAAGATGGTTTTTCCTACCTTTTCATGCCTCTTTCATCAATGTGAAGTTAAACCAGGTACAGTGCCTGCTCATCTGGTTTTTTATTCTTATGAAGGTGCTTTTTGTGTGAGTGTAGATAGTTGTTAAATTGTTAAATGTTAAGTTGTTAAATGTTGTCCTTGCAGGGGGGCATTAGGTGGAACCTTCTATTCTGCTATCTTGCTCAGCCCCTTGTCGTTATTTTCAAAGAAAAATAGTATTCACCATTGAGCATGGCTGCAGAACTGCTCTGCTGAGATTTTGGAGATGGATGCTTGCTTAAGGCCCAGGGCTAGTGGAATTTAGCACCTTCCTGAAATTGAGTATGCTTTGGGGAGGGTGGTTGTCTGGAACAGCTGGAACCTGTAGCAAAAATACAAGAGTCAATTTTGTCAAATTGTAGAACTAGGGTAAAGGGAGGGTGAGAAAACTGACATGTATGTGCCAAGGACTGTGTTGTGCACAATTATCTCATTTAATCCCCTGGCAAAACAAAGGAGAAAACCAGAGCTGATGGACTTAAATACCTGACCACGAGTAAGCTGAGTTAGTGACCAAGCACAGACCTGGCTGACGTCAAATGACCTTTTTCAGTACACTGTGCAGTACTCAGAACAAAGTAGCCACTCAGGAAGTGTTTCCACTCTACTCCAGAACTGTTGGCTACTCAGCTCCCCTCCCTTACTTTGATACTTCTCATGGCTTTGCCATTCTCTTAACTCTATGATCCATTTTTCACCTTGCATACTGGCTTCCTCCCCAACCCTGCCCTCATCTAGATCTTCTGGTCTTGCTACCAGTCTTTTCAGGACACTTTCTTTGCTAGGAAGTTGGTAAAAATCATATGTGCCTCTAGGTTTATGGTGCTTGTTGTGCACTTGCCAGGGTCCTTCTTGAATAATTGCTTTGACCTAAAGCTGTGTCTTTGATAGCAGTTTTTTTTTTTTTTTCCCTCAGGGACAGTTGCAGTTAGGTAGAGGAGCTAGACTTTGGATGGAAGGGAATTTGCATTCCTTTAAAATCATACCAGGCTGTCTGCTGCTTATTCTACTTATGCTTCATAGGGTGGAATTGAGAGGGAAACCTAGGGACAAAGGGAGTGTGTGTTTGGAAGATCGAACAGGGAGTTTAAGGATATTCCAGCTGTAAGGAAGAAACCATTAGGTGACAAGTCAAGGCTTTTAAGATTCTTGTGCTGAAAAATAAAACAAAATATTTTCTCCAAACCTCTTCCTCCCTTGGTGAAAGGATTTAATGAATAGAATGATGTGACTCTGTGTATAACAATCTACTCTCTCATATGAACCTAGACATAATTAACAGGGAAGAGCAGTAGCTTCTTAATGGCTCCAAAACTACTGCTTCAAAGGTGCTCACTCTACCTCTGCCTCCCGGCCTTTCAGTGGTGCCTGCTTACTGAATCTGAGAAGGTTGAGGAACCCCAAAGGCTGGCCACTTCTGTTTCCTCCCAATGCAAGAGTCTCTCCAACAGTTCCTGTCATTATCATCTTGAAAATTTTGTTACCTCCCAAGGCAGCCTATTCTATTGCTTTCAGGCTAGTAGGGTTAGAAAATCGTCTTAGCACTGGTAACTTCCTCCTCTTGGTCTCTATTTGGCCCTAAGGAGAACAGCTTCAGTCTTCTGCTTCTACTGGACAGCTTCGTTACTCAGCCTGCAGAGGGTTAATTATACATGCAGCACTGGTCTGCAGAAGAAAAGCACAAAAGGCCCCATGGAATTAAAGTCACAGAAACAGTTCTTTCTAGCTGATGGCCCTCTGCCTGTCATCCCCAAATACACAAAAGATACAGACATGGGTCAGGATTTTTGGTTGACTGTGTGGCAGAAGTCCAGTAGTCTCTGCCTCTGCATATTCCTTTGAAGTTTCTGTCTCCCCATTTAGTGAGTCAGCACCATTGACTCAATCTTGGCTCTATGTATGTGTGCATGTGTGTGTGTGCGTGTGCATTTTTGCCTGTCATGGGGACTAGGTGCAGTAGGGTGTTAGGAGAGAAGAAAACTGGAGATCTAGACTTTTATATAATTGACAAAGAAGGAAGACAGACCTGTCTGAAAATTTTGCAGAGTCCTTAAGTAAAGCCTCTTCACACAGCGTAGCCGTAATCACTAAATTTGATAAATCACTGAAGATGGAGCCCAACTTTTAAATGTTCTCCTGGTGGATGTAGCATCATTCATACATTTATTTAGTGTTTACTGACTGTCCACTGAATGAATTATCCTATTGCTGAGTCTACATAGAATGCATTATCTAAACCGCCTGTGACTTTGAGATTGACTAAAAGAGAAAAGTCAGCAATATTAATAAAATAATAATAATTATAACTACCTTTGAGTGCCCACTTGCTGGATGGATATTGTGGAATTTGCATAATCCCTCCTCCACTAATCCTTGCCCCTGTGTCATTTTTGCAAAGTGGATATTATCAGAGGTTCTGGGACTATTTGGGCCAGAGCTGAGACTGAAATCCAGGCTTTTCTGACAGCATAGTTTTGGTTCTCTCTGTGAAGCCACGCTCCTCTCCACAGGGACAGAGGCAGAAATCAGTCACAAGGCAGGAACAGCAGCTATGTGCTGAAATACTGTGAGTGGAGGCCAGTCCACACAGCCTCATTGAGCATGGGGGTAAATGTAATCTAGGCAGACATCCTGGAGGAGATGTCTCCTTGGCTAAATGTTACAAGGAATGGATAATTTGAATTCATAGGAAAATCAAGTTGGCCTTGACTTCGATTTGGTTAGCACAGAGGTGGAACAAAACTGACAAATAGCAAAGCGACCCTCCTACCTCTTCCCTCCCTTTGTCATTCAGTCATGTGAGTGTCTAACTTAAAGGAAGTGGGAGAGGTCCTCTGTCTCAGGTCTCTCTTTAAGCCTGTGCTGAGGTAGCAAAACCAGTCTCCCTATGCATCTTCTTCCTCCCTCTCCCCTCAGACTCAGACTGGAGTTCTCATCCTGCACTTTGTGGTTTTCATTTAACGAATGTTAATGAGATGGCATTGTAATCACCGGATTTTATAAATATCTCATCCACAAATTGGACCACAAAACCCAAATGAGCCAGCTGAGCATCTATATTCCATGAGCCTGTGTTTTCCCCACAGTCTTAACCAAAGGATGTAAAACGTGTTCTTGCTTTGAAGCCGTTCAGGCCCATGGGTGTTAGATGCTGGAGACAACTGCTGTTCACCAGGCCCTAACTCAAGTGGCTTGCTGGGTCTGAGCCTTTCACACAGTCCTGGGTGATATAAGGGATTTAGGCTTGATCAATTATACCCTTTTCAAGTTAACGCTAGAAAAATGAGAAATTGATTTTTTTGACGAAACAATATTTTAGAAATTCAGGATATAAAAATGGGATTTGACCTCTCTTACCAAGTCAGCTATCATCATGATGATTACAGTCTACAATTATGCCATATTTTGTATGTCATGGCCTAATGTGATCAGCTTGTCAGATTTGTTCAGGGAGAGGGTAGAGCAATGAAAAGCATCCAGCTGTATCTGCTTTGTGGGGCGAGGGGGGAAAGACTGGAGGATCCATCTTGTTCGGCAGATCTGCTAGAGTGAACATCCTCAGACACAGGTATCAGATGCTAATGATCTTGCTTAATCTCTGCACAGATCTAATAAGCAAAAGCTATATTGAATACTTTTTCTAGAATTTTAGATTTTTGCCTAGTATTTCATATTTTTACCCAATGAGCTCTTATTATTATAACTAAACAATGTGATCTAACAATGAGCAAATTGGTGATGATATCGCAGACAGTCTATTGACATAATTGATGGGTTAAACAGCAATTTGAAGGGACTGAGCCTTATCATTTTTGTATCCTCAGGACTTAGCACACTGATGGACCCATAGAATGAGTTTAATTTGTGTTTGTTGAATATTTGTAAATAATATGTCAGTCTTGAAAATATCTAAAGAATATTCCCTCGCCTTCCCATTGCAGCTTGTACTATGAAAGAAATCCCAATTTGTAAAAATTTGCCAGTAAAAAACGTTGCTTACTTTGGGTGACTATTTATTTATAAGGTGATTTGTTATCTAAATGTTTGAGTGATCTGGTAAAAATTTCCTGGTGAATGAAACAAAAAAATAAATACAATGGGACAGATTATATTAATGGAAATATGAGAGATTGTGTTAAAAGCAACAGTACAATGAGAATGGCAACAACTACCTCTCTTTAGATATGGAAACCTGAATGACCGTAACATTCTTATTATTCATTCCCAGGTGCTTAGCCATTTTTTCTCAATACCATTTGTTTAATCACTGATTTAAAATGTCATTATAATCAGATACTGAATTCTTGGATCTGCTTTCAGAATTTCTGTTCAAGAACAGAACATATTGATTTTTCTGTCTACTCATTCACTAACAATACACTTTTAATTATAGTAACTTTTTAATATGTTTTAATATCTGCCAAGGCTAGTCATTCATTACTAATTGTTTTTCAATAATTTTTGGATTTTTTTTTCATGGTTATTCTTCGGGCTGAGCTTCATAGTCACTTTGTCAAGTTAAGTTGGCCTTTGCCTTGATCTCTGCCTTCTATTACCATTATCTAGTTGAAATTTCTATTGGAATTTTGTTAAGTTTACATATTAATTTATTTAAAAATGGACTAATTGGTGAAATCATGTCTCAATTTGATGTTACATCTCCCACTAATGCTGTGGAGACAACACAATGTTGCAGGAGAGCAACTAAACTAAGAATTGAAACATATAAATTCTAGTTTCTACCCAGCTGTGACCGCATACCTATTTATGCTGCAGGTATCTCATCACAGACATTGAAAAACATAAACTCTTTTAGAAATTGGAGGCTTTATTACTTACGGCTTTTTTTTTTATGATTTGTTATTGTTCTTTATTTGATAGGCCATGGATATCTTTTCAATTCTAGAATTTTGTGCCAGATTAAAAAATGAGATTGTGACTCAATATATAGAGGACTTCTAATTCTTGTCAGGGAATAGAAGGTTGCAAAACACCACTCTTTCCACCTTAAAAAGAAGAATAGTCCAGATAAGCTACAAAACCATAACTTAAAAAACCCATCAGACACAATAGACAAAAAGTAGAGCCACCCAAGTGTTCATCAATGGATGAATAGATAAACAGCATGTGGTTTGCACACAGTGGAACATTGTTCAGCCATAAAGAAGAAGGGAATTCTGACTCATGCTACGACGTGGATGAACTTTGAGGCCATTATGCTAAGTGAAATAAGCCAGCCGAAAAAGGACAAATATATGAGTCAATTTATATGAATTACCTAGAGTAGTCAAATTAATGGAGACAGAAAGTAGAATGATGGCTGCCCAGGGTTGGGGAAAGAGGGAAATGGGAATTGTTTAACAGAGACAGAGTTCTGCTCAGGAAGATGACAAAGTTCTGGAGATGAATGGTGGTGATGGTTCCAAAACAATGTAAATGTGCTTAGTTCAACTGAACTGTACACCTAAACATTGTTAAAATTATAAATCGTATGTTACATAAACTTTACTATAAAAAATCAGAGAGCCAAGGATGGAAAGAAACCTCAAGGAAATATAACCCAGAAAGTGATGAGCTTTTCCTAGGAAAGAAGAATAGGGCAGTGGCAGGAGGAAAACACACCAAAGGCAGGGATAAGAAACCAACTGGACTCCAAATGACTCAAAAAATATATTAGAGGCCAGGCGTGGTGGCTCACACCTGTAATCCCAGCACTTTGGGAGGCCGAGGCAGGCGGATCACAAGGTCAGGAGATCGAGACCACGGTGAAACCCCGTCTCTACTAAAAATACAAAAAAATTAGCCGGGCGTGGTGGCGGGTGCCTGTAGTCCCAGCTACTTGGGAGGCTGAGGCAGGAGAATGGCAGGTACCCGGGAGGCAGAGCTTGCAGTGAGCCGAGATCACGCCACTGCACTCCAGCCAGGGGGACAGAGCGAGACTCCGTCTCAAAAAAAAAAAAAAAAAAAAAAAAATATATATATATATATATATATATATATATGAGTTTCATTGAGCTATAATTGACATAACAATAAATTGCAAATATTATAGTATAAAATTTGATAAGTTTGACATCAGTATTCACCCATGAAACCTTCACCACAAAGTAGTGAATGTATCTATCATTTCCAAAAGTTTCTTTCTGTCCACTTGTAATCCTCCCTCTCAACCCTCCTCACCTACCCTTCCATTCCCAGGCAGCCAATGGTCTGCTCTCTGTCACTATAGATTAGTTTGTATTTTCAAAAATTTTATGTGAACACAGTCATGCAGTATACACTCTTTTAGGTTTGGCTTGTTTCACTTGCCATAATTACATTGAGACTCATCTAGGTTGGTGGTCATATCACTAGCTCTTCTCTTTTTATTGCTAAGTAGTGTTCAGTTGTAGAGCTGTACCACTGTGTTTTTATCCATTCATCTGCTGACGGGCGTTTTGGTTATTTACAGTTTCTGGCTGCTACAAATGAAGATACTGTGAACATTTGTGCACAAACTTTTGTATAGACCTATGCTTTATTTTCTTGGGTAAATACAAAGGAATGGGATGGCAAGATCACAGAGTAGATATATGTTTAACTTTTTAAGAAACTACCTAACTGTTTTTTGAAGTGATTGTATCATGTTACATTTGCACCAGCAGTGTTTGAGAGAACCAATTTCTCTGTGTTTTCACCAATATTTGGTAGTGAACCTTTTTGATGTTAGCCACTTAAATGAGTATGTAATGGCATTTTATTGTCTTTTAATTTGCATTTCCCTAGTGGCTAATGATGTTGAGCATCTTTTCATGTGCTTATTTGCCATCTGCATGTCTTCTTTGATGAAACATCTGTCCAAATATATTGTTTCCAATAAACTTTACATTAAATGTAAATTATCTGAATATCCTACATAAAAGACCTTTGTTGTTAGATTAAATAAACACACACACACCCAATCGATGAATTTTTGCATGAAACACACTTTATGAAGATATAAACATCAAAAGTGGAAGGTTGGAAAACCTATACCACCCATATTCTAAGCATAAGAAAGTTTGTGTAGCTTTTTAATATATTACTTATTAATATATTAAAAAGTGACTTCAAGTCAAGAGTATTACCAGAGGTAAAGAGGGATATATTACAATGATAAAAGGACCAATTCATGAAAAAATGTAATATTCCTAAATGTACTTATGCCTAATGAGATAACTTAAATATTAAGACATAAAATTGACCTTTTAAGGGGAGAAACAGACAAAGATACAGTCATAATTGGTCATTTTATACCCCCTCAACAATGGACAGAAAAATCAGTGATAAAGTAGCAGAACTGAACAATATCGTGTTCTCTGAGTTTCCTAGATATGTGATTTGGTGTCATTAATTTTGGAAAGTTCTCAACAATTGCTACTTCAAATATTTCTCCTGTTTCATTACATTTTTATTCTCCTGGTATTGCAATTATGCCTGTGGTGTACGATTTGATATTGTCCTAGAGTTCTTGAATGTTCTGTTATTGTTACTATTGTTTTCACTCTTTCTTTTCTTTGTATTTCTGTTTGGGAAGTTTCTATTGACCTCTCTTCAAGCTCACTGATTCTTTCCTTGGCTGTGTTCAGTTTACTGATGAACCCATCAGAAGCATTCTGCATTTCTATTACAGCATTTTTGATTCCTAGCATTTCCTTTTAAAAATAATTAATTATTTTTAGTGGACAAATAAAAGTTGCATATGTTTATTACGTGCAACATGTTTTGAAACATATATACCTTGTGAAATGGCTAAATTAACATATGCATTACCTCATACTTATCATTTTTTATGATGAGAAAACTTAAAATCTCTTAGTGATTTTCAAGAATACAATACATGGTATTAACTATAATCACTATGTTGTGAAATAGATTTCTTGAATTTGTTTTTCCTATTTAACCAGAATTTTGTATCCTTTTACCAGCATCTCCTAAACCCCATTTCCCAGCCCCTGGTAACCACCATTCTACTTTCTAGTATTTCCTTTTGATTCTTTCTTAGCATTTCCATTTCTACCATTACCCATTTGTTCTTTCAGGTTGTTTTTTATTTCCGTTAGAGTCCTTGTCATAATAATCATAGTTATTTAAAATTCCCTGTTACTCAAACATCTGTATTATTTCTGACTCTTGACCTAATGATTGTCTCTTTGGATTCTGTTTTTTCTTCGTTTTGCTTTGCTTTGTAGTTTTTTCTTGAAAGCCAAGCATGCTGCTTTGGGTAATAGAAACTGACTTAAATAGGCCTTTAGTGTGAGAATTTATGTTAATTTGACTAAGACTTGGATTGTGTTTAATATGTGCTGTAGTTACACGTGCCAGAGGCTTCAGCTTCTTGTATTATCCTTGTTTTTGTGTCCTCTTGACTTTGGGCTTTCCTAAGTCCTCCTTCTCAGACAGTGCCTATGTTTTTGTGGCTCTTTCGGTTGTACGCCCCTGTTTTAATACTACTATTTTTTCTGGTGTAGTAGTAAGGTATATGTAGGAAAGAACATTCTCTAATCTACATCTCAGTCTTTTAGTGGGCCTGTGTCTCAGAGAGGCGAACTTCACAAGTGTTTCTTCAGTCATACTCTTTTTCCCTCCAGTTTCGTTTCCTTTCCCTGACTGCACCACTCCTAATCTATTTTCTTGAAGTTCTGAGCTCTGTGGATTGCATTTTTTTTTCTCTCTTAGGTGAGACAGGAAGGCTACAGCAGGCTAGAGTGGGAGAAATTCTCTTCCCCCAGCTGGTATAAGGCCCTGGCAAAATATTTTCCTCTGGAGAGTGGGCCTTTATTATAGAAAAGGCTCTAACTGGGTATATTTTATAATGATTACATTCCCTCCACCACCCCTTCCAGACCTATAAGCTGTATGATTCCTTTTATATGAAGTCAAAGAACAGGTGAAATAGTCTGTGGGGCCAGAGATCAGAATATGTTTTCCTTTAGGATGGGAGAATTGACTGAAAGGGGCCCAGTGGAAATTTTCAGGATTGACAGAAATGTTTTGTATGTTGTTTTGGGAGTTAAAATTCATGAAACTGAACATTTAAAATCTGTGTATTTTAAATATGTAAATTATACTTCAATAGGGAAAAAAGAAAATCCAGCCTATAGATATGGAAAAACAAGCAATGGTAGCAGAGTGTCTGTAGTCATCAAGTCATGGAGATGCCAGTACAGCCTGGCTGGCTGGTGCTTAGGGGTGGTCAGTTGGTGCCATCACCTCCCTTTGGGAGCTGATATCTGTCATTCATTTCCCTGGAGTTTAGTTTCCCCTTGTATGAAAAGAAGTGGCCAGAGTAGATGGTCAGTAAATAGGATGACCATTTTATTATATATTGCCCAAATCATGACATTAGAATGAATCAAATAAAGCTCCATTGATAATTATGCCAGTACAAGAATTGGGAACTGCTCCTGTCCTGGGAAAAGAGGGATGAATTGCTGCCCTATAACTAAGCATTTCTAAAATGTCTCAGGCTATATGAGGTGACAGTCTGCATCCAGGAGTTGGATCTTATGAGTGATCTCAGGGGTTCTGTTTGATCTGATGCCACATCAGGATCAGCATGGCCGATATTGCACACCAGTGAGAGGGGTTTTAGAAAGGCCTCCAGTCCTTCCAGTCTATGGGCTGCTGCCTTCCATGCATGTGAAATAATACAGACTTCCTAAGAAGAAGACATTGACATTTCTAGGTTCAAAACTATTGTTAAAATGAAGTTAATTTCTCAATAGGATGAAAAATGGATCCTGCTTTCCCCTGCTCTGATAATATGAAAATAATGAATCTTCTTTACAACAGTCACCTTTTAAAAAAAATCTTGAAAGGCAACGGATTAATCTGTATTTATAAGAGCCATAGAGAATAAAAACTATTAGTGTCACTTCTAGCTGCCAAAGATTTGAAGGGACTGAGGAAAAGGTCCTAAGTGACTAGGTTCTAGCCATTCTGAAATATTAGAACATCAAGTTGATGGGATTCAATTTACTAAAGGAGACATATGACTAGAATTCAGTCCTAGAAGGCATCTAATAAGTAATATACATGTGTATATAAGTGCTATAGGGAGTAGAAAATATTTGGGAGGCAACTGGATAATGTTCCAAAAGTTAGTGACCCTCCTTAGGATCTTGGGAGAGAAGTGGAATTTAGAAGGGGAAACAGACATGCTGCTCAGAGTTAGGAGGACAGAGACTCTTATAAATAAGTTTATTTATAAATAAATCCAGCCTGTTAGATAAAAGAGGAAGCAGTCTTCCGATTTCTGGGCTGCTACAAAGGATCTCTTTGTACCCAAACATGACCCAGCGGATCTATCCTGGGCTAAGGAACCAGGAGGGGGCAATTCTGGTGCCAGGAAGGTGAGGCACACTTGGTTCTGATATTCCTGTGCTCTTTCTAGTGTGATGTCATGTCTTTGCATGACAAGGGACTTAGAGTCCAATCTTGCATCTCCGTGACTTCATGACCACAGACACTGCTAACAGTGCTGTGTTTTTCCACATCTATAGGCTGGATTTTCTTTCTTTCCTATTGAAGCATAATTTACTTGAGGTCTCAAGGGACTTAGAGTCCAGTCTTGCCTCTGTCATTTACAAGCTGTATGACTTAGGAGACATCGTTTTGCTTCTCTGAGCCTCTGAAATGTCTAAATTCCATTCCAAATTCCAATGTTAATATTCTAAATATTCTCTGGTTCGCAGTCTGAGAAACCCACACTTTTAGTGCCTGTTCACCTGGGAAGTGTCATCTCTTGCTGTCCTGTTTCTAAGTAGTGGAAAGAAGCAGGCTGGGGTTGTGTTGACCGGTTCATTTCCTTCCTGCTCCCTGATTTGAGTCCCGGTTCATGGAGCTGCTGGTGCCCACTTTGGGTCTCCCCACCAGGAAGACACTGAATCTTAATGGGACACCACTGGCATCCAGCCCAAGTTGGTGATTTGGGACAACTTTCTGTGGAGACTGAGACTCCTGTGTGTAGCCATACAAGTGTAGGGGCCTATTGACTTCTCTTGCTTAGCTTCTGTTGTTTGGCTGAACATTTTTGTCGATGGATGAAGATACCCATCACAGTACTTACGCAGTCAGGGTGGTAACTTACTGATGGGACTGAGCCATAGGTGAGGACTTGATATCCCCTGAGGGAATTTTAGCATGTCTTTAACTGTGTTCTGAATGAAATCATCAGGTTTTATGGTGGGGGTGGGGGGAGAGGAGGCATGGGGGATAGAGGGAGAAGGCAAAAAATGAATGTTCATAAATCATAAAATCAGATCATAAAAATAAATGTTCACTGGAGAAAATTTACAAAATACAGAAAGGCACAAAAATCTCAACGTGCAGAGATAGCCATTGTTTTGTTGTTTGTTTGTTTTTTGTGACAGGGTCTCACTCTGTCATCCATGCTGAAGTGCAGTGGTGTGATCATAGCTCACTGCAGCCTTGACCTCCCAGGCTCAAGGAATCCTTCCACCTTGGCCTCCTGAGACTACAGGTGTGGGCCACCATGCCCATATAATTTTTGTATTTTTTTGTAGAAATGAGGTCTCGTCATATTGCCTAGGCTGGGTCTTGCCATTTTGCCCAGGCTGTTCTCAAACTCCAGGGCTTAGCAATCCACCCACCTCAGCCTCCCAAAGTGCTGAGATGACAGGTGTGGGCCACTACACCCAGCCAGCCATTGTTAATTAACATGCTAATTAAAGGGATAAGAGGGAAGTGTCATGATTGAACATCGGAAGGTGAAGGGATTTCTGGATATATAGACACATGAAAACTATCTCTACTATTCTATTAGTATCATACTGTGTGCTGACTTCTCAGAGCAATTTACTTTTGAAGAAAAGCAATAATGACCACAAAAGAACTTTCTGGCTGGGCCTGAGACAGGCCAATCACTGAGGAGTAAATTATCCTACAATCTGCTGTTTAGTACAAAGACCACAAACCGAGCTATACCATCCTCCTGTTTCTGAAACTGTATGAGACACTTTCTGTTGATAGAACTGATACTGCCAAGGAGACAGGATGAGCTGCTACAGGGACTTCACAGACATGATTGTAAGAAGAGCAACAGGTACATCTCAGCAATTGTGTGGTTAGCAAACACTGTGTGCCTGCTATGAATGCATCAGAGTAAAGGACATGAAGAGGTTAGGGAGGTGGTCCTGGCCCCCAGAGAACTTACATTAGTTGGGTTACAAGGTACACAGCAGAAATCCAAAGCAAGATGAGCTAAAGTCCAAAGAAGCAACAAATACAAGGAATGCCATCCATGGTGGGGACTTTAGGGCAGAGTCGGAGAATAATTCCACATCAGGAGGAGGGAATAGGAGTGGGGAATGAAAGCCTACTGAGGGGAGGTCAGGTCTGTAGCTGGATACCAATAGGTTAAATTGGGGCAGTTTCTATGTGCAAACCATCCTTTGGTCATATTTGTTTTTGAAAGCTTAAAGTCTAAGGTATTGTATTAATCTGGATAAGCTAGGTTATGCTTTGAGAATAAATTAAGCCCCAAATCTCAGTGGTCTAAGAGCAGAAATTCATGTGGCTGACTTAAACACCGCTAGAAATGCAAACTCATGAATATGTTTTTGAAGATGCATTTTTGTCTATGATGTTATCAGGAATTTGCCCACTCCAGCTTCTTGACTCTCTTTCCACAGATACTTTCTCCCTACCCAGAGGGACTCAGTTAATTTCTCTTTTAATTTTTCTTTCTTCATCACCATGCTACTTCCTATTTTATCCCTTGGGCTTCTTTATGTCCCTAAACTGGCAGCAGAGGAGGCTAGATTTCTAGTTCCCAGCTCCTGGGATTATTCTGATAATTGTCTGATTGCTCTTCCGAAATGGGCTTGGTTATTGGGGTGCTGTGGGCTTGGTCAGTCATTCCCAGGGCGTGGCTTAGGTTTGGGAGGCACCGTAATAAGACTGAGATTGTGGCTTGTGCATCTCAAGAGTGATCTTTGTTACAAAACAAGGTGAAATCTGGAGTTGGAGTTACATCCATACAGGGGCAGCAGAGAAGGGGGCACCAAGCCGGGAGCTGAGTGAGAGGGAACTATAGGGTCTATGTGTGAGGAAGGTTAGTGTAGGCAGAAAGAAATAAATAGAGGAGGATTTCACTGAAGCAGCATCCTGGGACCATGTCTTAGTCCATTTGAGTGGTCATAACAAATACAGTAGACTGGTTGGCTTATAAACAATAGAAATGTATTTCTCACTGTTCTGGAGGCTGGGAAGTTCAAGATCAAGGTGCTGGCAGAGTTGGTATCTGGTGAGGGCCCACTTCTTGGTACACAGACAACACCTTCTCTCTGTGCTCTCCCATGGTGGAAGGGGCAAGGTACTGTCTGGGGTCCCTTTTATAAAGGCACTAGTCCCATCCATGAGGTCTTTACCTTCATGATCTAATCACCTCCCAAAGGTCCCACCTCCTAATACTCTCACCTTGGGGCTTAGGATTTCAACATATGAAATAGGGTAGGGAGCACCAACATTCAGACCACTTTTTTTTTTTTTTTTTGAGATGGAGTCTTCCTCTGTCACCCAGGGTAGAGTGCAATGGTGTGATCTTAGCTCACTGCAACCTCCACCTCCCGGGTTCAAGCAATTCTGCCTCAGCCTCCCAAGTAGCTAGGATTACAGGTGCCTGCCACTGCACCTGGCTAATTTTTGTGTTTTTAGTGGAGACAGGGTTTCACTATGTTGGTCAGGCTCGTCTCGTGATCTGCCTGCTTTGGTCTCCCAAAGTGCTGGGATTATAGGTGTGAGCCACCATGCCCGGCCCATAACAGACTATTTAAAGGGGCTGTCAGAGAGGAAACTCTACCTGCAACATGCAAACAGTCTAGATATTCATCAATAAGGAACACAGGGAATTACAAAGAGCTAAGAGAATAATCCTTTGTCCTTTGTTTGTAGTTCATGATTCTCTTCTTTAGATAACATCCAGATCAACCCGACCCTTCTTTTGTACCAAAGATTCACTGAACTTACCTCTTCCATTCTCCCTTCTCCCTCCCCTAGTGTTTGCTGGATCCATCACATGGAAATATCTTCTCCTAGGGCTGGATCAAATAATGAGAACAAATAAGCCATGTAGTGGTCCCTGGCACAAGACGATACTTCCCTGGTCTAGATACCCAGGTTGGCGGTATGTGATGTGGTATGCCTCCAATCTGGATACTCTAGGCTAGCTCCAGGAAAGATCAGTTAGGCCATGTCCTCTTAGAGTTCTTCACATTACATATACTTTTGTCTCCTAAGGATGAAGGATCCAAGCAGCCATTCTGGTATTAACATACTTGAAGGCAGAAAATTTTCTTGTTCATGTTTCGTTTTGAAGAACACAGTACTTCCAATAGTAGGAAACAAATATTGTGGACATTTTAGTTTCTGATTTCCTATTGAATTCTGACTTTTCTCTCCTTTAAGTCATTTAATCAGCTACTGTTTCTATTTTCTACACGTTGTTAAAGATAGTTTCAATGTGTTCCATTTCTGAGAAAATTATTTCCGATTAAATTTCCACCTTAGTTCCCAATAGGTTTTGTTTGCTGATTTGGTCACAAAGGTTTCTGGAAGTTAAATCAGACACATTAGTGTTTGTGACTAAAGTTGTTTAAATCTATATCTATATATCTGTGATACCTGCTTCAAAGATGAGAATGAGTTTTAAATTGATCTTTAAGATGTTGAACAACTGTGTCCACTGAAACATTTTAGACATTTTTCTGAACTTATCACTTCATGTCATAGGTTGATCAACTTTCATATTTTCTCTATCCATGTTTTCTTTTTTCAACGTGGTGCATGGAGCCCAGCTGGAAAACTCATATGAGATCAATATCCTTGGCGCTGAGCATGTCTTTGGTGTGGGACATAAATTCTTGTATATTAGGAACATCTTTGGAATTTGTTGATCTTGGAGGTGGTGTTTGCTTTGTTTCTGAATCTGTTGTTGGAAGCACACATATTTACTGTCTAATACAGTGGAAAGTTTTATAAAATATAATTTGAGGGCATAACTTCCATCACCCAATAATGCTGTTGGACTTTTGCAAGGTAGATTTGTTACCTCTGAAGGGGACCAGTCACATCTAGAGTACATTCGAGTCCGTGTGTCACTGAATTGTGCTCCCTGAGCTCTACTCTGTGAATCCTTGAATTATTTGGTGGAGGGGTCCTGTTGTAAATGGATGTAGTGAGTTGAATTGTGACCCCAAAAAGATAGGGGACATTCTGAATGTTTTCCAGAGGGAAGGGTCTCTGCAGATGTAATTAAAGTAAGAATCTTGAAATAAGATCATCTTGGATTTGCGTGGGCACTAAATTCTTAGAAGAGAAGGGGAGCAGACACAGACACACAGAAAACCCATGTGAAGATGGAGGCAGAGACTGGAGTTATGCTTCTAAGAACCGAGGAATGACAAGGGTTTGGCAGCTGCCAGAAGCAAGAGAAAAGCATGAAATGCATTCTTTCTCAGTGCTTCCAAAGGGAATCAACTTTGCTGACATGCTGATTTCAAACTTCTGGCCTCCAGAACCTCAAGGGAATAAATTTCTATTGTTTTAAGACACCAAGTCAGGCCTGATGCAGTGGCTCACGCCTGTAATTCTACACTTTGGGAGGCCAAGATGGGAGGATTGCTTGAGCCCAGGAGTTTGAGACCAGTCTGGGCAACATGGTGAGACCCTATCTCCACAAAATATAAAAAATTAGCCAGCCCTGGTGATGCAAGCCTGTGGTCCCAGCTACTCGGGAGACTGAGGTGGGTAGATCGCTTGAACCTGGGAAGTTGAGGCTGCAGTGAGCTGTGATCACTCACTGCACTCCAGCCCGGATGACACAGCAAGACCCTGAAAAAAAAAAAGGACACCAAGCCTGCAGTGATTAATTGTGGCCACCCTGGGAGACTAATACGCTGAAGGTCAAATGAAATATTTTACATACAGTAAGGAGCTTGTTTCTTAAAGCAGGGGTTGGCAAACTGTGGTCCCATGGGCTAGATCTGGCGGCTGCCTGTTTTTGTAAATAAAGTTTTATTGGAACACAGCCATGCTTATCCATTTATATGGCATCTATGGCTGCTTTTGTGCTGCAACAGTGGAACTGAGGAGTTACAACAGAAGCCATAAGGCCCACGAAGATAAATATATTTACGATTTTTTTTTTTTTTTCCCTGAGATGGAGTCTTGCTCTGTCACCCAGGCTGGAGTGCGGTGGCGCGATCTCAGCTCACTGCAAGCTCCGCCTCCTGGGTTCCCGCCATTCTCCTGCCTCAGCCTCCCAAGTAGCTGGCACTACAGGCGCCAGCCACCGCGCCCCACTAATTTTCTGTATTTTTAGTAGAGATGGGGTTTTCATTGTGTTAGCCAGGATGGTCTCCATCTCCTGACCTCATGATCCACCCGTCTCTGCCTCCCAAAGTGCTAGGATTACAGGTGTGAGCCACCGCATCTGGCCGTATTTACAATTTTTTAGTTGGGCAGAAATACAGATTTACTTAAAAGAGCGACAGTGGTAGATAGGGAATCCTGTGGTGACTGCTTTGGCTACCCTTAATAATATCTGCTTTGAAAAATCTGTATGTTCATAGTGTGAATTTGCTTAAAACAAATTCATATCTCTCCTATAGAAGTGGAAATATTGATTAAAAGAGGTTCAACAAAAACAACTGATCTATAGGATTTGTGTAGCCTCCAGGTAGGTTGTTTAGTTCAACCTCCTCATTTTGACTTCTTAGGCTTAATGTGAATTGGAAGCATTATTATGTTGGTAGGACTGAGTAAGCAGTAAACATACTCTCAGAATAAGGAAAAGAGCTATCATTGTATTGAAGGTCCGTCTCTTCCAGATGGTCCTGGGTGCTTCTTATTTGATTAATAATGATAATGCAACTGGATAGGCTTTCTGTCTTGAGTGTGTGAAGTTCTCCCAGATTCTAAACAAGAGATGTGGTAACTGAATTGAAGAAGCACACAACAATAGCTTATTTATTTTGCTTATTTAGTACACAAAAATGCATAATCCTTCTGTTGAGGAAGTCTTCCTTAATGGTGACGCAGGTTTTTCTTCTAACATGTTGGTAAGTTTTCTAGGAAAATAAAGATTTAGAAATTTGGTCATCGAGCTTTTTCTCAAATATTCCTGAAAAAGACTCCTGTTACAAAATTTGTTCATACCTCTTGAAAATCCACTTCAAGGGATTTATCTAAGGAAATAACCAAACATTTAATTCCAGATATGTTCATCAGAGCACTGTTTATAGCAATGTAAAGTTGCAAGGAACCTACATTTAAAACAATAATTAGGAAGAGGTTAAATAAGTTATAGTGCTTTCATGTTTTGAATTTATCATAGAATATTTAATGACATGGAATGATGTCATTGATATAATTTTAAGTGAGAGAAAACTAGAAAACACAATAATATGTATTGTACAGAACAAACACACACTCAGAAAAAACAGATGAAAGGTTTAGGTCTTTTAAAAATATTCTTTTGCTTATCTTTATTTTCTAATTTTTTTGAATGAATAGTTTAGTAATAATAAAAATAAGTTAATTTAAATGAAATGAGCAGACTGTCATTTTGAATACTTTTATTTAGAGTTGAGAATTTGTAGTTGATATAAAAAAGAACTTTCTTTTTCGTTTTATAAAAACTGGTAAGGTACTTAAACTATTGCTCACTAGGAGAGCATATCTGAATAAGTCACTTTCTTTTCCCAAGCCTCAGTTTCTTCATCTGGAAATGAGAGCATTGAATTGACTGAATCTCTAAGTTCCTGATCAGCTCTGCCATTCTGAGCAGTATGAGTTAATGTTCAGAGCAGCATATTCCTTGAACCAACCTCACTTACCAAGAATTGCACACTCAAAACGGAGAATGATTCTAGAGCTGAAGCTGATACCAGCCACCCCTGGACCCTCAACCTGCATGGGAACCTAGTCCGAGGGGGAACTCACACTCTTGCTTAGATGGAATCAGAAGGCCAGCATCTTTACTGGCCTGGGGGCCTTGGGCTAGGTTGGATCTTCTATGAGGGAGTTCTCTCTGTATCTCTTCTAAAAAAATTCTTTCTTGTCTTGGTCAAGCTATGGTAATGTATTTTCTTAGAAAAAATCATTTCTACTTTAAAAATGTAATTTGTACTAATCAGCTCCAGGCAAAGAGCCTGCAATATACTTGGTGTCAATTTCATGTTTTGCTGAAGTTTGTGAAGTGTTTTGTTTTGTTTCAGAACTTACCATTTGTGTATGTGTGTGCATGCGTGTGCATGCGTGTGTGTGTGTGTGTGTGTGTGTGTGTGTGTGTGTGTGTTTGCCAGGGATCATCAGCCAGGCAAATAGTTTTCAGAAGATATAAGCCCTGAGCATTACATTTGACCTCTAAAATTTTTGTTGTCTTCATTCAGATTTAATGGGGTCATCTTTTTCTTTTCTTCTTTCTTTCTCTTTATAAGATACACTCCTGTAGTATGTTGCACCATTTCTCCAAGAAGATTTTTTAAATTCCTTAGGATAATCATTGTGATTTTGCTAATTTTGTATCCTGTTCATATCTTGCCCAGTGTTATGTGCAGGGAACAGTAAGGATTTTATGTTTGAATTAAAGACCCACAGGACCTCTCAGATGCAACCGTTGTCTACTGAAGGTGGAATGCTTTCAATCATGCCGTATTTTTTTTACTCTACTTGAGTTTCTCCTGTTGCTGGTAATTGAAATCAACTAGGAACAAGAACAGGATGTGTTTTTGTGCATTGATATGCTGAGACATTTTTGACATTGGAGCACAGATGTTGAGAAAAATAATTCCTAGGACTGTTCATTCATTCCTTGAGTCCATAAATGCTTACTGAGTTTTGTTCACAATGCTGTCTGAGGCAGCACAGTCAGAGAAAAGTTAAGACTTTTGGTGTCTGTGGTGTGGGTACAAAGATGGGGAGGAGGATGAGAAAGAGTTGAAGTGTTACACAGACTCCATGGTGCACCTGTCCATCCATTTATCCATCTGTCCATCTCTCCTTCCCCCATCTGTCCATTCATTCTTCCATCTATCCATCCTATAAATATCCATTGAGAGTCTACTTAGCTCATAGCACTGTTCTAGGCACTGGGGGTGTAGTGGGAATAGACAGGCAATGTTTCCTGCTTTGTTGAAGGTAGAGCTTATAATATATTGGATGATATAGATCAACATTGAGTAAACAAGTTAATAGTATCATTTAAAAAGTGGCATGAAGAAAACCAGCACAGGGAGAGGGATAGAGGCTGACAGTAGCAGTTGGGGAAGTTTCTATGAGGAGGTGATCTAGAGAGAGCCTGGGATGGGGTGAAAGGTACAGAGGAAGGAGCACTGGACTGGGAGTCAGGCTGAGTTCTCATTTTGACTTGTCACTAACTGCACAGCAGGGACAACTCCCTCAGCATCTCTCCCTCACCTGATTATTCATTAAATAAAATGATGTATGTAATAGTAACATTCAAGAGTAATGTATTATTATCAATAATGTTAAGGCCTGTCACATGATTAGCATTTAAAGGACCAATGGAAAAATTATGTGTGGGGACTTTGAGTATTACCTGCTTGTTCATGGCTGTAGACAGCCAAGCTCAACCTTTCTGGGGTCCTACAAATTTCCAAGGAAAGGACCTCAAAACGCTAAAAATATAAAACAGGAGGAAGCATTCAATCTCTTCACTGGATGAAATGTGAGTACGTGTTAGCACATGTATGTGTGTGTGTGTGTGTGTGTGTGGTGGTGGGGGGGGGGTCTTCTGAATGTGACAAACAACCACCAGTGTTTCCCAAAGCACAACAAAACAGTTTATTTAAAAACAACGCATTCAGTACTGTGTTTGGAACACAAGGCAATGAGGCAGGCACATTCACACTTAACAAGTACATCTGAGGAGCTGTCAAAGCAAACCGTTGCATTTTCTTCACAAACTACAGTCACAATATACACACAATTGCCTCTGTCCTTGTTCACCAAGAAGGCAGAAGATATTTACAAGTTCCTCAGTCTAGCAGTGCTGGCTTCTCTTGGGTCTCTGTGGCCCTCACAGTCTGGCAGCTTGTTTCCAAGGACAGGCAAGGCTGCCTGTCACAAGAGAGGTCAGTCTGATTCGTAAGGCCCTTGACTTCTTCCAAAGAGAAAGAGAACTTCTGATAGAGTTGGGAAAGAGGGAAGTCTTCAATACCAGGATCTCAAAATGGCATTTTCCAAGACAAATGCATCAAGTGTGTGAGTGAGGGGGTGAGTGGGCAAGGAATCATGGTATTAACAATATAAGAAGCATTTATTTTCCCTGACACATACTTCTTGCTCATTTATTTAATAACTTACATTTGCTATTCTACTTTTTTACCTTTTGGTTTCATCATTACTCTTAAAGAGCTTTGTTCCTCATTGTGTACTGACACACTATACTTTAAAATGCTAAAATGAAATGGTGAAACCAAAGTATGTTAAGTGAGAGAAGATATCACAAACATTCTTTTGTCTTGACTTCTAATTAATGCTTTCACAATGAATTGTCAATGTCCATCTAACCAATGGAAGCAGCACAGTGTGGAGTAGCAGAATCAGTGGTTGGGAGACCTAGACTCTAATTCCAGTTAGCTAGCTGGTCAAATAAGTCACTCTAACTTTCTGAACCTCAGTTGTCTCATCTCCACATGGAGGATGTTGATCTGGAATCCTGACTTGAGATAACATCTAGATCTGTAAAGTTTTGCTATGGACTTAGGTGGTTGTCCCATGTGAGTAAATGATAGTGTGTTGTGATGTTTCAATACATTTGTTTTGTGTCCTGGGAGAACTTCATTGCTAACTAATGATGCTTGGTGACTGGATCTCAGCCTGTCAATCAACTCCTCCCAAGGCCCTTGGCTGTAAGGGCTCTTGTGCTTTTCTGCACAATATGGGTTCAGATCTGGATCTTGAAATATGGCTAAAGAGCATTTCTAACAGGGGTACAATTATTCCCAGTCTTAAAAAATGGTCTAGATTCCATATTTCAGAGGGAAAGCTCCCTCTTCTTTTTGCAAGTACTTCAATGACTTTATTCCACTTATGCACGTTGACCAAACCTCTCTCCCACTGTCTGCCAATTTTTCTTCCCTAACAATTTTCTTCCCTAAGACTAAAAATGTTATGGGAGTGGCTAGTTCCTCAAGTAATGGTTTTCTTGTGAATTTGTTCATAATAAAACACAAGTCCCTTGTGCTTGTAGCTGTGGACTTCTCTCTTTGGTGTCAGGAAAAGAGCCAGAGGGTGAAGGCATACTTGTGCTCAGGCTGCGTGCAGTTTCGTGGGAATACAGACAAACATTTGAACATGTGTCTGACTCATTTAAAATAAAATGTAGCTTGCTCAATGTAGAGAAACAAGCTCATTTCAATGACCATTAGGAAGAAAGAAAACAGAAGTATAACCTGGCGTTTTATACATAGTGTAGAAAATGTCCACCTTGCGTTTCAAGCATTTAGTTTAGAAATGCCTTTCAGAACCTGTAGGGCATTTTATTACAGTAAGGAAAATGGAGTTGGTCCTTCATTATCTAATTTTGATTTACTACATGCAGATAGCAATTTATGACCACTCACTGTGTCCTAGGAATCAGGCATATTTGTTCCCAACATTACCTTCCAAAAGATTTAATGAAGCCCACATAAGAATGACTTCTACCAGAAAAACTTCCAATTTGCAAACAAAGCTTGTTCTGTGAATTACCAGAGTATCTGATTTCTTTTTTTTTTTCTTTTTTCTTTTTTTTTGAGGTGGAGTCTTGCTCTGTCGCCCAGGCTGGAGTGCAATGGTGTTATCACGGCTCACTGCAAGCTCTGCCTCCTGGGTTCATGCCATTCTCTTGCCTCAGCCTCCTTAGGAGCTGAGACTACAGGCGCCTGCCACCACGCCTGGCTAATTTTTTGTATTTTTAGTAGAGACAGGGTTTTACCGTGTTAGCCAGGATGGTCTCGATCTCCTGACCTTGTGATCCACCCGTCCTGGCCTCCCAAAGTGGTGGGATTACAGATGTGAGCCACCGCGCCCAGTCTCTGATTTCTAAACACTCAGTTGGAAGTAAACTCACAACTAGTGGTGAGAAAGCACAGTTGCTCTGTTGCTCAATGCCAGGGGACTGCAATGGCCAAATGCGTGTTAGTTGATTTTTGTTTTTCATGGTCCAGCCTTACATTAGCTTAGCTAACTGCAAAGCATCACATGACATCTTATCCTACAAAGTTTGCCCAGTCAGCAATGAAGTTGCTCAGAGATATTCCTATCCAGTGGTATTTCTTGACCATTGGAAACTTTTCTGAGGGCAAATCAACTCCAGCTGAGTGCAACTTAAACTCTCTGCATGATGTTTACTGGGTGTCCCCTGGTGGGGTAGAGAGCTTGGAACCTCAGAGCCTTTCCAGATATGTAGGGCTAAGTAAGCTTACTGGGTGCCTTGTTCTTCCCCTGCTCCTTTGCAGGGACTGTTTGTGGGTACCTGTAATTTTTTTTTTATTGTGTCAGAAGGATGAGGGGCAAGTGGATAGGGAAAATGACAAAAGTTGGGGAAACAAGTGATGAACTATAGGTGTAGATTTTTTTAAAAAGATCAGCCAAACATGATTTTAACTGGTAGTTAAATTAAAGAATGTTTTCCTGGAGGGTCACCCTTAGAAATTAGAAGAGCCACAGTTGGTAATCTCCTAAGGTACCGGGGAGTCTGTTGAGAGGTTCCTAAGAGTCACGTGGAATATTTGAACACCTTAGGACCCAATAATATGCTGTTTTACTAAAATCAGTAAAACGAACCAACATGGAAATGCTCCTCTTGGTGGAGGGGACATTTGAAAGTCCCTCCAAAGCCTCTGCTAGCCTCTCCTATTTGGTACTCACTGACTTAAAAATTGTTCAGGCAGTGCTGTGCTGGAGCCAGCTCAAGCTGTATTGGAGCCAACTTATACTGGCCCTTGAAAACATATTGTTGTGTTTTCAGCTGGTTGACATTAACTTAGTAGCTTGAAATTGGCTGGGATGAGAGTATTTACACCATGGAAATTGGTAGGTGCTAAAAATCTGGGTTCCACTGTTTTCCAGAGCCAGTTGTTAAACATTTGGCAGCACACCAAAGAGCTAAAACTGTCTGAGAATCACACAGAAGGAAAATCAAAGGAACTCTTTGGTATCACTGTTGTCTAAAGCCTTTCTATGTGCACAGCTATAGAAAGAAGTCTGGGCAAAGCTTCATTAGGATGGTGGCACATTATCCAACAGAGGTGGTACAAGGCTGCAAGTAATAACTGATCAACCTTGTTATACTGGCTTGGTCTTAGAACTGGAGCCTCTTGAATTTCCTTTTTTGATTGGTTTTATTTTACCCTGAATACATTCATGTTCTGGATACTACCTGAGGTTGATAAGTCAGACCCCTTAGAGAAATATTTTAGGCTCTGGGAATGATTTCCAAATTGAATCTGAATGAATCATTGAAGTTCCTTGTTTCTCATTCTCACCAGTTCTAAAGATGAGGGACCTGAGATCTGTCTCTTAGTTTGAAATATAAAGAGGGAAATATGAAGAGCTGGCCTGGAGATAAACTGTATATTAAAGCTATGCTTTCCACCTTGTCTTTGGGCTTGCATCCATTCTGACTAAACTGATCAGTTACTATTTGCTTATAAATTAGCAACTGGTCAATTCAGCTGAAACAGCTGAATTGTTGAGTCACTAAGACTATGTCTATATTGCCATTTACCATGATAACCTCAACGAATATGTGAAACCAATCACACAAGGACAGATAAGCTTTAGCTACTTTGTTCAAAATGGTATATATGACTCCCAATGTATATATTATTGGTTTCCAAATGCTGGCCACATGAATCACCTGGGAATCTTTGTAAGTTGGACTTATCCCAGGACATTATGAATCAAAGGTCCAGAGTGAGTGGCAAGAATTGTATTTTGAAGAGTTGCTTATTTCATACAGCTGTGTTTGCTGGGGAATCAGCTGCGTAATCCGGGTCCTAACCCCAGAACCCCAGGGTAACCTTAAACTGAAGTCAGCTACTCAGCAAGCTCTTCACTCTGATGCCACTATCATCAACAACAAGAGAATAGGCTTCACTGAGGAACATCTATTCATACACGTCTTCAGTCGTAAGTCATCACAATAAAAATAAATTTTCAGAAATACTGCATAACAACAATATATAATACAATAATGACATTCTAAAATGATTACTATTTCAAATGTTGTATCTATGTGGCAAAGCGATCGGAGTGTGAGAGAGGCATAATGAGTCATTTTGATGCTTAGTACCAACTGATCTGTGGCCTTGATTAATTGGGCCACAGAGTCCAGACAGGTCAATTAGCTGGCCAAGGTGCCCTCAATCCCCAGCACCCAGGGTGCTCCATCTGGGCTGCCAGCCACAAACACATAGCCCCTTTGTAAGCAAAATGACAGTTCTACACATTCCGGGGGAAGTAGAGGCTTAAGCAGAAACTTGTGCCTAGTGCATTCAAACAATTATGGGAAAAAGGTTTTAAGAATCCAGAATTATACAGAAAATTGCTCAGTTTGTCATTTTGCACATGAAGACTCACAAAATTATTATTATTTGTATATCTTCTTAGCATATTGAACCAAACACAATATTTCAAAGTCTGTTGTTGAGATTACCTATAAAATAGAAGGCATTTCTTAACTCAAGGGACCCCGATGAAAGTTATATATATGGAGAAGTACACAACAACTTTCAGCCTTCAACTTCTAAATTATGCATATACATTACTAAACAAGGTTTTATTAAGATGAATAGCTTATTGGGTAAGAGTCCAGCTGTCAAGCATGAACCACCAGTAACTGAATTGTTATTTATAAAATCATGATTTACCAAGGGTGTTTTCTTTCATCTCAGGGAGAAGGTAGGTAATAACTGGTGGACAGTTGCATACCAACATAAGCATTTCCTTTACTGTTCTGTGTTGGGAAGTAATTTTTGGGAGGGAGGGGAGAACCTTTTTTCCTCTTTTATAGCCATTCTAACTTATTTTATGTGCCCTGCAGATCCCAGACCAAAACTCACTTTCCCAGTGAGCCCAGCTTCATTTGATGCTGGTAAGGCCAAGAAGTACTAGAGGAGGAATCATAATTTCTCCACTAATTGACTGTGTCATCTGGGGCAAATCACCTAGGCTCTCTGTTTCTCAATTTTCTCATTTGTAAAGTCAAGAATCAAGACTGGCGAAGCTGAAGGCCTCTTAATTTCCAGTGTCCTAGCATTCTACAGTGTTGTCCCTGCTTCCTTTGACCTCAGGTCAATACCGCTTTGCTGTCTGAGAGTGTCTAATAATTAGTGCCTTGACTCAAATCAGAAGAAATGTTCTCCCATTCCTTGCCTTCCCAACCAAATTAGGTTTCTCTTGGCATTCACATTCATGGATAAATAGTGGCTCGGGCATAAGGAGGCTGAGGGCAGGGGCAGTGGTTCTTCCTTTGCACATCCTTGCTGGTAGCCCCATGGCCAGGTACCTGACATCAAGGTCACAGACAAGATGGCACAGGAGTCATAGTCAGCACTGCCAGGCACATAACACTACTAAACATACAGCACTTTTACAATAGTCACAGACACTTAAGACACAGACACAAGGTGGAGAAATGATAGACATTTTAATAATCAAATATTGGAAAGATTTTTTGGGGTGTGGGAGGAATTCTCTACACCACCATTTAACCCTGTCTCCCTTGGATCTACGTCTGCACATGACACTCAGAATAACCGATAAAAACAGAGGGTCTAGCATTAAGCAGGTTGCCAAAAGTTTGTGATTACTTCCCCCCTCTGCAACTTAATTGGTTTTTTGTGTTGGTGTTATGGGTAGAAAGCCTTGGGGGCTTTATCGTAAAATGTATTCCAATAGCTGAAGGTGGACTCTGTTGTGAGTATCCTAAAAAAGGGAAAGGCTCTGACAAAAGGATATAATTAGTCTAGAACCAACAAAGCAAGGTCAATGCAAAAGCCAGGGCATGTATCTGTAGCTGAATGAGGAGGAAAGAGCCAATGGTCCTGAGCTGATTACTGCCCAGTTCACTGCACTTGACTACACAAGCCTGGGAGCTGCAGGAAAGCCAGCTGCCTTTCTAATTAGGACACTTGGGACACACCAACTTTTTTGGTCATAAAAGTGGTTGTATAGATTTAATCTTTGAAACAGTCTTTAAAAACAGAGATTTTGCATGATCAGCTAGAAGCTGCTGTTCTTCAAAAGAGAAGGGTGATCTGTTGGGATCATCTCCAAGAAGTCCTCCTTATAAGCAGAGATGAGCCTGATCTCTAGGTTCTGAAGAGAAGTCCATTTCCTCACTATTTTGAGTTTTCATTAAAATCATAGATAACATGGTGGTGGGGGACGGGAAAGTCCTCCCACTCTAAGGTTAAGGTGGAGCCAAGAGTGCAATGAGATTTTAAAAATCTCCCTGAACTTAAACAAAAATCCTGGGCATTATGATGAGATAAAATTTAAATTGTCCACTACAGAACAATAAACTGTTTTTTAGAGATTCTGGTCTTTTCCTCTTTTAACCTTCTTGGTTTATAGTGTCTATGCATTTATATTTAGTGAAAACTAATGGGCACATTGGGATTAAAACTCCAGAGTCAGAATCTGGCCCATGTAATATTGGCATTAATATCACTTAGCTATAACGAAATGAACTAAGTGCTCAGGAACAGCCAACTAAACACTTCTGTCAGTTGTCAATCTCTCAGTGATCCCAACAGAGCACAGTGTGAGGACGTTAGTACAGTCCTCTTCAAAGGGACAGGGAACAGTGTGGTTGTGATACCCATCAAATTATACCACTGAATTAAAAAATGTTTTTAATGTCTCCTCTAATAATTATATTGTAATGTGTGTCACAATTGGTAACACATTTGAACTTGGTGTTTCTTTCATTAGTTAGTATCTGGATCTACGCAAGTTGCTTTAATTAGATTGCTTTCTGAAAAGAATAATAAGGCAGGTTTAGGACCAGGCAAAACATGAGCATAAGGATAGTGTCTTTCCTTACCGTATTTGGTTTAATTTTAGGCATGATCATACCTTCCTAAAGAGGGGCAATGAGCTGATCACTGAGCTACAGCACATTTTTTAGAGTTATTTGTCGCATTGCAAGCAATATGGATGAGATTTCAGGAAAAGAATGAGCTACCCCACTCAAATGCATAACAAATATGCTTGACTGGCATTTGGAAAGAAGATAAAAACTCTTATTAAAATTTAACATCAACTTGGCCAGACTTTGGGCTGAACTGGAAGAACAAAGTGATGCTCAGTAAAAAGCCAGGGATGGGAATGATTTGATTTCTACTCATAAGGCTGAAATAAAGAAAATGAGAATGGCCAGCTACTTCCTTCATCACAGGTCTACATAATCTTGGATTCCAACTCTTGCCACTGCACAATGGCTTTTTCTTTTGACGTGCTTAATTTGTAGTTGTATAGATCTGACTTCAGTGGAAAGAGGGAATATCCAGTGCTACAGTGTTCTCAAAGAGAACAAATGGTTCTGGATTGGTGGTGCACAGAATGATACAGAAAATGATCGCACCTCAGCACTAGTCACCTGGGAGCCTGGCCTGGCCAAGCTCCTCCTCCACTTTAACCCAGCTGGAATGGGTAACATGGTTACTGCACTTTGGGATACACAGAATTCCATAACAACTTCTAAATATTCTTCTTCCTTTTCCTTTATGTGTCCCAGGGTCTTAAGCTAATTCATTGCCTCTATATTCTGAGAGCACACCTAGCCCAGTGCATGGGTTGGGATTATGGGAGGCACTAAACTTAGGCTGGAATGGCCTTACAGATGTGGCCACAGTGCTATTATTTGCCATAATAATGCCTACGTCAAGAGACACAATGCTACCCACAACATAGGCTTTCTGTGTGATCATGAAAGATACACTGCCTTATATCCCACTCACCACAGAGGGACCATCCTGCTGTAGAATGACTGAATGGACTGGTGAGGACTGCATCAGAGACATTTTTTTTAAAAAAGGAATCACAAGGGGGTCCATTATGATTTGCTCATTCTGACATGAAGCATCAAAGTTACCCAGAACCTTAAACACATCAAGTACAAATGCAACACATACAAGCAAAGCGAATTCAATAGGATTCCTAGCAAACTATTAAACTGCAAGGTGGTAGGGCAGGGAGTAGTTGCAGAGAAAGGGAGTGAGATGGTGACAGAGACAGAGATAAGGAAATAGATAGAAGATGAGATATGCAAACCAGTTTTTTACATTTCCATTTTTCAGAGTCTGATCCCACCAGCAAAACAGATCCTGCCCCAGGTGGCCAGAGGCCTCTGATTATGAGGACTATCTGAGCAGAGCTGCAGAAACTATAGCTCTAGTCCTCATGAAAATGAGAGACAGTTTATTATTAAAATCCAAACATGAAAATACTTCAAACCATTTAGTTAGCAGCATAGTTCCAAATGCAGCATTCCCTTTATCAATCAAGTCTAAACCATGTGGCTTCAGTGCATCTCTCCTGCTAAATCTGCTAAAACTCTTAAAAGAGCAGTGCAAAAGAGAAAAGACATCTTTCCTTTTAAATGGCAGACAATCCTTATAAGACATTCTCTAGGGTTCTATTCTGAAGACTATTCAATTTGATTTGGGGCACTTTTTAAACAGCCATTTGGCACTTTCCGTTCAGAGTTCTTAGGCACAGTGTGACAAAGTCAGCTTGGTGAGCCCTTCCCCATGCATTCGGTACAGCAGCTGAAACTCAGCAGGCAGCTGGTGGGACTCCTGCCACTTGGTGGTAAATTTGGTTCCTTTTTTGTCATAGTAATGGTATGGAAGATCTTCTCTTGTGTTGGGGTCAAATCCAAAAGGCCAAAATCCATACAAGTGGATCTCTTCACATATTGCTGATGCAAGGGTGTACATAAGAATACCTGTGCTCAGCCGTTTAGGTGACAAATGTTTGTTTTTCCAGTACCTGTGGAACAATAAGTACATGTGGATTCAAAGGTCAGCGATGAAGGTTTCAATCAGCAAGGTCAATCTGACTGGGCTGGGTAGTGGATTTGTTAATGTAACTTAAATAGTGCTTGCTTTGAAATTATCTTTTAGATGACCAAAAACAATCTCTGGGAACAACTGGCTACATAATTTGTGAGATCCAGCAAGAAATAAAAATTTGGACTCTTGGTTCAAAAAGTATTGAAAATTTCGAGTGCAAGAGCAAAGTATTAAGCTAAGTGTTGGTAAGTGTTGGGCCCTTGTGAGTGTGGGATTTCCTGGGATCATACTGTTTGCACACCTTTGAAGCTGGCCTTTGAAGCTGCCCCTGGGTTTTTCTAAAGAGTGGTGTGGCTCTGACTCAGCGGTGACACAACAGAAGGCCACCAAAAAGAATGACTGTGCTTTTTTTACATAAAGGGCTCTTGGATAGGGTAAAGAAGGTCGTTTAATCTAAGGGAAACTCCTGTGTCCCTTCCTTTCTCAAACCCAGAAATAAACCCTTCATTCGGGGTTTAGAAAGACTGTGGAGGCTTATTTTTCTTCTCTCTTGTAAAAAATTGTATTCCTTGCTTCTTTGTCTTCTAACTAGGGATTCCCAAGCACATCTTCAGCATGCCACAATCTGGCATGCTAAATTTTTTAAATTCAGAAAGTGTGTAAGATACATTAAATGTAAATAATAAATTATAGGTATTAGTCCTTCCACATTTAAATAATATTAATACTCAGAAACCTTCCTGCTGACACCACCAAATATTTGAGGCTTCTCTGTGGTGTATCATTGGAGATGCAGGCAGAATGAAACTGTTCATTAGTCAGGTTTCTGTGGACTGTATTTCCTTCCAGTTTTCATTGAACCCATGTATTTTTTTGAGGCCTGAGTGGCTGTGAAACATTATGATTAACTCCACTTTTGTGGCAGGCAGCCACACAGGATAGTTTCCAGAAGTTTCTAAGCACATGTAGTTTCTTATTCACTACTTGAAGGTTTCAAAGGTGACCCTTTCCCCTTTCAGATGAAATTTAAAAGTTCAATCTTGGTTTTAATATTCCTGTCTAAAGAGCTAGAATGACTCTGACAACCCTTTCGGTATAGTCAAACTTAAACTAAACAAAAGGGGAGCAAAATGAGGAGATCAAAAGACCTTGGGACAGGCTGGCAGGAGACCTGACTTCTAACTCTGGTCTTGCTCATTTAAGGCAGTGACTTTGGGTAAATAATTTCTGCTCCTTGTACCTTAATTGATTCATCTTTAAACTTAGGAGTTGGGCTACATTACCACTTAAAAAGGTGACCATATATCGTGGGGAACTAGGACAGTCCTAGTTTTTCAGTTATCTGTGTTGCAATTATTAATAGCACCCTCTTTCTCTCAAAGAAAAAGTTCCAGTTTGGACCATAAATTATGGCATCACTCTACCACTGAGATACAAACCAGTTTATTAGGCTGTAATTCCTCCTCCTATGAGAGGTCAACTAAACAGATCTTACATCTTAGGAGGCTACAGGATGGGGAAAATCTATTGTGGAACAAAGATCTTCAGAATTCTCTGTTTACCAGGTCTCCCAGAACCCACCCCAACTTATAGTAATATCTAGGGCTATGTTAGGGCACTGAGGCTACTTACATAGGGGAAACTGAAGTTGAGATAATTTTCTCCAGATGAGTTAAAAGAAAAAAAAACTCTACAATTAATCTTGTTTTATAAAATGCCCTGGACTAGTGGTTCTCAATTCTGACTGCATATTGGAATCATCAGGGGAGTTGTTAAAAAATACCAAGTACCTGGTCTCCACCTTCCTGCCCACCAGATAAATTATATTAGGATCTCTTGAGGCAGAGCCTAAACAATAGTATTTTTAAAGCTCTCAAGTGATTATATATACAACCAGAATTGAAAATCACCAGACTAGATGAAAATATTGCATTTCTGGCTGATCTGTCTATCAAATTCCAAGAGGTAACAATATGCTTATAGAATACTTTTTTCATGTTTTTGTCCTAAAATATCAGATTATAAAGGCAGATTGTGCAATGTATGATTTATCTAGGTGTTTTGCTAACCTTGGACATCTACAAAACACATAAATTTAAATCAACTTCATTGTTTCTGAAAAAAAAAAACAACACTTGATTTGTCTCTAATTTAGCCATTGGCATTCCTGGAATATAGTTATCTATTTAGAGAAAATTCTTGATTTGTGGTGATTTCCATGACTGCTCCATAGCCCTACTACCAAGGGAGAGGACAGAGAAGAGACAGGAGACTGATGAAGCACCAATCTTTCCATCTGACACTTGGTTACCAGCTGTGGGTAGATGGAACTTCTTAGCTAGAATGATTAATTCATTCACTCATTACAAAAGGTATGAGTTTCTTCTAACTACTACTAAACTCACCACAACAACTAATGAATTGGATGGCTCCCACCCCCAAGAGATTACAACACTGATTTGCCATCTGGTGGAGTATGAGTAAAATGCAATAAAATATACACACCTGTTGACATGTTGCATTATATTTCCTGGCCAAGCCAGTTGGACTTTTAACTGACCTCTGTGTTCAACAAAAAAGTCAACTAATGTCCTGGTCACAGTTGCTGAAGTGTGGAAGAAAAATGCAGGGATCCAAAGAATGGCCCCATCAAGCTTTTTTAAACTGAGGAAAAAGTTGTTACGGTCCTGAATAGTCAAGAGATTGTTGTAATATTTTTCCAGGATGCTGGGGTTGAAGGTGGTAAGGTTGGTTTTTCTTCCAACATCTCTTTGGAAAGCCTCCGTAGGGGCAAAATTGCAACGGAAAACAAAATCTGATTTATCTATTTCTTGTCCACACTGGCTCCCTGTCAGGATCCCACTATTTCCAACCACAGCACAAATATTATAATGCTTGTTCATAATGGGTGACACATCTGGAAGCAGTGACCGGAAGTTATTGCTAATAGAGAAAACATATTTATGGCTGGAATAATCATAGTGCATCAGTTGTCCAATCCGAACACTATTCTTGGTCAAAGAAAAATTTTTTATTACATCGACATGCTGAAGAATTTCTTGCCTAAAATAAAAAAAAAAAATTCATGAAAAGCGTTCCATTCAGAAGAATTGATTTTTCATCTTATGTCTTATGCTGACATTTCATTCAGAGGGATCTTAGGCTCATTGAATCCAAAAAAGATTATATATACATAATTGTGGTCCTTGAAGGGAGGACTGCTTCACAATCTTCACATATTCTAGTCTTTCAGTCAGTTTCTGAGTGTATTCTTTGAGGCTTGTGAATGTAACTTACAGTTTTAGCTGCCATACCTTGGTTTTCTGCTCTACATGATGAGTGTATCTTATTTGATCAGCAGGGAGGTATAGAGCAAATTATGTCAGAAAATACAGGGAGACAATTTACACAGGCCCAAAATAGCTCACATTAATGCACAAACATTAGTAACACAGAGTTTGTAAGTAGGGTCTACTCGTTTGCTACTGGACTGCAGTGCTCAAAGAGTATCAAATATCATTGGTGTCCAAGTAAGAGCCAAATAGATATGAGTCAGGACAGCACTATCTATTATTGAAAAAGAAGATGGTAATAGCAGTGGGTGTAGCTGAATATTTAATACTGATAATGAGATGAGATGATAATCTCATTAAGGTCCTCTGAATAATGAAACAGGGAGTTTTTTCTACTTGATTATATAGAAACACAATTTAGTTGAAGAAACCTAATCCTTAGAAAACAAGGCTATTATAAATCCTGAAAATACGTCCATATTCTAACAATTCAGTACATAAATAAGGCAAGATTGATACTTAGAACTAATTTCAGGTTGCTTTCATATTGAGCTTTAAGTAAAATTAAGTATCTCTTCTTAAAGTTTTAGCTATTTAAAATATTCAAGAGAGACCAGTAACATGCTACTTTGCTGCTAGATTCTCCAATGTTAAGTAATCCCATTGAATTTCTTGTAACTTTTGCCTAAAATGTAGCGGGAATGAAATGAAATGCTTTGCATATCATCACATTGCTTGGAATTTTATTTTAAAAATGACTTTATTCTTCAAAACAGAGGCAACAGCAACTGAAATCTTTGAAACTTCCCAAGTTACCAGTACCATTCTTACAAGCTGCTAAAAAAGTAAGGCAGATTTTAAATGCTACTGGTAAAAATTTTATTAAAGATTATGTAATTAATTAAAATGAGGGAAGTTTTGAGAAAAATATATTCTTCTGACTGGTCATTTGGGTTACATAGCCTAGTGTAGGAAGAATATTTTTTATTGAGTTAGAAACATGTTCTGGGGAAAGCTAGAATGTGTTCTACCCATGAAAATGTTCTGGGTTGACTATAAAATTAAAATTAATATTGAATTAAAGCCCTCCCAATTATTTAAAAAAAAAACACTTCCAGAGTTTTAGAATTGATCAATTTTCATGCACTAATTTATAATTAACCATAAGTATTTTTAAAATGTTAATCTTAATCATATGACTGTATGTTGACTTTTCATCTAAACAGTATTTTCATGAGACCATGAATATCCACTGAATTTGTTTTAATTCTGCCCGTAGATTAAACTTGTAAAAGAGAGAGAACAAGCAATACTAGAAATGCTAAGACCAAAACACAACTCCCTAAATAAAGTGGTTCGTAAAGTAAGTATTCACACTTCTAATGAATACACTAGATGGCTCACATCCCATTTAGCAGTATAATAATCCCACCGTGAAGGAAGGAGTAATGAGTTACTGTGGTTTGCTAAGAGTAGACCAGAATCACTGAGTAGAATAAATACATTTTAACAAATCTCATCCTTCTTCCTTCCACCTAAAAAAACAAAACCCCAAAACCATCTTACGTGTATAAAATGAAACTGCTACAATTAGTGTGAATTAAGTTAGCTTTACAATAAGTAAAGCTGTAAAGACAATGAAAAGGCAAAACCAAAACAAAACCATAGTTAAATACCTACATACATTTGGGCCAGCATTTTCACAAGTAATTTGATGGAGACAGATTATGGCATTTTCCGTGTGTTTCAATGAAACAATACCATTTTATTCTATTTTTCAAGTTTTTTTTCAGTGACGGAATGAAAATGCATTGGGTGGTCTTTTTGCAACTAACCTTTTGTCTGTTTTTTAAAAATAGATGGCTTTGGTAGTACTTGCCAGACTTGTTAGCTGTAAATCATGGTGCTCAGTCAAGCCCAAGTGAAATACCCTTTTTTTTTTTTTTCTATTCACATTGGTCCTGATGTGTCCTTTTTGTGACAGGACACTACATACTCAGGAGAAGGTTCCTGATCATTGTTTTGGGCAGTCATGCCAAGAAAACAATGCAGGTACACCTGGTGGTGAGGGTGGGGGGTATAGATGTTTGTTGTTTTAGATGCTTTTGTTTGCTTGTTTTTGTTTTGTTTTGTTTCGAGCTCTAGAATTCTTAAAAGCACCTTTTGGATCTTTTCCTCCTATCCTACCTTTGATGTAAAAACGCTGTCCGATTAAACGTCCACTTAGAAGGTTTCTCTTGGAGTTCCTGGGTGAGAGAATTCGTAATGGGCACAAATGACGGGTCTAGAAACTTCAGCGCAAATTGTGACCTGGAGAGGAGCATGAGCACAGACAAACGTGCCGGCCTTAGCTCGGGGAAGCCAAGGTAGCCATTAAAGTCCAGCGGCCGGGGCGGCGGCGGCTGGCACGCGCGCGGGCTCCGTTCCGTCCCGGAGCCCCTCTCATTTGGTCCGCCCTCTGCTCCCACACACACTCGAGAGAAAGAAAGAAAACTAGGGAACCCCATCTGCATTGTCCATCCCTCCGGGTGCCGGAGAGACCATAAAATGGCCGTCATGTGGAGAGCAGGGTACACGCCGGGCGCAGGGCTGGAGCCCGCGGCGCTGCGAGGACCACGAATCAGCACCGCGGACAGCGGCCGCCCAGCCAGCCTGACCCGCTACGCCCTTGCAGCCCCAGAGAATTGATTTTTGAAGAAAGGGCAGAGGAAACCTGAGACCCAGGGAAAGGCGGGGGGGGGGTGGTTCCTGCCTTAACCTCTTCCTTCCCGAGCCCACGTCCGAGTTCACTTCCTATAACTTGGCTGGGAGTCCCCGGGAGCCGCCGGCCAGCTCCGCTTCTCGGTCCAGGCGGGGCTCCTCTGGGTTCCTCGCCTCGGTCCCAGCTTCTACCACAGGTGGCACTTTGTAGTTGCCATCTGCCCGTCAGGATGCCCCGCTGGGAGAGCTCCCGGGGTCACAGGTAGGGGCGGGGGCTCTCGCAGAGCTGCGTCAAGCTGCGCCTGGAGCCTTCTCAGTCTGGCCCAGCGCCGGGCGGTGACTCGAACCTGGCGAGGGTGGGCGGCCCTTCCGAGGCTCGCTTCCCGCAGGGGGCGGGGGATGCAGGAATCCCGGAAAGGGGGTGGGGGCGGTGGCAGCGAGGGAAAGGGTCGAGGGAGAACGCCCCAGGGGCTTCCTGAGAATAAACCCGCGTGTCCTTTGATAGGGCTGGAGGAGGAGAGGAGGAGGGCGCGAGGGGAGTCCGGCGCCTGCGCCATTAAACCGCCCGCACCGCCCCGGGCCCGGCCCGTGGAGTCTGAGGACAGGGCGCGGGGAGGGCGCTCCCCTCACGCCAGTCCATCTCCGCTCGCCACCCCCTCCCGAACACACACACCGTCTTTCCCTCCACCCTCACCCTCCTGAAAGCCTCCCCCAACCCCCATTTCTGAAATGAGGGAAGGGATGCTGAGGAAGAATAGGAGAAATGCAATCACATCGATTTGGACACGGCTTCTAGGGGCTTTGGGTTAAAAAAAAAAAAAAAACAGAGAGGGGGAAGGGAGAATTAGAGAGAGGAGTGGAAAGACCGCGCAGTTATCTGGCCCAAAGAGTCTTGGAGAAGCCAAAACACCCCTCCCCCACGTCTCCCCTTCCCCAAACACCCCAGCAACCAAATTCCCGAGGGCGCTAACACAGAGGCCCGCACTCACCGGAATCCCGCGTGGAACATGTACATTCGGGGCGCCCCCGGGCTGGCGTACTTAGGAGTGGTGAAGATGTTCTCCTTTTTCAGGGACACGTAGCTGATGAGCGATAAAATCAGCAGGGCGACGCTGAGCATGACCAGCCCCAGCACACTGGCGACCCGGGCCATTTTGCAATTTCTCATCCCGGGCTGGGCTGGGTTCAGGGAAACCGGGGAAATCGGTCCATTGAGCGGCCAGCAGCTCGCTGGCGTGTGTGTGTGTGTGTGTGTGTGTGTGTGT
>NW_012111808.1:4714456-4717656 GCF_000951035.1 Colobus angolensis palliatus | reverse complement strand
GCGCCGTGCGTCCCCGGCCGCCGGCTCAGGCTCCCCCGCGCGTTTCCAGCGAGGCTGCCATCTCCGCCGCCGCCTGCAAGATAAATGTGATTGGAATAATGTTACAGTTCGATCTAAGCACAGGATTTAATTAATGAACTCTAATCTCCCAAATAACCGGGAGAGGGGGTGCAGGAGAGGGAGGAGTAGGGGGAGGTGGTGGAGGGAAGGGGAATGAGGCTGACAGGCTGCAGCCCGCGCCTACGGCCTCCCCGGCTGAGGGTGCCGGCGAGGTGGCTGTGGGGAGACGAGATCCCAAACTCAGTTTAATGGACCATTCATTACTTTATAATATCACGGAATAGGGAGACAAATAACCGGATTTGCTGTCCTAGAGTATAAACAACAGCTGGGTGCTTCTCAGAGAAGCAGGGAGAATGGTTTTTGGAAGGCAGCTGTTTAAAACCATGTCCCCTCATGTGGGGGCCCTGGCCCTCTGCCCCCCGACCCTCCACCCCAAAGGAAGTTCCAAACAGCATCTGGGCCTGCCTGCCTCGGGAGCCCTTAAAACCTTCTTGGAATTTGCCAGAATGACTCCCCTGTCCGCCTTTTATGCCCACCACATACTTGACTTATCCCTAAAGGGTGGGTAGTGCCTAGCAAAGTTGCGAGGTGACCTGTGAGTGGGGAGGGCCTGCCTTCCTCTCCCCTTTTCGTCTTCCAGTGGAAGGACAATGTGCTCGCCCCTGACTTGACCGGGCCTGGTGAAGTCAGTCCTGATTTAACTCTCCATTGCCCACTCTTCAGACCCATCCCTCAGGCCTGGCCACCTGATGGACTAGGTGGCCTGAGCCTTCCAGAAGCTGACGCCATTAAAAAACACAGAATCTTTTTATGAAGGAGCCCAAGAACCAAGTAAGAGGCTGCCGCTGAGAGTGGAAGGAAAACACGCTAACACTTTGCATTGCTTGACCTTAAATTTATTTTAGTATATTCACGTTTCTTGTTTTAATATCCATTAGAAATACAAATTAATCCATTTTCAGTCATGCAGTTGGGTGCTCAGAGGAAACTCGCATGTTTCTTTTACTCTGTCCTTTGCAATTAGCTTATGGCCTCTGCCACCCTACCTTTACTCTTGGCTTGGTACTCCGTAATACTGGTCAATAAGTGCTAATGAAGAGAGCTAGAGGTGAGAAATTGGCCTTTGAGTTCTGATAAAACAAGTTGAGATTTTTCCAAGGTGGTTATGACTTCTTTCTCTCCTGAACTTCTTGCCCTGTGGGCTTTCATGGACCTAATGTTATTATCTGTCTGGGGTCTGTAAATTCCTTGAAGGGGTGAGCTCCTGGATTGTAAGCTTCTTTAGAGCAAGGCTTGTCTTCCTTCTCCAATACTGTCTCTCACACACGTCATGCTTGCTAGATGTTTGAAGACCTGATGGGCTCCCTTGGGAAACGTATCTGTGTGGTTGTGGACAGTAGCACACAGAATGCTCCTATTTGTTTCCAATGACAAAGGGGGTCACTTTGCACCCACTAGACTTTTTGACCAAAATCTAAAAGTGTGTGTCAGAGGGACACAAATAACCTCCTTCCCTCCGTGGGGCTTTGTTATTATTTTAAAAAATTTAGAAAAAGCTTGCATGCCTGGATATGATGAACACTTGAATTATATTTTTTTGAATTGCTATTTTTTTTAAATGATTGTATAAGTAAGGTGTAAAATGCCAAAAGGGAGTAAGATCTTAAGAGAGCCATCTAGGAATGACACCTGTTAGAAAAAGTCTTCTTGAACAAGAAATCAGGGAACATGCTATGGAGAGGCAACCCGGGATAGTGTTACACCTTCAGACTCTGGAGTCAGAAAGACCTGACTTCAAAAGCATACTCTGGGTATTATGAAAAACACAAAAAATAACATATGCTGGCAAGGATGCAGAGAAAAGGGAACTCTTACACACTGTTGGTGGGAATGCATACTGGTATAGCCACTATGGAGAACAGTACAGACGTACCTGAAAAAACTACAAATTGAACTATCATAAGATCCAGTAGTCCCATTACTGGGCATTTATGCAAAGGAACAGAAATCAGTATTTCAAAGAGTTATCTACCACCATATTTATTGCCACTCTGTTCACAATAGCCAAGATATGGATCAACCCAAGTATTCAACAGCAGATGAATGGATACAGAAAATGTGGTATATATACATAATGGAATCCCATTCAGCCATAAGTAAGAATGAAATTCTGTCATTCTCGGCAACATGAATGAGCCTGGAGGACATTATGTTAAGTGAAATAAGCCAGGAACAGAAAGTTAAACACCGCATGTTCTCACTCATACACAGAAGCTAAAAAAGCTGATCTCAAAGAAGTAAAAAGTAGAACAGAGAATACTAGAGGCTGGGAAGTGTAGGGGGATGAGAGGATAAAAGATTTGTTAAAGGATACAAAATTACAGCTGGATAGAAGGAATAAGTTCTAGTGTTCTATAGCACTATAGGATGACTATAGTTACAATAATGTATTATATATTTTCATATACCTAGAAGAGAAGATATTGAATGCCCCAAAAGAAAGAAATGATACAAGTTTGAGATGACAGACATGCGAATTACCCTGATGGGATCACTATACGTTGTATGTATCAAAATATCACTATGTACCTATATATGTATGATTATTATGTATCAATTAAAATAAATGCTTACTCTGGCATCTATAGCCAGGTGACCTTGGGTAAGTTACAACTTCTCTGTATTTCAGTCTCCTCATCTGCAGAACTGGGATAAAAGTCTCCCAGGGTTTGAGGGAAGATTAAACAAAGCATACAAAGGCCTTTGCACCCTGGCCTATATTAAGCAGTTAATAAATATGAGCTAACAGCTTGGGTAAGTTTTTAGTGTCTTTTTCTATGACGCTGTAAATGTCCTGCTGCAGAGTGCATAGGAAAGGACGTATTTGGGTGAGATATTTTCTTGCAGAGAATAGCAAAGATCAAGAAACTCTTCAGTTCCCTTTTTAAAACAGCATAACAATCATGAAAATGGCCATACTGCCTAAGGTAATTTATAGATTCAATGCCATCCCCATTAAGCTACCAATGACTTTCTTCACAGAATTGGAGAAAACTACTTTAAAGTTCATATGGAACCATAAAAGAGCCCACATTGCCAAGACAATCCTAAGTCAAAAGAACGAAGCTGGAGGCATC
>NW_012111808.1:4698901-4714281 GCF_000951035.1 Colobus angolensis palliatus | reverse complement strand
AAACAAATTTACAAGAAAAAAACAAACAACCCCATCAAAAAGTGGGCAAAGGATATGAACAGACGCTTCTTAAAAGAAGACATTTAATTTATGCAGCCAACAGACACGTGAAAAAATGCTCATCATCACTAGCCATCAGAGAAATGCAGATCAAAACCACAATGAGATACCACCTCACACCAGTTAGAGTGGCAATCATTAAAAAGTCAGGAAGCAACAGGTGCTGGAGAGGATGTGGAGAAATAGGAATACTTTTACACTGTTGGTGGGACTGTAAACTAGTTCAACCATTGTGGAAGACAGTGTGGCGATTCCTCAAGGATCTAGAACTAGAAATACCATTTGACCCAGCCATCCCATTACTGGGTATATACCCAAACGATTGTAAATCATGCTGCTATAAAGACACATGCACATGTATGTTTATTGTGGCTCTATTCACAATAGCAAAGACTTGGAACCAACCCAAATGTCCATCAATGACAGACTGAATCAAGAAAATGTGGCATGTATACACCATGGAATACTATGCAGCCATAAAAAAGGATGAGTTTGTGTCCTTTGTAGGGACATGGATGCAGCTGGAAACCATCATTCTCAGCAAACTATCCCTAGAACAGAAAACCAAACACTGCATGTTCTCACTCATAGGTAGGAATTGAACAATGAGATCACTTGGACACAGGAAGGGGAACATCACATACTGAGGCCTGTTGTGGGGTGGGGAGACAGGGGAGAGATAGCATTAGGAGATATATCTAATGTAAATGATGAGTTAATGGGTGCAGCACACCAACATGGCACATGTATACATATGTAACAAATCTACATGTTGTGCACATGTACCCTAGAACATAAAGTATAACTAAAAAAAAAGAAAAAAAAAAAGAAAACAGCATTACAGGCTTTCCTGAGACATCTGATATGGGTTCGCTCTGCCTGGATTTAAAAACTGATGTATTACTTATGCTTAGCACACCTCTGTGAACCTTCTAAAGAAAGTCCTAGGAGGATGATTTTCATATTGCATATGGACCACTGAAGGTCACATGATGTAAAGGGACCAACTTAGCCAGAAAATAAACAGGCAGGCAGGCATCCTTATTACATGTGCCAGGCTTATGGGTGAAAACAGATTGCTCAGTAATTACCAGGGGAATAATTTTGGTGGTGGTGCTTCAAAAAACAGCTGTAGCTACTGAATAAGGGATTTTTCAGGCCTGGGATTGTAGCTATCTAATAATTTAAAAATATCAGGACATTTTTACAAAATATCACTTATCAAATTTCACTGGAAATCAGCCCTGTGCAAGAGGATAGGAAAGTGAAAATAAGAAGCACAGAAATGAAAATTCCCCCAGATTTAATGTTTTCTAGGAGAGTGTTATTCTAGACATAGGAACTTACTTCCCTTCTTCCACTCTCAGGAGTGCCCACCTTTTGCAAAATGACTCTGCTCCCTGGCTAGCCCCTCACCAACCCATACTGGCCAAGATCAATTTCCAGGAATCATTTAGGTAGGAAGGCCAGGAAAGCTGGTGTCTTTTGTTAGAAACAACATTGTTCCTTTGGGAGGCAGAGGTGGGCAGATCACTTGAGGTCAGGAGTTTGAGACCAGCCTGGCCAACATGATGAAACCCTGTCTCTACTAAAAATACAAAAATTAGCCGAGTGTGGTGGCAGGCCCCTGTAATCCCAGCTACTCAGGAGGCTGAAGAAGGAGAATCATTTGAACCCAGGAGGCAGAGGTTGCAGTGAGCTGAGATCACACCACTGTACTCCAGCCTGGGTGATAGAATGAGGCTGTCTCAAACAAAACAAAACAAAAACAGCATTGTTTATTCATTCATTTATTTCTGTTTTCTTTAATCATTCATGAAATGTCGGTTATCAGGCACCATGCTTGGCAGACTCAGGGGTTATAAAATCATCCTTGACCCCACGATGCTTATGGTCTTGTTGGGGAGAAGGATGTAAACATAACAGAGGTACTACGCGAAAAACTTCACGCCAGAGGACTGCTGAGAAAACTGGGCAACACGCTTTGTCTGGGAGGTTAGCAAAGTTCTTCATAGGGGGCAACGTTTGAGCTGGAGTTTAAAGCATGAGTAGCCTTCATTAGGTACAGAAGTTTAGAAAAGCCATTCCAACTAAAGGGAAGACTAGAAGCAGGAAAGATTATGGTGGGCTTGGGGAAGAGTAAGAGGTAGGAGGTGACTGCCACAAGAGAAAGCCTAGAAAGCTAGTTAGAGTCAGATCAGGATGGGCCTGTGGGACATGATAAGGACTTGGTCAGGATCCTCTCACAGCACTGCTCAGAACCATCTAAAGTTCACAGAGAGGAATGACTCAATGTGATTTGCACTGAATGGATGTCGAAGCAGCTGGAACGAGGCCCGTGGGGAGGTGAGACACCAGCTGCTCCTGTGGATGTCAGCCGATGCACCTCGTGGCCCTCCAGCCTGTCCATGTGCTAGAAGCCCCAGTGTGCCTTAATTTATCAATGAACCAATTGGCCATTTTATGTTATGAGACACCCCTGAATAAGGCATTAGGGAGTTGACTTTTGGGAGGGCAAGTGACCCCTCCCAGACAGCATGGAGATAATTGTGTGGGGAACTCAGAGGGAGTGCACTGAGGAGCTGCTCTTTGGCTGCATGTGACCGGAGTACTTTCTGACGGCTGTTGCCCAGCACCTTGGTTTCTAATAAGTCTAACAGAGGACTCAGAGGAAGGGCCTTGGGGTCTTCTGGATTTGCACCTCCTCTTTCCCTATAGAAGGTAAGCAGTCTATGAATTCAATGGTGGGAAAAGTCACTGTGGTCAGATAAAGTGTCATAAAATCTCTCAGATGAAACAGAGGCATGAAAGTTTCCAGAGATGAAGATGGAAAGAGAGGATGGGGCAGGCAGGGCAAGAGAACTGAACAAAGATGTGGAGGCAGAAGAGGGCAAGGCGTGACAGGAGCCAGTAAATAGATCAGCCCCTTGGAGTAAAGTCAAAACAGCCAAGGCATGTAGGGTACTTAGGTGCTAGGGCATTGTAGATATTATATATAATTTTTGCCCCACTCCTATGAGTGGGCACTTTATAGTTAAAGAAATTGACATTAAAATAAGTTAAGGACTTGCTCAAGGTAAAGCGCCTCTGGCTGGAAAGCCCACCCTTTCCACTAATCCACACTGCATATAAGTGAGTCCGAGGACAGAGAGCTGGAGATGTGTACAGGCCTGTGAGGCTGAAACAATCATGTTTGGCGGTGAGAACTACCATTGCTTCTACTGACGATGATGACGATGATATCATCCAACACTTACTGCTCACATGCTATGTGTTGAGTATAACGCTGGGCATTTTACATAACTGATCTCACTCAATCTCTATTCCATTCCCCTGAGGATATAAAGACCACCACCATTTCAAGAGTTCAGAATCAGGCTCCGTGAGCTTGACAAGGTCATATTGCTAGTGTGTTCCAGAAGAGGATGTGGCCCCAATGTATTTCTCTAGTACTCCAGAGCCCAGAGGAAGAGGGGCTTTCACCTTCTCCCTTTTTCATTGTATCTCAGAGTTCCTGAGGAAGGAAGTACACGTTGGCAAGGGTGGAGGGATAGAGGCAACAAGGAAAGGACCAGAGTGGTACATAAGATATGCAGAGGCCTCTTCTGGTCTCTGGAGAAAGCTGAGTAGAGCAGGAGCCTGGGAAGGGAGGGCTAGCCATCCTATGCAGACTGCCCTGAGATAGCCTCTTATTTTCATTGTATCCTTTTAGTGCCAGCACAGCACCCACCTAGTGCTCAGAGTGAAAAGAAGTCAGGGAAGTTTGCTGTATGGCATCCCTGAGGTCCAGGCCAGGGAGAAGGTCAGCATCCAGTACTGATGGTGGAGAAAGATCTGCCCCACTGGGATGGATGAGCTGACTCGCTTATTGAAGAGGCCATGTTTAATTAAATTAAGTAGTTAGATTAAGTTAGATTAATATTAATACATGCACACAGTACAAAATATAAAGCCAAGGAAGGATGCACTGTGAACAAACGCCCTCCCACTGTTATCTCTCAGGGCCTCAGTTACCCTCCCAAGAAGCAGCTGCTGTTGCTGTCCGGAGATGATCTATGCATCAGATACTAAGCATATGAGTATGTATTCATTTTTAAACATAAATGCTGAGACCAGTTTAAAATGATATTTACTTCAGGTTTTTTTTTCCCTATATCTCTACAAAAGACATTTTGCACAACATTTTAACATTTCAGATGTTTGCACTGATTGCATTTTCTAGAAGCTGGGGAATTACTCATTTTGCGCCTACAGACGAATGCATCTCTTAAAGCTCAGTGAAGTGTCTGTATGTGAAAGGAATATGGAAACTTCAAATAGTCTTTTTATTCATTGAATAAATAAAATATGTTTGGAAAGCCATCTTAAAGCTTAAGGCTTTTTGCAGCCTAGTCCCTAGGAAATGGTTTGAAAGGAGCTATTATGCTCAATTGTGTTAATCTCCCAGACCCTTGCATAGAATTCTGACTTTTCAAATGTTAGCAGCGATTACTTTTTCTAGAAGCTAAGGTATTATACTTGGAGAAGCTACTTGAAAAATAATCTTGCAATTTAGTTTTAAGCTATTGTGTCTCTTCATTGCACCAACTGTGTGTATAGGCAATCACCCATGGTTACAACAGCCACAATAGCATTACTAGGTACTGTCAGGGGAAGTGTTTGAAGAAAATCTAATTTTAGCCTTCATCTTGAGTTTTGGGGCAGTTTTTGTGCCATGTGCTTCTGAAACTATAATTGTCAACAACGTATATTTGAGAGCAGGGGAAGAATACTCTTTTGTTTGTATATCATTATAACAGTATAAAATGGTAACATTTCCATGCAATTTTGAAAAATGTCCTGTCACTTGCTGATTTATTGATGAGTACTGCTTCCACAGAGGAAATGATAGGAATTGTTGAAGAATAAACTGCTAAGCACCTCCTTCCCCGGGCTCTGGGCCCCCTGCTCCAATTATAAGCACATACCCCAGGCTGAGATTTCTTGTCTTGTGTTCACAGGGAATTCACATAGTAAGGAGGTCACTGGACTTTCTAATATTGAAAAAATCAGTCTCAGTAGAAGAAGAAGAAAAAAAAAGATTGAGTTACACCATGTTTGATATTATGGCCCTGCATGTTCTATCTCAAATCATGTTCACAATAATGCTGTATGATAATATTTTTATTCTTTTCCATTAATATAGGAGAAAGATACTCAGGGAGGTTAAATAACTTGGCCAAGATCACAGCAGCTTTTTAAACGATGAGATTTTAATATAGGACTGAATGACTACAATATTATTCCTCATTTCTTCCCAAGTCAGAGGTTTAGGCTCCTGTACCCTGGGGCATGAAGGATCCTTCTTCAAAGTAGTTATTTGTCATTAAGAAAGGAGCCATGGATTTGGTATTTCCATTGGCTTCTGTACCCCTTTCTCCTCCTGGTAAGATTTTTACAAGGATGTTTGAGCACAGGGAAAGTGACTTCTCACTGGATAAGAAGATCCATGTACCCTTGTGAAGCAACCTTATATCTTCATTTCAAAATCCCATTTTGCACTGTGGTTTTACAGTTTTACATGAAAAAAGCTCTGAGTCCTGTTGGAGGTGGTGGAAGATGAGGGGGTGGCTGGCTTGGGTGTCTGTACTTCAGTTTGGAAAAGGGCAACTTTGAAGTGAGCCTTTCTGCTGGTGGAAGAAGTTGGGTGAAGAACAGCAGAGGAGTTGCAGGTGGAGAATGTAATTAGCACCTTTGTCCTAATTGCAACCAGAGTGGAAGGAGCCAGGACAGGCTCAGAGGAGAGATGAAGGTAACTGATCTTCCCTGATGAAGGCAACTGATGACCTTCCTCTGATGCTTTCTCCAGTTATCTGACACCTGGCTTCACTCCTAGTTAGCAGTTAGTCCTTCATTTTCTTTTTGCTCTGAATTCAAGCTGCTTATTGGAAAAAAGAAGCTCAACTATTAAGTATACTATTACCTTGGCTAAGAATTGTATTATTATTATTTTTTTGGTATTTTCCCCTAAGGAAAATGTCAGCCTGAAAGTGAGTAGAAAGCACTTTGTAATCCTACTCTTCATATCTAAGACCATCTATTATTAAAGAAAGCCTCTGTTCTGGACCTTAGTCACCACAAAGAAGTTCCACTGCTCACCTGGGTACAGGTGTTACCCCAAGGGCAGTCAGAGTTTGCAGAAGATTGAGAGAAGTATTGCTTCATTTCTTGGAGACCCAGCATGGCATATATTATGTAGGTGGGCGTATCCACGTACTCAAGTAGACCTCAAGGTGGTCACTGAAAAAAACTGCTGAGTTTGGCTCAGATCTTTGCCAACCCTTCCCCATCTGCCTGAGAAATCAGGCTCTTCAGATCCTGCAGCATTGCTTGCTCTCACAGATGTCTCTCAATCTGTTCTGCTTTCCCTTTTCTCTATAACCACAGGGTTGACAATCTAATGGGGACCTTATCACGGTAAACTTCCTTTTTAACTTTTACAGCAGCATTCTTCAACTTTAGTGTTATTCCAGAAGGCTGTGTTGTTCAGCAATTTTAGGCAGAATTTGCAAGACTATGGACACTGCATCTATTATAGATCCAGTGCAAAGCTAGCTGTGAAAAAGCGAGAGTTGCAAACAGCATTAGACCTTTAGATAGTAGCTGTGAGCACTTATCAAAGCGTGCTGACTTTGTGAGCTCAGTGTGGAAAGGGATGCTCGTTCCACTTAGGTCTTTACAGTTGATAATCACTATCTTCAGGACCATCTTTGGGGAAAAAAATCTGACAACCATATAAATCTTACATTTTTTATAGCACTTCAATCTTTTTTCAAAGTACTGTCACATCTATTATCCCATCTTGACCTCCCAAGGAAACTGTGAGTTGGGCACAGCAAGTATTTCTATCCTGATTTCACAGATAAGACACAAAGAGGTTAAATCACACAGTAAGGCAGGAGACTGAGGCTAAACATCCATGTCTGATGTTAAGACTGCTAGTCTCTCTATGAAAAAAATACACCCTTTTTAAAAATCTCTGCAATTTAGCTTCTACTGCTGTCACTCTACAAGAATCACTTCCTTATTTTCCTTGTCAGAGTTCCCTTAATTAATTATTTAAAGTGACAAATCACACCTGTATATATTTATGGCGTACAATTTGATGTTTTGAAATATGTACATGTTGTGGAAAGGCTGAATGGAGCCAGTGAACATTTGCTGGAATCCCTTTCTTTAAAGCAGTGTTTTCTTGACTCTACCTGCCTCTCAGCGTCATCAGAGTCACTGAAACATAATACTGATGCCCAGGGCCCACTTCAGACGAATTGAGTCTGGATCTTGAAATTAGCTCCCAGGCATCTGTGTGTTTCAAAGCTCCTCAGGTGATTCTGATGCACAGTGAGGATCAAAAACCATTGCTAGAAGCTTACCAATGGCAACCCTCATGTCAAATTCAATGACTTTTTTCTTTGCTGCTAGTCTGGGGCCATTTGATACTAATTTCTTCTTTAAACTCACTCCTCTTTTGGCTTCCATAAAATGACACTTTCTCAGTTCTCTGTTCTCCGATGGCATTTTCCCTGTTTCAGTTTTTGTTTGTTCACCATCTTTGTTGTGTTTTCCCAACTCAGCCTCACCCTTTTCTTCACATGGTCACACAGGATACAGAAAATAGTATGGAGAGTTGTGCAGAGGATCATTTCTTTTCAAGGGCTTGGATATTCGATTGCATGCTGTGCAAGGGCAGAGGCTTTGTTTTAATCATGGCTGCAGCTCTAGAACCTAGGACACTGCCAGATACATGCTCAATAACGGAATGAATGGTCACATCAATGTGACTGAATCTCATCTCTGTGTATACAGTCCTGCCGTGCATTCTAGTTCTGCCCCTCTAATGCCATCTCTTGGATGTACCATCATCTTCTCAAAACCAGCTATTCAAAGCTGAACACCTTCCTTCCTCCTACAAACTGTTCTTTTAAATGTTTTCCATCCACTTTGCTGCCTCCAGTAACCTCATCTTCCCAGTTCTTTGGGTCAGCTTTGACTCTCCCTTCTTTGTGTTAGGATCTATTTAGCTGATTCTGCCCTGCCCATGGCCCTTGGTGAGAAGCAGTGCTGGGCTGTGCACCCATGACTGTGGTCTGCCCACCCATTGCTCAATAGCCCATGTGGTGACCAAGGAGGAAGGCTCCTAGTTCCCTCTGGAACATGGAGGCGGAGAATGGAAAACATTGACTGGCAGATATGGAGGAACTACAAGTACGGCCTGGACACTGAATGGCTTTCTAGATTCATTTCCAAATCCCAAGAATCCTTTGTAGAAACTCAGTTTTTCTTAAGGCTGATGACATGAAACTCTGTTCTGGCAACACTCATCCATCATTAATTATATTAATGTTAATACTAATACTTCCTCTTTTGAAAATTATATATATATATACACACACACATATATATATACACGTATGTATATACACACACACACGCACATACATATATATATATATAAATTTTTTTTTTCAATTTGCTTCTTCCTTTATTTTTGGACCAACTAACAGAGGTCCTAACCGCCTCCTGCCTAAACCTGCTAATACATTTCTAGGGGGTGTATTTGATCCTTCTTATCTCCTGATTTGTTGCCCCTTCTGCCTGAACTTCCTAACTTCCTTTCTCCAGCTTCACTATCTGGGGAATTCATATTTGTCTTCTTAGAAAGTTTTGTTTTATGAGGTTAGGAAGGAGGAATGGCCAGGGATTAAGTAACAGAATAGGGCTGAAGTCAGCCAGAATCAAGTTAGTTCAAGGACCAGTGGACCAAGTTAATGATCTAGGAAAAGTTACTTAACCTCTCTGTGGGTTAGTTTTCTCACCACCAAATGGGAACTTGCAGTAATTATGACGGGACAAATGAAGGGGTTCAGTGAGTTAATGCATGTGACGCACTTAGCATTGTGTTGGGCATATACTAAATGCTGAAGATGTGTTCACTTTATTATTGACATCTCCCCTAAACAAGCATTCCCAGTTTCCTGACCTCATTCTCCACTCTCCAATAAAGATTTAGAATTAGGCTATTCTCTTGTCTGCTCTCATTAATGATACATTTTCCCCTTAATTTACAATTTAGGATTAAGCAATGTTTTGCACACTGTGCTTCACAATTGGATCATTGCATTGAAACTCAACTCATCCACAAGCTCTGCATCTTCTATTACCTCAGAACACGCTGAGCCTCCTGATTGGTACCTGTAACAGGCACTGTAGGTGGATGCTCCAACACCCATCTTCTTCTTAAGATCAATTTCTGGGACCAGCTGCAGTGGCTCACACCTGCAATCCCAGCATTTTGGGAGGCCAAGGCTGATGGATCACTTGAGGTCAGGAGTTCAAGACCAGCCTGGCCATCATGGCGAAACCCTGTCTCTACTAAAAGTACAAAAATTACCTGGGCGTGGTGGTGCATGCCTGTAATCCCAGCTACTTGGGAAGCTGTAGCAGTAGAATCGCTTGAACCCAGAAGGTGGAGGTTGCAGTGAGCTGAGACCATACCATGGCACTCTAACCTGGGCAACAGAAACGAGACTCCATCTCAAAAAAAAAGAAAAAAAAAGATTAATTTATGATGAGTCTAATCCCACTATCCTAATTCCATATTGTTTCCACATACTCTCAGGGGAGCGTAAGCCCCTTCTGGCCAACAAGATGTGAAGGGAGTTGTCTGGGAAGATTTCTGAGAAAGATTACCTCAGTTTTAAAATAAGACCCAAGGAAGAGCAGTCCCTCTTCTTCCCCTGAACATTGTGTTTGTTGGGAGATCTGGAACGATGGCAGCCATTTTGTGACCATGAAGGGAGACAGCTGAGGACAAAGCTAACACCGAGGATGATACAGCAGAAAGCCAGAAGGAGCTGGGCCCTTGAGGATGTCATGAGCCATGGAACTAACTGGTCCTGTAGCTTCCATTCACCAGAACCTCTAGCTATGTGAAGGAAAATCAAATATTCCATATTGTTTAAACCAGTTAAGCTGGGGTTTAATTTGGCCAGAGACATTCTGACACAGTGCCCATGATATGTTGTTTAAGGTCTGATGTTTATTTTTTAAAAATACGGTTCCCAGTCCATGTCAGCTGGGATGTCTTGCAGAGAGATGTTTCTAATGGTAATGGATGAGAGCAGTAGGGCATCACCTCATCACCTCATCACCCTGCACTTCTTCTCTGCCCCAGCTTCCACCTTCTTCAAGCTCAATAGGCTGAAGGTCTGCAGCCCAAATGGGAGAGGGAGAGAGAGAGGGAAATGAGAGTCCATGCCCAGGAAGCAGGAGCAGCAGGCGGCGGGGAGGGAAAGAAGGGTGGCAAGAAAGCCACGAGCAATGACTGCCATTCCCTGGGGCCCCTGGAGATCAGAACTGCATCATGTGCAGTGCAGATATCACCGCACTGAATTCTCACACATCTTCCTAACTGCCTGCAGGTAATGACCACATCCCCATGTCATCAGTGCAGAAACTGAAGGTCGGAGAGACTAAGTAACTTGCCTAATGTCACAAAGCATGGAAGTCAGGTTTCTTCTGAGTTTCAGGTGTTTGAGAACCATGAACCCCTGAAATCATAAGCTCAGTTGTGTGTGTGTGTGTTTGTGTGTATGTGTGTGTGTGAGCACTTTTCTGAGCGCGGAGCATCTGTGATTCCTTGAAAAGTTTAAGGCTCACTGCAGCAAATGGGGGAGCTGGGCTTCAACCCGCTTCCATCTTCCTCCTGAAGCCCAGCTTCTCACTTGTACTCATGTGTTTCCTCCTGGGCTTAAGGCTCAGGCCTCCTTCCCAGCACAGCCTTTTTTTTTACTCCCCCTGTGGTGCTCCGCTCTGCTTAATCTGTGACCACCTCCCAGGTGTTGCCTGCAGTTCAATGGGCACAAACTTTTAGGACAGTGTTGTAGGTTGAATTGTGTCCCTGCCCAAAATATATGATGTTCTAACCCCCAGTATCTGTGAATGTGGCCTAATTTGGAAATAAGACCAGATATAGTACTTTCTCAGTGGAGTCATCAGATGAAAGCAATAATGAGGAAGGTGGTACACATGCAGCTTTGGGAGAGAGGAGGAGTGACACAGTCATCCAGATGAGCGGGGCAGTGGAGTAACTGGATTGTCAGGGTAATAGCTGCATGTCCCTCCAAAAGCTGTTCCAATAATTCAGCCAGAAAACATACACGAAGTGCTTAGAACAGTGCCTGACATAACAAACACACAACACATATTAGCTCATATTTTTTATTACTCTTCCTAAATTATCTTAGTCTTCAAGAATAACATCACAGGGCGGACTGAAGCCCCAGGTGGCCTCCACTTTTATGTTTCCTGGGATCAACCCCCGGAAAAGAGCCCCTTCATCTCAAAATCAGTGGAGCCTTTGGCTGCCCAGGACATTTCCTTGCACATGTCTAGAAAGGAGCCAGTCTGGAAGGCAGCCTTTGCTGGTGGCAGGCACAGGCATGGCAACAGCACACTGTGTCCTGCTGAAAGGAGAGACCACTTAGATGAGGCAGCTCTTTGTTGGTAATGACAGTTCCCACTCACCTTGGGATTTCATCAGGACCTAGTGTGGCCCTTGTGTTCCCAGTTTCCAGGGACTTTAGAATGATGCTACATGTGGTACAAATAAGAAAGAGCAGGTCGGGCGCGGTGGTTCACGCCTGTAATCCCAGCACTTTGGGAGGCCAAGGCAGGCGGATCACAAAGTCAGGAGATCGAGACCATCCTGGCTAACATGGTGAAACCCTGTCTCTACTAAAAATACAAAAACAAAATTAGCCAGGCGTGGTGGCGGGTGCCTGTAGTCCCAGCTACTCAGGAGGCTGAGTGGGGAGAATGGCGTGAATCTGGGAGGCGGAGCTTGCAGTGAGCTGTGATCACGCCACTGCACTCCAGCCTGGGTGACAGAGCGAGACTTCGTCTCAAAAAAAAAAAAAAAAAAAGAAAAAGAAAAAGAAAGAACAAACAGCTACAGAGTGTGCAGACTTGGGGGATTTCTGTGCAGGGGTCCTTATTTTAAACTTCCAGCCACGAGAATGGGTTAACTGATGAATAAATGTAATTCAGCCATGTGGTCACAGGAGCAGGGTGACTGGGGAGATGTCGGGGAAGATGGTACAATGTACTGAACCGGGAGTCCAAAGCCTTGGGATGTTATCCTGGCTCTGCCACAATGGAACAAGGCGCCTTGAATGATTAAGATTCCTTTTGGGTAAACAAGAATGATGATGAAGATGAAGAAGATGAAGATGGTGATGATAGCTTGACTCTGGCTCTAATGAAACACAGTCCCTACAATTCTGAAGTCTATGCTCCAAAAGGACGAGGATTGAAGGAGGCGAGATTCCTGTGACAGCTGTCTCCTGGGTGCTCTCCTGTAGCCCCTCTCCATTCTGGACTGCCTCTGTGGGCTTCCCTGACCTCTGACTCTAGATTGGATTCAGTCATGCAAGACTCCAGCTGGAGATCAGAAGCCGGGAGTAGCATGAAGTCAGATATTTAGATGCTAAATCTAATGGCCTATCTTCAGTACTGAATTTACTAGGCTGTGAGCATCATTGGACACTTGTGATCACTCCCTCTTGGAAATGGGTTTGTCTCTGGATTTAGGGACTTGCTGCTCCTACGGGCTTTCCTCCTCCCTCACTGACTTTTCAGAATTATTTTTTGAATTGTCCTAATTTCTCCAACCTCTCAGCCAGAGGTCTGAGAACCCCAGAGTTCAGAACTCAGTCTATTTTCTATTTATACTAATTCCCTAGATGAATGTAACCCATGGCTCATTCAAAGCTAGGACTTTAAACATTTATTCATGCTGAAAGTTTCCAAACTTATATTTCCAACCTGCACCTCCTCATATACTCCTGACTTACTTTTTCATCTTAACACTTATTACTAGCTGATATTCTAAATATTTTATATTTTCTCACAGCCAAATGTAAACTATAGAAGGCCAGAGTCTTCTTTTAAACACTTTGTAGTAGGGAACATTTCAAATATACAATAAACCCTTGTATCCATCATTAGCTACAGCAGTCAGCAATTCCTGGCCACTCTTATATAACTTATACCACCCCCTCCACCAGCATTGGATTAATCTGTGGCAGATCGCAGCCATCGTATCATTTAATCTATAAATACCTTTTTATGTATCTCTAAAAGACAAAGACATATAAAATATAGCCTTAGTAATTCATTACTATCGTCAAATATCTAGTCAGTGTTCAAATTTTCCTAGTAGTTTCATAAACATTTTTTTACATACTAGTATGTAGTTAGAAAAATAAATCCATTTAAAAAATGAAAAGCAATTTTTACTGTAGTAAATTATACAAAACACGAAATACAGCATTTTACTGATTTTAAGTGTACAGATCAATATCATTGACTACATTTACATTGTTGTGCAACCATCACCACCATCTACCTCCAGAGCTTTTTTTCATCATCCCAAACTGAAACTCTGTACCCACTGAAGGCATCAGTGATTTTTTTTTTTCTTTTCTTGGAGACAGAGTCTGTCACCCAGGCTGGAGTGCAGTGGCACAATCTCAGCTCACTGCAACCTCCGCCTCTCAAGTTCAGGCGATTCTCCTGCTTCAGCCTTCTGAGTAGCTGGGACTAGGGATGTCCGCCACCACACCCAGCTAATTTTTGTATTTAGTAGAAATGAGGTTTCGCCATGTTGGCCAGGTTGGTCTCGAACTCCTGACTTCAGGTGATCCACCTGCCTCGACCTCCCAAAGTGTTGGGACTGTAGGCATGAGCCACCGCACCCAGCCAGTGATTTTTAAATAGTGGGTTTGTTTGTATCAGAACATGTAAGACTCATAGATTGCATGTGCTTGATATCTCTTTTTAGTTCATAGATTTCCCTCTTTCTCTTTCCCTCACTTTTACAATTTACTATTGAGGAAATTGGATTTTTATTTTATTGAGGAAATCGCTGTGGATCTCACTGATTGCATTGATGTCATTTAACATATTCCTCTGTATTTCCTGCAAACTGGTAGTTGGATTGCAAACCTTCTTCAGATTCAGGCTTGTTTTTTGTTGTTTGCCTGGGGTACTTTATAGGCGGTGCTGTGTCAGAAGTCCCAAGGTGTCTGGTTGTCTCCGTTTTGGTGTGAGCCGCCATTGATGATCATGACCCAGATCTTTTAATTCATTGGAGGGTTGCAAGATGATGATAATCTATTTTTTTTTCACTTATGTGGAATGCTCCTTTACCATGAAACATCCTATCACCAACTATGGAGTTACTTTGAGGCATAGCTCATTCAGGGACAGCTGGTTTTCAGAATAATACATTTAGCATCTTCAAAATGTGACCACTGAAAAAAACAGGAGAGACAAATGGAGTAGCCCCCAGGCTGAAGACTGGAAATAGTGCTGAGGTTGAGGACAGCCAGGCTATTGAGAGCAAGCACAGAGGGTGGGAGGCAGAGGAAACTCCTGCTTCTCTAACCCAGCTACTTGCACTTTCCACTAGTGGGGGGTGTTGTGTGTGCTGGGGTTAATTTAAGCCACACGATGAATGTGGCGCATCTTCTTGGGGATATCAATATTACTTGAAGAGTGGGGAAAATGTTTTCTACACTAAAATAAATACAGAAACTTTATGGAATAAGATAGAAAAAGCACATGCATTTTAAAGTGAAAAACAGATTTTTCTCTTTTGCTGTAGGTCTTTTTATGCATTATTTTCAGACCTCAGGGATTTGTCGTCTTACCTTCTGCTTGTGGGAAGCGCTGCACAAGACGCACCAGAACATTGCTTGTGTGTCTGTCCAACCTGAAGGGCCAGAGGCCGAGGAGATAGGCCAACTCTAGCCCCAGTGAGCATGTGAGAGAAGCCGACTTGGCCTCCAGCACAGCACCCTGTGCCAGGAGCACATTCTGGGTGTCGAGGTCGGTCTTTACTGGGGAAATCTGATCCCACCCAGGGGTGCGGTTTCAGCTTCACCTCTCTCTGCAAGCAGGTCTTGCTTCATAGTGTCACTTGCCCTGGGAGCTGGGACTAGGGAGAATGTTTCCACTGTTGTAGAGCCAGACCCTTTTCTGGGGAAAGGGGGGCTCTTTTTGGACACGATCAGGCCTTATTATTGGTGGTTTGAGCAGAAGGATATCTGCCGGTGTAGAAGGTTACAGCAGGAAGGGACCTGCCAAATGCTCTACCTAACTTCGTTGTTACATAAGAGGATCCTGTTCTGTAGGTTGCCTGTTCACTCTGATGGTAGTTTCTTTTGCTGTGCAGAAGCTCTTTAGTTTAATTAGATCCCATTTGTCAATTTTGGCTT
>NW_012111808.1:4678912-4696826 GCF_000951035.1 Colobus angolensis palliatus | reverse complement strand
ATATGTAACAAACCTGCACATTATGCACATGTACCCTAGAACTTAAAGTATAATTTAAAAAAAAAAAAAAAAAAAAAGAGGATCCTGGAGCTCAGAGAAGCAATTGATTGGCCTGGTCAGCACCAAGGATAGATAAAAAATCCCATCTTGGCTTCTCAATACAAGGTTGTTTATGCTGCCCAGATGCCTTTCATATGAGAGGAACTGAATGCTCCATCTGCTCCAACAAGGCCAGGTCTTGCTACAGTAGACAGAATTTACAGAACTGCCTTTGCTAGGGATGTATCCTAATAAAATAGCCAGTGACTCATACAAAAATGTATGCACAAAGTTTTTTTTATAGCAACATTATGGAAAATAGTAAATACAGGGACAAATCAAAAGGCAGATTGTTTATATCCATTGTGGAATAATCATCTAATATGATAATGTATGTCATTAAATGTCTTCTTGAAAAGAACATGCACTGGTACAGGTTCTCAGTTTTGGGTACATGACTATTGGAAACAGCAATGTGATCTCTGAGTGCTGGACTTTGGGTGGTTTTTATACTTTCTTTATAATTTTCTGTATGTTTCAAATTTTCTACAATGAACATTCATTATATTACTTTTACATTAATTACCTTTCAAAATATTAAAAGTGTCTTTGATTGACTGTAGTTACTAGCTAGTGGCAGCTGCCAATATGTTCTGCTATTTCTGACTTCTCTGATTAGCCCCACACCTTGCTTCTAATTTGGCTTTTTTTGTTGTTGGAAAATGTCCTTTAGTAGTTTATTCAGGGAGCATGCGAGTGGTTAAAAAAACAAAACTATTAGTTTTTTATATTTAACAAGTCTTTATTTTGCCCTGACTCTGAAAGGTATGTGGTACTTACCTAGGTATATGGCTTTTATTACATTTTCCTTCAACACTTTGAAGATATTATTCACTTGTATTCTGGCATCCATGCTGCTGATTAAAAGATTGAGGTCAGTTTAATGAGCATGTCTTTGTAGAAAATCTTTTCTTTCTCCCTGTCTCTCATAGCTTTTATGATGTTATCTTTAATGTTTTGCAGTTTCACGATGCTATGTCTAAGTGGGGATTTATCTTTGTTTATTGTGCTTGGCACTTGGTGTACACTTTCAGTCTGAGGAGTCAATATCTCTCATCAATTCTTAGCCATTTCCTCTTTGAATGTTGTCTTGCCATCAGTTCTTCAGTTCTTCTAGAAGTCTGATTACACGTATTTTCAAATTTTTCAATCTATCCTCTATGTTTTCCCACTATTCTTTTACCTTTTAAATTGAGGTAAAATTTGTACACACTGAAATGCATAGATTTTAAGTGTACTATTTGATTAGTGTATGCACCTGTGAAACCACAATCCCAATCAAAATTAAGAACATTTCCATCTTCAAGAACATTTTCTTATGCCTCCTTTTAGTCAATTCTCATTTCTTACAGACAACTGTTCTGTTTTTCTTAAATCATGGGGTAGTTTTTTCCTATTCTCAAACTTTGCATAAATGGAATCATGCAGCATATATCTTTGTGTTTGGTCTATTTCACTTAAAGTGTTTTTGAGATTCAACCATGTTGTTGCATGTATTAGTAGTCCATTTTTTTCCTTTTGCTGAGCAGAATTTTATTGTAGAAAAATATCAAAATTTGTATAATCGAAATGCCTGAATCATTGGGGCTGGGGGTTGGAGGGAGAGTCTGTTCTACTGACTTTTTTTTTTTTGACTATTAGTCACATTTCCTATGTCTTCACATGCTTAGTGATTTTTGATTGCATGTTAGACATTGTGATGATATGTTGTGGTGACTGAATTCTGTTACTCTCCTCTGAAGAATTCCAACATGGAGTTAAATCACTGACTGATCACTTTGAACCTGTGGAGGCATGGTTTTGCCTTTAGTAAGAGGGAGTATCTGTATAAAGTTCAAGGTGTTTAGCAAGCCTTCCCAACTTGATAGGTCTCACTCTCTTGGGGTGGGCAACTGATATCTCTGCTTAGTTATTTTACCATTTCAATTTGATTTCTGCTTGTCTTTTTAGAATCCTTATTGTGAATGTGCATTTTAGGGGTAAGCCAATAATTTAAGGGGAGTTTGTATGCAGATATTTGGCACCTCATACCATGACTCCCTCCTTTCCAGGATTTCCTTCTCTAATTTCCAGCTGCCCTGGAACTCTATTCTCTGACACCTGAAGTTATTAAGACTCCAGCTTTCTGCTTGAGATCTAGTGACTCTTCACTGTATGGACTGCAGTCTGCTCTCCACTGAAAATGGCTATATGTCACCCAACATGGCCTCTGCTTCTCAAGGGACATATCTCTTCCAGATTTTGCCTGCTTTTTGTTGTTATTCAGTGTCTTCAAGTGTTTGTTTTAATATTTTTTACAGAGTTTATAATTGTCGTGTGTGACAGAGTTAGTCTGAAACAAGCTACAATACTATTACCACAACTGAAACTCTCCCCCTAACCATTTTTAAGTGTCTTCATCCTTTTGTTTCTCTGTTGTATATTATGAGCAAATTATTTTGTCCTATTTGTCCAAATTATTAACTTTTCTAATTATATTTTTTACCATATCAAGTTTAGAGCTATCTCATCCATTGTGGTTTTTTTCAAGACTCCTATAGTTACCTTTTATAATCACTGTTCTGATTAATTCTGCTTTCTAATTTGATAATCTCTTATTATTTTTAATAGATACTATTTCTTTCATTATTTCAGGATATTATCGCAGAAGTATTTAATAAAAAATCATTTTCTTATTGCTCAGTTATTTAAATTTTTTGTGAAGTGATTTCATCTCTCAATTGTTGGTTTTTCTGGTTACTTTTTTTAGCATTATTTTACATTTCAGGTTTTGGAATATTAGTTTGCAGACTCATTTTGAGTGAGGCGGAAGTTTTCCCTCTCATCCCCTATCCTCTATCTAATACTTTAGTAGGTATCTCTACTTGCCTCCTGGGGTATCTCAATCAGAACTAAATGTTGGAGTGTTGGCTTGGGGATTCCAGCCCACAATAATATTTCTGGTATCTCAAAACTTCTCAGCAAGTTATTAGGCAAAAAATACATCCCATGTTACATGCTTGTATTAGAATCTGATGAAAGGTCCTCACAAGTGATGGGGTCTGTGTCCACTCTCGTTGATCCTAAACCAACTTTTGTGACTACCTCAATCAATAGATTATGATGAGGTGACACTGTGACTTCTGAGACAAGACCATAGAAATGCCATGCACTGGCTGGGTGGTGGCACACGCCTGTAATCCCAACACTTTGGGAGGCCGAGGCCGATGGATCACTTGAGGTCAGAAGTTCAAGACCAGCCTGACCAACATGGTGAAACCCCATCTCTACTAAAAATACAAAATTTACCCGGGCATGGTGGCAGATGCCTGTAATACAGCTACTCGGGAGGCTGAGGCAGGAGAATCACTTGAAACCCAGACGTGCAGTGAGCCGAGATTGTGCCACTACACTCTAGCCTGGGCGACAAAGTGAGACTCCGCCTCAAAAAAAAAAAAAAAAAAGAAATGCCATGCACTTCCACATTGCTCTCTTGGGATGCTCACTCTCACTTTTGGAACACAGCAACCATGCTATCAGGAAGGCCAAAATAGCCCTCACAGAGAGAACACATGTAGAGGGCAACCAACAGCTCAGCTAACATCCCAAACTACAGCCAGCATGAACCTCCGGATATGTGAACAAAGATGCCCCCAGGTGGTGACTGCAGCCATTGAGTCACCTCCAACAGAGGCTGTAGACATCTTTGCTGTGCCTTGTCTGCATTCCTAAGCTACAGAATCCATTAATAAAGTAAAATGACTTGTTTTACCCTACAGAATTGTTGGGTGATTTGCTATGCAACAGTAATAACCACAATGATTGTTCTGTCTAGCAGTTTGGCCCTTTGAAACACCCTATCAGAACTAAATAATTGTTGGCTTGAGAATCCCAGCCCATAGCAATATTACCAATATCTCAAAAGTGTTCACCGAGCCAGTGGGTGGCTTGATCCAGGTCCTGGTTGTGAAGCTGTGCCTGCTTCTCTCTGCCTCCCTAGGTGTGCACAGCTTCAACTCAGCATCAGCCCCTGGCAGGAGTGTCTGGAAAACTTTTTCCTATCCCTTTCACAAGCAGGGAACATCCAGCCCATCTCTGGTTTCAGTGTCAGCCTCACCTTGTGGAACTTTGGGCCCCTTTAACTCCACAGGGACTACCCTCTCAGTTGACTGAATATGTAGCCACACCAGACCGATCTAGTTAAACGTTTATGTGATGAAGTTGTGAATTGTTTTGCAGTTGCCATGGACCTCCAGGTTGAAGCTCATGTAATTGGAACATGAGCAGATGAACCAAGTATGCAACCATGGGCAGAATCTAAGTACTAAGATGGAGGCGCAAGAACTGAATTAAGAAGGAGACACTGAATGACAGGATTCAGGATCCAATCAGATGGAAGCCCTGGCATCATCTTATTATAAGATCCAATCAGGTCACACCTCATTGTGCTGTGCTTGTAATACCCGACTCAGCTCCCAGCTCAGGGAGACAGGTTTGAGCATTTCCTCCTGTCCGCTGCCAGTTGACTTGCAATAAAGCTTTTCTTTGCTGAAAAGCTGATGGCAAGGTATTGGCTTCACATCAGGCAGCCATCAGCCCATTGGTTGCTTGGTAACAAGTACATCCTTTTGAACTCGAGGCCCAGCAAGCCTGGTGCTTCAACCATATTTCCGTTTTTTTCTTGTTCCTGGTCTGTGGGGATGTTTTGTGTCTTTTTAATTTTTTAAATCAGATTTCACTTTTTCTGTTATCATTGTGTTTGAATAGAGGTGAGGTGGGGAGAATGCACACCATAAATTTACAGCACCATTTTAGCTGACAATCCTTCTACACGACTCATAAAGTCAAGAAAAAAATCAATGAAATCAGTGCTATACCACCTCTACCTCTCAACTCTGTACTCTTTGCCCCCTTTTTAGTGCACACCATTCATTCCCCTGTTACCCCACTCCTGGGTCTCTCCACTGATCTCTGTCACCAACTGGGAAGAAATTGGGTGACCTTATTTGCTTATACTAAAAAGGTGGGGAGTATAGCAGACAGAATAATGCCTTCCCCAAATGTCCATATCTTAATTCCTAGAACTTGTGAACAGACTACCTTACAGGCAGAAAGGATTTTGCAAGTATGACTAATTGAAGGATTTTGAGATGGGGAAATTATCCTGGATTATCTGGGTGGGCCTGATGTAATCACATGGTCCTCATAAGAAGGTAAAGGTAGAGAAGGTAGTGACAAAGGAAACAGAGCCAGAAAAGGTGATGTGATAACAGAGAAAGAGAGAGGAAGAGAGAGAGCACTATGTGGGAAGATGCTATGTGCTGGCCTTCAAAATGGAGAGGGAAGGTCATGAGTCAAGGAATGTAGGCAGCCTCTAGATGCTAGAAAAAGCAGGGAAATGAATCCTTTCCTAGAGCCTCCAGAAAGAATGCAGTCCTGCTGACCCATTTTGGACTTCTGAAATCTAGAACTGTAAGAGAAAATAAGTGTGTTGTTTTAAACTGTAAGTCTGTGATAATTTGTGACAGCAGCAATAAGAAACTAGTACAAGGACTGAAGGCTTAACCTCTCTAGAAATGTTCAAAACCTAAAATGGGACCAAAAGAGAAGGGCATTACTTAACTCAAATGAATGGTGCTGTCATAATGGAAATCCAGTTGTGCAGATGGCTCCGTATCTCACTTCCAGGGCCTGCTTCAGGGATGTTCTGTGTCTTAATGCCTGGGCTTCCTTCATCAATGCCATTGCTTTGGAATAGGTTTTATTTCTCTAGAAGATGTCTTCTACAATGCTATTGAGGTGGGAGGGTACTAGTACTGGAGCAGGAATTTGTTTTAGAGTCCAGATAGACACAGTAGAGGAAACAGGGTTTGAAAATTCATGAGGCTCTAGCCTACAGGCTGGAGGCCTTACTGGGCCCTTGGTGCCTCAGTGGGAGATGGCAGGTTGATGGAGGGAGGCACCAAAGCCCATGGCGAGCCCAGCAAGGTCTTACCCTTCAGTCCTACAAGCCGAGGGAAGTCACGTGGTAGCTCCTCTAACGAACTGCATGGAGGAACAAGTTGCAGTAGGAAACAAAGGTGATTTTGCTTCAGATTCTTCAGAGATAGCAATATGTCAGCAGCCCCCAGAGAGGCTGAAAGTAAATGAATCAGTGCTAGAAAGTGAAGGATACCATCCGCACTGAATGGTGAAAAGGACTCCTGAACAGTATCTTCATTGATTTTTTTCTGTAATTGACACAGCATCCTGGTTTGCCTTCAGGCTTCAGAAGGAGAAAACGGGGAGCCCATGTACACAGAGCTTCCTCGTGTTGGAATTTAATAAAAAAAATTCCCTGGAATGAACTCCTTTTTCTTTCCCTTCATCATTCCTCTTTCTCTCTCTGCTGTCTGCCTCTTCTTTCTAATTCCTTTCTCCCTCCTTGCCTCTCCTTCTCCAGGTCAATCTCTCTCTCTCTCTCTCTCTCTCTCACATACACACACACACACACACAGACACACACGCGCGCGCACACACACGCACACACACAATTTCCTTTTGTTCAAAATAAGAGCTTAGACAATAATTACCACGATATGGGCAACCTGCTTTTGCTGGATGTGACATCGAGGACCTTAGGAAAGAAAAAAATAGCACATTCCATCTTTCATGTTGGCTTAAGTCTCATTTGAACAGCAGCTCGGTATTTTTCCAGGAAAATATATCACTCACAGTTGCTATATCTGAGAACTGTGCTTTGGAGTAGAATGCAGAGAGAAAGCCTAGACTTCCTTTGTGGGCTCCACCACATGGGAGATGGAAGAATCATCCCCTCACCTCAGAGCCACCCCCGTGGGCCTTGGTGGGCAGAGGCTGGTTCCTGCCTTGTTGCGAGTTACGGATTTCACAGATGAGGAAAGCACAGGTTAGTCAGATAACTTTAAGGAGAATCTCCTAAAAAGGACCCCCATGTAGGATCACCCTGACAGCTGAGTGGGAGCATTGTTCCTAGCTTGAAGCTGCCTCGATAAGGGCCGGGAGAAAAAGATCATTGAGAAGGACTGTCTGTGGATACAGCAGCTGCTGGGATGTGCCCAAGGAGAACAGGATTTGGTGCTGGGGAAAGCATATTGCCTGATAATCTCTCTTTGTACCAGACGTGTTTGCCTAAGTGCGCTCAGAAGCATCAGACAGCATTTCAGACACTTTAACATAAAAATATTCCATTAGGCCAAAAGCTAGTCTTGGCACAAAAGAGGTTCAAAAACTAAAATGAACCTAAGACTGTTTTTTCTGCCTTTTGTTTGTTTGTTTTATATTTGGCCTCAAATTTGCCTTTGGTATCCATATTCACATATTCAACAAATGTTTATACATTTCTTGCTATGTGGCAGGCACTGTGTGCTATGTGGTGAATATGATGGTTAGCAAATCTAGTGGAATGTTTTCTTTAGTGAGGGAGATGCACTTTGATCCAAGACTTTTACAAATGTGAACTACCAGCAGGGTAAGGGTTATGGAGGAGAGGTGGTGGGGTCATAAGAGGGTTAACAGAGGGAACTGGCTTGTCAAGGAGGTCAGAAAACAGTTCCCTAAAAATGTAATGACTGGAAGCTGAAGCTGGAAGCTGAAATCTGTAGGAAGCGTAGGAGCTAATTGGGGAAGAAAATGGGAGAGTGTGTAAGATTAAGGTAAGAATGTGCAAAGGCCCTGCGGCATGGTGGTTTCAAGGAGCTAAAATAAGCCACAACTGATTGGCTAGCACTAGGGGTGAGGAGAATGCTAAGAAATAAAGTTGGAGAGTCAGGCCAGGGGCCAGGCTGTGTTAAAAATTTTGGTCTTTATTTGAAAAGCATTTGAATGCCTTTAAACAGCATGTGTGTGTGTGTGTGTGTGTGTGTGTGAGAGAGAGAGAGAGAGAGAGAGAGAGAGAGACAGAGAGAGAGAGAGAGAGTAGGTGATGTAGAGAAGTGGATGGAATCCATAGATACTTGGATTTCTGGCCTGAGCAAACTCATGGATGAAGGGTGGTAGCATTTGCTGATGCAGAGAACCATGGAGAAGGAGTGCGTGTGGGATGAACATGAATTTGATATGAGTCATGTTGGGTTTGAGGCATCTTTGAAAAACCTACATGAAGATGCTGGGTTAACCACCCTGTGCTCACAGCCCTTGTTGTCTTGGGTTGTTCTTCTAAGTGTCCCTGGCTGGCGGGAGACCCACCCTCCATATGGGCCAGCCTGCTAAGCCCTGCACTCTTGCTCTAAGCAAGGCTTCCTAGAGGGGTGTGCCCTCCACTTAGTTCTGTGTCCTGTAGGAAAGGGGTCTGAGAAATTAGCTGAACGAAGGTGGCAGTGACTGAACGCCATGGTGAATCTCCTCATAGGTACTTGTCGTTTAAGAATGACACCTGAGCTTCTCAAAGTTACAAAGCCCTTTCTCAACCACAGGACTATTGCCAGTTTGGAAAGGATAACTCCTTGTTGTGGGAGGCTGTCCTTTGCAACACAGGATGTTTATTTAGCAGCATCCCTTCCTTCTCCACACTAGTGGTGACAATCAAAAGTGTCTCCAGATATTGCCGAATGTACCTCGGGTCGGGTGGAGGCAGAATTGCTACTGATTGGGAACTACTGCCATATACAATTTCATTTGGCCCTCATCATATCTAGGTGGGCAGAGCAAGTTTTATCATCCTTATCTTTAGATAAGAAAACTGAGACTCAGAAAGTTTAAGTTGTTTGCCCAAGATCACACAGCTACACCTTTGTGGAACTGGGATCAGAACCTAATTCTTTTGACTCCAAGTATGGGCCCCCTTCTATTTTTTTTTTTTTTAAATTAACAATACTGCTTTCTAGTTAAGGCATAGCAATAATGATGAATTTCCTGGCACTGTGGCAAACTGCTAGGAGAAGATATTTTCTGCTTCTACCTAGGTAGCCCATTAGTCAACTTCATCAAATGAGGTTGACACCACAGAACATCCCAAATGCTAATGACAGAAACTGATGGTGCTAAAATGCTTTTGTGTGTGGTGATGGTGGGAGGATCAAATATCACATTCAATATTCAAAATTCTAGTAAGGGAAGTGGACTAATATTTGTCATTAACTCATTTTCTTCACAACCACTCTGTGGCATTGTGGAGGTAGTATCATAAGTCCCATTTTATGGACAAGTAAACTGAAGGACCTTAACATAAGTTACATGCCCAAAGTGGCTCAGCTAGCAGGCCAAGCTGGCATTGAAACTCAGGTTGGGGTAAAGGTAAATTCATGTCTCCTGAATGCAGCCCTGCTGATTCCTCATGGGTTGCATGGGCTGAACCAGATGGCCTTGAAGGGTCCTTTTAATGCTCCCATTTGATGATAATTACAAAAACACTGTTGGGGGGGAAAAAAGCACCAAATGTAATCCTAATGTGAATGGTCTGTTGCTATGTGCTGTTTTTCCTTGAATACCAGGGGTACCTCTGTGGATGTGTGGAATATTGATATGGATGTGTGGATCCATGTCTGTGGATGTGTGGAATATTGATATGGGTTAGCTGTGTCCCCACCCAAATCTTATCTTGAATTGTAGCTCCCACGATTCTCATGTTGTGGGAGGGACCCAGTGGAGGGTAATTGAATAATGGAGGTGGGCCTTTTCCATGCTATTCTCATGATAGTGACTAAGTCTCACAAGATCTGATGGTTTTATAAAGGGGAATTTCCCTGCACAAGTTCTCTTCTGTTGTCTGCGGCCATGTGAGATGTGCCTTTCACCTTCCACAATGATTGGGAGGCCTTCCCGTCCACGTGGAACTGTGAGTCCATTAAACCTCTTTCTTTTGTAAATTGGCCCATCTTGAGTATGTTTTTATCAGCAGCATGAAAATGGATTAATACAAATACTAATGCCCATTTTTGCCCGGTCTTATTAAAAAATCAGACTCCAAATAAAGCAGTAAAGCAATGCTTGTGGAACTTTCTTAACAAAGAGACATTGGTCTACTCCACTCCTTTTTCCTTTATAGCAGTCTACTTTGAGCTGGGGAAGGAGATGGGATTTCCTGGGGAATAATTAGAAGTGAAAAGATTTAGAAGTGGCCTAAGGACCCAAAAGCAGGACAGACACTGGGCAAACTCTTTGGATGGGAGGAGGCTTTCCTAGTCTCCCATGACCTCCTTTCACTCTGGGCTCCTTTGTTCCATACTTCCTCCCTCCTCTTGGAAGTGCACAGTGCCCTAAATCAGAGGATTGCTACTCCAACTACACATTAGAATTGCCCAGGAGACTTTACAAATATATACTGGGTCCCCCTGCCAAGATCAATTAATTCAGAACTTTGGGACTGGGGCACGTGATTCTAATGTCTCACCAGGGCTGAGAACCATTGCCATCTTTATCAAACTCATCTGTCCTGGCTTCCATTCTTTTTGGGGACTTGATTAGAGTAAGCTGTTAATGTGAGAAACTGGATTAGACTAAGATGTTAGAAGCTACAATTGTTTAATGGGTCAGTCTTTGAGATGATGTATTTGTAGCTTTACAGGAAACTTGGTCTATTCCTGCCTGTTCCTTCCCTGCCAAACTGCAGGTAATAAAGGACCATCACTATTTCAGTCCCAGCCAGACTCCCTTGGCAACATATGGGGAGCTCCTCACCACCAGTGAGGTGGGGGTATCTGGGGAAGGTCTGATGCTCACATAATTGGCTCACCAAATTGCTGCTATTAGCCACTTCTTCCATCGCACTTCTGTGCAAGAGCCATTGCTGTCCATGTGCTCAGCCCTGATCTAGACAACAGACAACCCTGACTGAGGCAGACCTGGCACATCAGCCCAGGGGACCAGAATTAGGTTAGCTGCCAAGGATAGAACAGATCTCACAAAATAAACAGTTTTGCCCCCTTCTTTCCCATATTAACCTAGCCCAAACCCCTGGACTCTGCCGTAGTTCCCCTGCCTGAATCTCCTGTTCCATATTGAGCCTATAACCTTGTATTCAATCTCATTTAATCTCCTTGTGGTTTCAGCTCTGTCAACAGCCTCCACTGACCAGATTGAGCCTTCTCAGACCTGCAGGGAAACTACTTGGTCATGCCTCTTGCCTCCTGGCCATTGGCTGACCCACTTATATCCTAGAGGCAGATCCTCAACCAGGTCTGTTTCCACAGTCCTTGCCATGCCTACCCCTGATTGCTGACAGCATCCCCCCCGGCCCATCTTCATAGCCTACCAGCCCTGGGTATGACAGAGGGGCAATCATGGATCATAACATTCAGAACTAGGGTTTCCATTTCCCCTTCAATATTAGTATGTCATCAAAGGAAGTGGGAGAACCATAGTAGAGCCACATATTACTATGGAGAACAGAATTTGGGAAAAGCCAGTGGTAATCAACATGATGAAATGAATGAGAGGCACCAGTAAATCCCAGACCCAACTGTGCCAAGTTGAACCATGTGTCTAAAGTCAAACTAAATTAAAAACAATAAAGCTTCAATTAAGTGTTAGTCTGTTGAGTAATCTTCTGCAGAGTTGAAGGTCCGCTAGGAGTTTAGTACAGTTATGCACCACATGATGACATTTTGGTCAACAATGGACTGCATATATAGGGGTCCCATAAGACTAAAACAAAGCTGAAAAATTCCTATCACCTGTGCCATCTTGATGATCCTGACCCTCTGTAGACCTAGGCTGATGTGTGTGTTTGTGTCTTAGTTTTTAATAAAAAAAGTTTAAAAAGTTAAAAATAAAGGATTTAAAAATAGAAAAAAATCTTATAGAATAAAGATGTAAAGAAAGTATTTTTGTACAGCTCTACAATATATTGTGTCTTAAACTGTTACCACAAAAGAATAAAAAAGCTAAAAATTCAAAAGTTTTTAAAGTAAAAAAGCTAAAGTATGCTAAGAGTAATTTGGAATTGAGGAAAGATAAATATTTTTAAATAAGTTTAATGTAGTCTGAGTGTATGGTGTTTATAAAGTCTACAGTAGTGAACAGTAATGTTCAAGGTCTCATGTTCACTCAGCAGTCACTCACGGACTCACCCAGAGCAACTTCCAGTCCTGCAAGCTCCATCCCTGGCAAGTGCTCTACACAGGTGTACCATTCATTATCTTTTACACCATATTTTTATTGTACCTTTTCTATGTTTAGATATATTTAGATATACCAATACTTACCATTGTGTTACAATTGGCTATAGCATTCAGTAAAGTCACATACTGTACAGGTTTGCAGCCTAAAAGCAATACATAATACTGTATAGCTTAGGCGTGTAAGAGGCTATATTATCTAGGTTTGTGTAAGTACACTCTATGATGTCCACACAATGATGAAATCACTTAATGATGCATTTCTTTGAGTATACTCCAGTTGTGAAGTGACACATGACTATATTTGGCTAGAGGAAAAAGCTTTATGCTTTGCCTTGAGGCCATCACACTGGGGCTGAGCCACTAGGCTTCTATTTGGATTTATCTCCTACACTGCTTAGTCCAGTGATCCAGCAAAATAGCTGTCTGAGTCATGTGGTCCTTGGAGACAGCTGGATTTCTCACTTTCCCAGGAGCTGTGTGGTGTTGCCCTACGTGGTCCAGGCCTCCCCTGGAACAAGGTTGGAGAGCAAAATCCAAGCACAGTGGGGCATGGAATGGCCAATATGTGTGAATCCCTTGGTAAACATCGCTTTTTAGGAGAAAGATAGAATTCCCTTGTCAAAAGCATGGGTGGGGGTACACCAGAATCCCATCAGGTGTTGCAAGGGGCCAGCCACTTCTTCTAATTGCTCTAATGCAGAGGGGCCTTCTCTCCTGATTCTCTTTGAACTTGTTTGTGGTTCCCAGTTGCATCTCAACATAGCCCTGTGGGGAAAAACAGAGTCATTGAATCAAGCCTCCTTTCCTCCCTGTCCTAATACCATTTACCCCAGGAGCCTTCCCCTCTTGTTCTGTTTTGGGACTCTTAGCACCTCTTAGAGGTGGATTGAAAAGTGTGTTGAGGCAGGAGTGAACTGTTCCACCTGTGCTAATGATCAATCTTCATTTTAGCTTAGTTGCTCTATTTAAATACTCCAATGGCATTTTATTTCCTTCACTCCCCTACCTTATCTCAAAGCTGAGAAAACTGGTATCAGAAGAGAGGAATGGAAAGTGTGAGTTAAGGGCAGCTTCAGCCATGTCCTGATTTTCTGCCCCATCCCTCTGAGTAGCTCCACATAGGCAAAGACCAGGGCTGGGTATAGTCATCATTGTATCCTCAATGCTTACGATAGCACTCAATATACAGAAGACTTCCAATAAGTGAAAAGCCGCCTATACATGTAAATATAAAGAAATGTAATGATCTCTGCATCTCTATTTCTGTAATTCTGAATAGTTTTTATGATTCCAGAGAAGGTGGCTTGTGCCCATTGTTCATCACCTGTTATAATGTATGGATGGATGCATGAGTGAATGAAAAAAGATTGATAGATAGAGGTTGGATAGATTTCTTCTTCTTCTTCTTTGATTTGAAAATGTGGAGATGGTTGCATCAGAGCCTCCAAAATTCATGGTTTTGGAGCTACTGGATCTCTTTAAGGTCATCTGGAGATAGTATCATGAAGAAGCTAGTGTTTGTGGCCTTTTTCCTCAATAAGGTATTTTGTCTACTCCAGGAACCCAGTATTCTCACTGTCTTTTATGGGTATTTGCATTTGATGCTAAAAGAAACAAAATCCTACTGAAGGCATTTGAGATAGCTGTCAGTATATAGGGAGGTATGATTTTGAGCCTCCTGAGTCTCCTCATATATAAAGAATGAAACAGAAAGAGGGACTAAATCCAAGATACACTTTTACTGGAGACCCATGATGGCATGATGGCCACTTGGATATGAAGAGTTGATTGGAAGATGGTTTCCTACTTTGGTGACTGGTTGTGTGCTGACAATATTAACCAAGGTAGGAGTATAGGAGGAAGGTCAGGTTTGAAGCCTGGTGAGTGCAGTGCTGAAGCGTGTTGGGAGGTGTAATTAATTTAATCGACTTTGGTAAACTTGCAGGATATCTAGATGGAGAAGACTAGCAGTAGATGATTGGAAATGTAGGTCTGGAGGCAAGAAGGGTGTGGAGGGATGGAAAGAACAGTGAGGAGTCAACAGTGGGAAATCATAAGCCAATGCTGTGGGAAGAAATGAGATAATCCAGAAAGAGTAGTTGATAATTGGCTTGAAATCACTTTAAACTTTAGTATAAAAGTGAAAAGACAAAAGTATTAAGAATAATGGTAGCCACAAAAATTGGTTACAGAATAAGCAACATAAAAAGTAAATTCTGACATTAATAGCAAAACGTGAAGGCAAAAGAGTGAACATGTAGAATTACTGTATGCAATTGAAATTAAATTGTTACCATCTCAAAATAGACTTCTATAACAATGAAAAGTTTTGTGCAAACCTCATGGCAATGCCCCAAAAAACCCATAGCAGATACAAAAAAGGAAAAAATAATCAAAGTATATGACTACCAAAAACACCATCAAATCACAAAAGAAAACTAGAGAGAAAGAGAGGAACAAAAGATTTACAAAACAGATGGAAAATAATGAACAAAATGGCAATAGTAAGCTCTTACTTATTAATAATTACATTAAATATAAGATGGATTAAACTCACCAATCCAAAGACATAGTCGTTGAATGGATAAACACAAGATTCAATTATCTTTTAGCTACAAGAGACTCACTTTGAACTTAAGAATGCACATAGGGAGAAAATGAAGGGATGAGAAAAGATATCCCATGCGAATGGTAATAAAAAGAGAGCAGAGGTGGCTGTATTTATATCAGACAAAATAGACTTTAGGTCAAAAACTGTCACAAGAGACAAAGAAGGTCATTACATAATGATAAGAGAGTCAATTCAATAAGAAGATATAATAATTATAAATATATATGCACTCAACATCAGAGCACTTAAATATATAAAACAAACATCAATAGTTCTAAAGAGAGAAATAGATAGCAATACAATAATAGGATACTTCAATACCCCAAGTACAATAATGAACAGATCATCCAGACAAAAAAATCAATAAGGAAACAGCAGACTTAAATAATACTACAGACCAAATGGACTTAACAGACATGTACAGAACATTCCACCTAACAGCAGCCAAATACACATTCTTCTCAAGCATACACCAAACATTCTCCAAGACAGATAACATGCTAGGTCACAAAACAAGTCTTAACAAGTTTAAGAAGGTTAAAATCATTCAAAGTGTCTTTTGTGACCCCAGTGGAATGAAACTAACAATCAATAACAAAAGGAAAATCACCAAATTCACAAATATGTGGAAATTAGAACAGTCATTGGGTCAAAGGAGATATCAAAAAGGAAATTAGAAAATATCTTGAGATGAACAAAAATGAAAAAATTAACAAAATTATTGGATATAAAAGAAGCAGTATTAAGAGAGAAGTTTATAGTGACTAATACCTACACTAAAAAAGAAGAAAGATATCAATAGATGCCCTAACATTACACCTTAAGGAACCAGAAAAAAAAGATCAAACTCACCCCAGAATTAGCAGAAGGAAAAAACTGATAAAGATTAGAGTATAAATAATGAAGTTAAGAGTGAAAAAACAATAGAAAAAATCAACAAAACTAAGTTGATTCCTTGAAAATATAAACAAAATTGACAAAACCTTAGCAAGACTAAGGAAAAAAGAGAAAATTCAAACAAATAAAATCAGAAATGAAACAGGAGATATTATAACTGAAGCCACAGAAATAAAAAGATAATAAGAAACTATTACTAACAATTATACCCCAACAAATTGGACAACCTAGAAGAAATGACTAAATTCTTAAAAGCATACAACCTACTAAGACTGAATCAAGAAGAAACAGAAAGCCTGAACAGACCAATAACAAATGAACAGATTGAATCAGTAATCAAAAACCTTCCAATAAAGAAAAACCCAGGATAAGATGCTTAATAGGTGGATTTTGCCTAACATTTAAGGGGAATTAATAGAATCCTTCTTAAACTCTTCCAAAACTTAGAAATGGGAAGACTTTCAAACTTTTTCTGAGGCCAGCATTACTCTGATAGCAAGGTCAGATAAAGATATCACAAGAAAACTACAGGTCAATATTTCTGATAACATGGATGTAAAAATCCTCAACAAAATATTAGCAAACCAAATTAAACAGCATATTAAAAGGATCATACAACATGACCAAATGGGATTTATCCCTGGGATGCAAGGATGGTTCAACATATGCAAATCCGTCAATGTGATATACCACATTAACCGTATGAGGGATAAAAATCACATGGTCGTCTCAACAGAGGCAGAAAAAAAGCATTTGGTAGTATTCAACACCCTTTTATGATAAAAATTCTCAACAAATTAGGTATAAGGGAACTTACCTCAATGCAATAAAGGCCATATATTTAAAAAACCACAACTGACATCATACTCAGTGGTGAAAAACTAAGAACTTTTCCTCTGAGATCTGGAACAAGGCAAGGATGCCCACTGTCACTACTTCTATTCCCAATAGTACTGCAAGTCCTAGCTAGAGCAATGAGACAAGAAAAAGAAATAAATGGCATCCAGATCAGAGAAAAAGAAGTAAAATTATTTGTTTGCAGAGGATATGATCCTATATGCAGAAAACCCTGAAGACGCCACCAAAAAACTGTTAAAACTAATAAATGAATTCAGCAAAATTGTAGGACACAAAAATCAATGTACAAAAATCAGCTGCATTTCTATACACTAACAATAAATTATCTAAAGAGGAAATTAAAAGAAAATTCCATTTATAACATCATCAACAAGAATAGAATACTTAGGAATAAACTTAACCAAGGAGGTGAAAGACTGAGAAAACCATAAAACATTGATGAAAAAGGTAAAGCAGACACAAATAAATGTAAAGCTATCATGTGTTCAAGAATTGGAAGTATCTATATCATTAAAACATAATGTAATCTATAGATTCAGTGCAATCCCCACAAAAATCTCAATGGCATTTTTTATAAAAATAGAAAAAATAATTTTAAAATTCATATGGAACCACAAAACACCACAAATAGCCAAAGTAATTTTGATCAAGAGCAAAACTGAAGGCATCACACTTTCTGGTTTTAAATTATATTACATTGAAACGTAAATTGTCACCCACAAATATACACAATGTATTGATTAGATAATAAGTTAAGCATTGAGAAAAGAATACATAATAGTCATCAAGAACAGTGGCCTGATTGAGAAATGAAAAAAAGATCTTTAAATAAAAAAGGTTAAAAATATGAAAAATTATATTACAAGTCTCCAGTAATCAAAACAATATTCTACTGGCATAAAAATAGACCTATAAACCAATGAAGCAGAATAGAGAGCCCATAAATAAATTCATGCATATATATATGGTCAACTGATGGTATTCAACAAGGGTACCAAGGATAAACAATGGGGATAGAATCTGCAATAAATGGTACCTATGTAGCAAATTGAGTTAAATACTTAAACCTCAGATCAGAAACTGCAAATTTCCTCAAAGAAATCAGAAAAAAGGCCAGTGCGGTGAGCCTGTAATCCCAGCACTTTGGGAGGCAGAGGAGGGCGGATCACAAGGTCAGGAGATCGAGACGATACTGGCTAACACGGTGAAATCCCGTCTCTACTAAAAATACAAAAAATTAGCCGCATGCGGTGGCGGGCGCCTGTAGTCCCAACGACTCGGGAGGCTGAGGCAGGAGAATGACGTGAACCTGGGAGGCGGAGCTTGCAGTGAGCCGAGATCGCGCCACTGCACTCCAGTCTGGGCGACAGAGGGAGACTCCGTCTCAAAAAAA
>NW_012111808.1:4647917-4678862 GCF_000951035.1 Colobus angolensis palliatus | reverse complement strand
AAAAAAGAAATCAGAAAAAAAACTTCTTGATATTGGGCTCGGCAATGATCCCTTGGATGTGACACCAAAAACACAGGCAACAAAAGCAAAAGATAGACAAGTGGGATTACATCAAACGAACAAAAAGATTCTGAACAGCAATGAAAACTACCAACAAAATGAAAAGGCAACCTATAGAATGGAAGAAAATAGTTGCCCACCACACACCTGACAAAGAATTAATATCCAAAATATATAAGGAACTCCTACAGGGAGTGGTAATAGCCCCTGTAGTAGTAGGTTAACCAAGGTCACACAACTAACTGAAGGTAGAGTTGGGACTTTAACAGACTCTATTGACACCAAAATCTTTGTTTGTGCCCTTAAAACTTTCTTAAAACTTTTGGGAAGTGCTACTTTAGGAGATAGGCATAGGAAGAGGAACTAGTGAAAGTGGCCAAGGCAGAGTTTCAGGGAAGTAGGAGACCTCAGAATCACTGATGAAGGAAGAGGACATCCTCAGTGGTGGCCCAGAAGAGGCTATTCAGGGATGTCTCAAAGAGAGAACAAAAGAGCGAGCATAGCCTGTAATCCCAGCACTTTGGGAGGCCGAGGTGGGTGGATCACCTGAGGTCAGGAGTTCAACACCAGTCTGGTCAACATGGTGAAAGCCTGTTTCTACTAAAAATACAAAAATTAGCCAGGAGTGGTGGTGGGAGCCTGTAATCCCACCTACTCTGGAGGCTGAGGCGCAATAATTGCTTGAACCCGGGTGGCGGAGGTTGCAGTGAGCCGAGATCGTACCATTGCTATTGCATTCCAGCCTGGACGACAAAGACAAAATTCTGCCTCCAAAACAACAACAACAACAACAACAACAAAACACAGAAAGAGTGACAGAGAGCAAGAGGGGTGAGGAGGGAACCCTGGGTTAACCAGTACTAGTTCACTTGAAATCATTTTAAGGGTGCAGTCAGGGGCTGGAAGCTGCCTGAGTGATGAGGAATCAGGAGTTGAGAAAGCAAGGATAGCAACTTTATGTCTCTCTCTCTCTCTCTCTCTTATTATACTTTAAGTTCTGGGATACATGTGCAGAATGTGCAGGTTTGTTACATAGGTATATGTGTGCAATGGTGGTTTGCTGCACCCATCAATCCGTCATCTACATTAGGTATTTCTCCTAATGTTATCCCTCCCCTAGCGCCCCACCCCACCAACAGGCCCTAGTGTGTGATGTTCCCCTCTCTGTGTTCATGTGTTCTCATTGTTCAGCTCCCACTTATGAGTGAGAACATGTGGTGTTTGATTTTCTGTTCCTGTGTTAGTTTGCTGAGAATGATGGTTTCCAGCTTCATCCATGTCCCTGCAAAGGACGTGAACTCATCCTTTTTTATGGCTGCATAGTATTCCATGGTGTATATGTGCCACATTTTCTTTGTCCAGTCTATCACTGATGGACATTTGGGTTGGTTCCAAGTCCTTGTTATTGTGAACAGTGCTGCAATAAACATACATGTGCATGTGTCTTTATAGTATAATGATTTATAATCCTTTGGGCATATACCTAGTAATGTTTCTGTGCTAAAGTCAAGCACCAATGAGGAGGGACCAGGAGATGGAAATGAATGACAAAGTTTCCACATTCTTCCCTGGCCAGGAAACATTTATTTCCCATTTTGTTAATGTCCCTGTGCTTCAGTTTCTGTATCTGTAAAGTGGGGACAATAAAAACAGCTGCTTCAAAGTGCTATGGAGAGTGGAGAGTGCCTGGCACTCTGCATGGTAACATAAGCACTTATTATCATCATGTCTTCCCCCTCCTCCTCCCTGCCTTCTCTCCCTCCCTTCCTCTTCCTCCTCTCCTCCTCCCCTTCCTCCTCTTCCTCTTCCTCTCTTCTGCCCCTTCCTTCTCCTCCTCTTCGTCATTTGCTCCTCCCCTTCCTCCTCCTTCTTCTGTCCTCCTCCCCTTCCTTCTCCTGCTTTCCTTCCTTCTCCTTCTCCTTCTCCCCTTCCTTCTCCTCCTTCTCCCCTTCCTTCTTCTCCTTCTTCCCCCTCCTCCCCTTCCATCTCCTTTCCCCTCCCCCTCTCTTCTTTCTCCTCCCTTTCCTCCTTCCTTCCACATTACATTCTTGTATCTGCCTGATCCACCTAGACCCCTCTCCACCCCAGGCCACCTGTACCTGGTAGCAGGGCACAGACAAAGGAGCACCGCAGCATCACTGCTCCTCCCAGCCCGGGTGGGTGGCCCAGAAGTGCTGCAGAGAGAAGAAGGACAATTTAGTTTCTCTGCTCTGCCTCTAACTCAGCTTTTTGATTGTTTCTTTCACAGTCTCTAATGACCATGTTATTTTTTTCACAAAAAAACTATACTTGGTCCTCACAGCATATGGTGCACTGACAAAACTCTGTGTAGCAAAGTGAGGGGGAAGGCTTAACCTCATTTCTTTTCATGAAAAAAGGTGTTTTAAGTGTGGATAACAAAACCCTTATCCTTTGTCTGGCTGTCAGTTCCTGAGTCTGTCCCTCTGTGTGGGGCAGAGTACAGAGTTCAGGGCTGGACATCAGATGACCCGGGTTCCAGTAAGCAGCCTTATAATCTCAGCAAATGGCTGTGTGTCTCTGAGCCCAGGTGATTTCCTGTGAGGGCACTTAACTTCAGTTCTTATGGCCACCCCCCACTTCTTGGCCCTCCAGGGTCCACCCCAGAGATCACGGTGCCGCACTCACATCTGTCTGTCAGCAGCTGCTCAACAGGTCAATGTTGTCAGTCATCAGGGGAACACCCTGAGGAAAAGCAGGGCAGGGTTTTTAGGGGATCCCAGAAGGCTCAGCTGCATTCTGAGAGACCTCCTTCTCATCAGGGAAATCCATTATTTGTACTTGATTCCTTTTGTTTCAAAGCTAAGGTCTAGGGGAAATGAGGCATCTTATTTCAAGTCTTTATATCTTAGCATGAATAAATATCAGATGTTTTCCTGAGAGGAGGGCTTTAGGAGGGACACCACCAGGGCCTGGAGGGGAAGGTGGGCAGAGTGGAGGGGCAGCAGGCTGCTAAAGAGGGACAGCGGGGAGGGAGCAAAGGACTTTCCCATATACCGCACAGTTTGTTCAGTCTGGGGACCAGGGGTCACATGTGTTGGCCGTGCTGTGACTGTAACTGTCTTTCATTAAAAATCGAAGTTATGGAACCTAGAGTTCAGAATGGACTTCAGAGCTGAATGGAACTGAGTTTGAGGTTCCAGAACAACCTACCAGATGAGAGACCTTGCACAGCTTATTAAAGGATTGCTGGGCACCTCAGTTTCCACATCCTTTGTCTTCCTCCTTTGTAACAAGAGCAACAAACATTGGATGACATTCACCATGTACTGAGAGTGTCCTGCACTCACTCAGTCCTCACAATGTGCTATGGTTTGGTCCTATTATTGTCCTCAGTTTACAGACTAGGAAAGTGAGACTCAGAGAGATTATAGAGCTAATCAATGCCAGAGCTGGCATGCCAACCCAGGCAGACTGGCTCCAGTCTGTGCTGTCAGATCTTACGCTTGTTGCCTCTCTAAAGTCCTGGCTCTGATCTCATGTCACCCTACACTACCATCCACTTCCTTTCCATGTTGCAGCCACTCACAAACCCCACAATCATCTCCCTTGTTCCTTGAAGGTTTTATCTCCCAGCTTGCTATTCCTGTCTCCAATAATATTCCTGCCATAATTCCTACTAGACGATCCTCTCTTACCTTAGCCTACCTGATTCTTAATCTCCCTGCATTCGATTCATCTCACTCTCCTGCCTACCGTCCTCCCAAGTCATACCTCTGGTTGTCATTACCATCAGTCTCTCAGTTCTAGTCATCTCACTCTGTGACCACCATATCACATCTGTCAGTTCATTCTCTCTGTTCCCCAAATTTGATAATGCTTCCTTGCCCAGTACCTACTATCAAAAGAAAAACCTTAGCCAAATTAAATTTAAAAGCGTTTAATTGAGCAAAGAACGATTCATCAATCAGACAGCCTCGGGAGCCAAAGTAGGCTCAGAGACTCCAGCGCAGCCATGCGGTGGAACAAGATTTATGGAAAGAAAAAGGAAAGTGATGTACAGAAAATGGAAGTGAGGTACAGCAACAGCCGGATTGGTTACAGATGGTGTTTGCCTTATTTGAACATGGTTTGAACAGTTGGCCACAACTGATTGACCAAAACTCAATGATTGGCACAAGAATAGGCTATAGTCTGTTTACAATTCTATTTAGGTTACAGTTCATGATGTACAGAGAAACATTTAGGCTGGACTTAAAATATGCAAGGAGGCAGCTGTAGGCTAAACTTGATTTAACACTACAACCGGCTGAGCCTACCACTTTCTTACTGTCCTTCACCTCCCCCACCGTGTCCTCATTCCCTTCCTCACCCACCTTAAATTTTCATGGTTCATCATTCTATTTACATCCTTACAGACATCCTCATATTGTTAGCTACTCTCTCTCAAAAGCCCAACCCTGATGAAATCCAACTGTCTCCTTGCTTCACAACTACACAACTGAACAGGACAGGAGAAATACATGCAGCCACACTGACTAGTTTCAAACTTGAATTCATGACCAGTAACTTCCAGGAAGCGGTCTTTCTACATCTTCAGGGTTCACTCATTCTGGCCATTTCATATTTCACTATTTTCCACTCTCTCTTCTCAAATTTCCCCATCTCCTCTCTCAGTTGATGACCTGGGCTTGCTATTTCACTGAGAAGGTAGAAGCCAGCAGAAGAGAAACTTGCACACATTTCCATCACCAAATTCAATCACCTGTGTATCAGTGCCCAGAAAGTACTGCCTTTCCTCATCTTACCAGGGATGAGCAATCTCTTTTCCTCTGTGGTCCAAAACCTCAATTTGTGCATTGGATTTCATCCCCACTTCCCTTTTCGAGAACATGGTTCTGGAGATTGTCCTTCTCTCTTCTGCATGATCAATTTTTTCCCTCCCTGCTGGGCTAGTCCCATCATCATGTCAACATGTAATTTATCACATCCTTAATAAAACACAAAACTCTCTTGCCCATCTCTAGCCATTGCCTCATGTTTTTGCTCTTCTTTCCAGCAAAACATCTGAAATGTTGTCTATACAAGTTGGCACTCTGTATCCATGGGTTCCACATTCATGGATTCAACCAACTATGATCAAAAATATTCAGAAAAAACATTCACAAAGTTCCAAAAAGCAAAACTTGAATTTCCCCTGTGCTGAGTACTGTGCTGAATCCGTATGAGTGACATGATATGTAGGTCTCGTATTAGGCATTATAAGTATTCTAGAGATGATTTGTTGGAGGATGTGCATAGTTACATGCAAATACTATGTCATTTTATACAAGGTACTTGAGCATTTGTGAATTTTGGTATCTGTAGGGGGCCTTAGAACAATACCGCATGGACACCAAAGAGTGACTGCACTTGCTATCTAATCACTTTCCTCCATTCTCTCTTGAATCCAGCATCATAAGGCTTTTACCCTCTAACAATCCAAAGGTCTTGCTCTTGTCAAGGTCACTGATAACTTCCATGTTGCTGAAACCAACAATCCACACTCAGTCCTCATTTTATTTGCCACAACACCTGCACTTTATTCAGTTTCTCCTTCTTTTCTTTTCGACACACTTTCTTCACTTGATATTTTGGACACTACACCCTTCTGGCTTCTGTCCCACTTCACTGACTGCACTTCCTTAGAATCTTTTGCTATCTGCCCCATCTTGCCAACTTCCAAATGTTGGCATGGGCCACAGGCTCAGTCCTTGGACCTCCTGTCTTTTCTCTCTTCCCTTATTCCCTTGATCATCTTATCTAAGTTCAATAACTTTCAATATGCTGATGACCCGCCAGTTTCTATTTCTACACTGGTTCTCATCCCAAACTCTACAGTCAGATCCAACAGTCAACTTAATGGCTCTACTCACCATCATTGAAACTCAACTTCTGATCTTCACCTCCAAACTTCCCTGTCTCAACTTCTGGATCCCAATTGCATCCTTCCAGGTGCCCAGGCTAAAACATTTGAGTCAGCCATGATTCTCTCTTTCTCTCACACTTCATGTCCAATTCATCAGCAGATCCTGTTGGCTCTCCATAGCAGTGTATCCAGGACTCAACCATTTCCTGGACTTTGTGCTTCCCTCTTACTACCCTCCCTATTTTGCGTGGCAGTCAGATGGTCCTTTCAAAATGCACTTCAGATTCTGTTAGTTATCTGCTCCAAACCTTTGAACAGATTTCCATCTTAGAGTAAAACCCAAAGTCTTACAAAGATCTTCAAGGCCCTATGTGATTTGCATTTTTACTTCCTGTTATGCCTCTGACCTTATCTCTTTTCACATCTCCACTTGTTCATTTCTCTCTAGTCACAGAGTTCCTTGCTCTTCCCCAAACGCGAAGAGAACATTCTTGCCTCAGGACCTTTGCCCTCACTATTTCTTACGTCTGAAATGCTCTTCCCCCAGGTATCCCTATGGTTTGCCCCCACCTTCCTCTCAGCGAGAACTTTCCTTACCACCCTAGCTATGATTGTTTACTTGCTTAATTTTTTCCATTGGGCCTATTGTTATTTGACATTCTGTATATTTTTCTTATTGTCTCTCTCCCCAGATAGCATGTAAGCTTCATGAGGGGAGAAGTTTAATTATAGTTTTGCTCACTGCTTATTTCTAGCACCTGGGACAATACCTGGGACATAGTAGTTGTCCAACAATTATATATCAAATGAATACAGAATCTCCAAAATAGAGGTTCTTTCATCATTGACTTGCTGGTAGATTCAGTAATATAATGTGACTGTCACATATTAATGCTTAATAAGTAGTAGAAATTATTTTTTTCTGTTTATTATGTTTTTTAAATTGAAAAATAAAAATTGTATTTATTTAGTGCGTACAGCATATTTTCAAATACGTATATATTGTGGAATAGTGAAATAAAGCTAATGAATATATACATTATCTCATACTTATTTATTTGTTGAGAACAATTAAACTCTCTTAGCAATTTTCAAGTATATAATACATTGTTTTAGCTATAGTCAATGTTGTACAGTAAATGTCTTGAACTTACTCTTCCTGTCTAACTGAAATTTTGCATCCTTTGGAAAACATCTCCCCAATTCCCTCCACCAGCCCTAGTAACCACCATTCTACTGTTTGCTTCTATGAGTTCAACTTTTTTAGATTTCACATATAAGTGAGATCATTTGGTTTTTCTGTCTATGTCTTTCTTATTTCACTTGATATAATGTCTTACAGGTTCATCCATGTTGTCACAAATGACATGATGTCCTTATTTTTAAGGCTGGCTGGCTTGTATATTGTGTGTGTGTATGTGTGTGTGTGTGTGTGTGTGTGTGTGTGTAAAATAACATTTTCTTTATCTGTTCATCTGTTGATGGACATTTAGACTGATCCCTTATCTTGACTATTGTAAATAGTGCTGCAGAGAATGTGGGATTGCAGTTATCTCTTCAACATACTAATTTTGTTTCCTTTGGATATATACCTGGCAGTGGGATTGCTGGATTAGATGGCATTTCTATTTTTAATTTTTTGAGGCCCACCTCCATTCTATTTTCTGCAATGGCTATACCAATTTACATTTTCACCAACAGTATACAAGGATTCCCTTTTCTCTACATGCTCACCAACACTTACTATCTTTTGTCTTTTTGATAATGACTATTCCAACAGGTGTGAAGTAATATCTCATTGTAATTTTAATTTGCAGTTCCCTGATGATTAGTGATGTTGAGCATTTTTTCCATATACCTGTTGGCTATTTGTACATCTTCTTTTGATAAATATCCACTTGGTTCTTTTGCCTATTTTTTAATTGAGTCATGTATTTTCTTACTATTGAGTTATAGGAGCTCTTTATGTATTTTAGGTATCGTTCACTTATTAAAGGTATGGTTTGAGTAGCAATTATTATTGATCCCCATTTCAGAAAGAGGAAAAAAGGCAATGATGGTGATCATATCCTGTATTGACTGTAACTTTACGTTTATAAAGACTTTAATTAAAAATTAGCTATGTCATCAGGACTATAAGTTACACTTTGAAAGAAATTTAGAAGACCTCAGGGTAGGTTATGAGGAATGGCAAGAACTAAACCATTTAATAAAAGTTAAGAAAACTTTTATAAGAAACAAAATCGAGATGCATGGAGGAAAATAAGTTTCTCAAGCTTGTATCATAGGGAAGTGGTGGTAGGGATTAGAAACAAAGTTTATCTGAAGCCAAATTGTGTTTCCCAGTTTCATGCCCCTGTCCACTGGAGCGTGATTGTCCTTATGAAGGAAATTGGTCAGAGGTAGAGCTAGAAAAGCATCCCTTCTCCAGGCTATCTGAGTGGCCCTGGGGAACCTAGACAAAGCCGTGGCCACCTAGTTAACCTGGAGAAGGGATGCTTCCCTAGCGCTGCCTCTGACCCTTTTCCTTCATGAGGACGAGCCTTGAGACAACTGTGGTCAGTTACCTGTAAGACGTTGAGAATAATCAAGAGCTCTGCTTGCCTTTAAATTTTCCTTCTATCCAGAAGGATCTCCCAGAAGACTCATGAAAGTGTCCACAAAAGAAACAGTAAAATGGATAATGATCGTAACTAACTCATGAAGACAGGTGCTGTAGTTTGGTCTGTTTGACTCCTGCAAATCTCATGTTGAAATCTGACCACCACCCAGTGTTGGAGGGGGTACATAATGGGAGGTATTTTGGTCATGGGAGTGTATCCCTTGTGAATGACTTGGTACTTTCCTGGTGGTAACGAGTGAAGGGCAGCTGACTTAGGTACCCTGGAGGAGAAGAAGTATACAGAAAATGAACAAAGAAAACCAAAACCAAGAGTAGAAGCAAGTTCTCAGGCCAGGCAGCCATAAAAGTTCCCATTCTAGCACACATTCATGATCATTCTGATTAGAATTCCAAAAGAGACCAAAAGGCTTTTCCTAATATTATTTGTGTTCCCTATTGAAGCTTTGAGGCCAGAAGCCATGCCTTATTCATCTAGCATGATGTTCAGAGTACAGTGCGTGCCCAGGAAACCTGCAAAGAATGAATAAATTATTCAAATCTGTGTCCTTATCAGGAAGTTAGAGAAAGTGGGTGCTTTTGGTGCTCATTTTCAAAGGGTGCGTTGGGATGCAGAGGTATTGTCTCTGTGAAGCTGGTTTTGGGGAGGAGTGGTTACGGATCTGAAAGTATTTTGAAAAGCCTATTTATCCAGAGCCTGTTTGTGTGCTGGGGTGTGAAACTCTATGAATGTATTATCAGCAGGGCCTTAGATGGGTTTGTGTGATTTGCTTTGGCCATAGACAGGCTCCTTCTTCACACATTCCCTGGGGGCAGAGAGACCAACAGGCCCACCTGCTACTCTAATGATCTACCCTCATACCCACAATTAATGCAGGAGATGTTATGATATTTAAAGGAGTAGTGTCAGTTTTCTCTAAAGGTATAATGTCCAAAATGGTAGCCACTAAACAAATGTGGCTATGAGCACTGAAATGTGGCTAGTGCAAATTGAGATGTGCTGTGGGTATAAAATAACCACCAGATATTGAGGATTTACACAAACAAAATAATGTAAAATACCTCATTAGTAATTTTGATATTGATTACATGTTAACATGATAATTTTTGGAAATGTGAGGTTAAATACAATTTTTAAGTAATAATTATTATTCTTTTAATGTGGCTACCATAAAATTTAAAATTACATATGTGGCTCACATTATATTTGTACTGGACAATGCTGCTCTAAAAGATACCCTGTCTGGATGTCCATTTCTTGAATGCTTGCGTTTCACTTAGGTCTTGAAGAAATTAAAAGATCTGAAAAGATAGGAGAATGGAATTCTACATGGGAAAAATGCACATACTTGGAATCACAAACTGTATTTACCAAAAGAGGGTAGACCAATTGGCCTCAAACCCACCCCTAGGTCTCCTTGCATTTGATCTTATTCTTGGAAGACTCAGGTGTCAGTTTCACTATTATTTCAACATACTAGTAAAGAAAGTGTAATGATGGCTACTGACATTTACTGAGAACTTGCTGTGTTAATTGCTATCTATACATTATTGCCTGAATGAAGTAGGCACCTGACTATCTCCATTCTACAAATGAGCAGAGCAGACAGATCGCACACAGAAGGATAAACGGGAGTCACAGGAAGTGGAGGATGAGGAACATGGAGCAGTCATGGATGTTGCCATAGTTCCAGGGTTGGCAATGGGTGAACACTGGGCCTACAACCTGGTTGGGGATGGCAGGAGGTACTGGTTTACCTGATGTCCTTGTAGCAGATGCCTGGCAGAATGCTTATGTGTTGCATGTGCTCATTAAATATTGCTAATTCTTAATCTGAGCCTTCTCTCTTTCCCCTTCCTTTAATTCTGCCCGCTTCCTTGTTCCCATCACTCTTTCCTGGGAAAACTTCTCCATATTATTGCTGTGCAGTGGATAAAGAATGGTCATTAGCATCAGGTGCAGAGCCACATCCCACCACTTACTGGCTGGGTAACTAATACACACCTCATAGGGTTGTAATGAAATTTAAGGACATGTTGATGTAATGAAACTCCAAGCATACAGAAGGTGCTTAACAAATAATAGCTTGCATCATTATTTATTCTCTTCTTGTGCTGCACCTCTGTGGCTCTTTAGTTTCCAGATCTCAGTTGCAGGGGACACTGATGGTCTGGGGGCCTAGAAATTCAATGGAAGTGATTTCCATGCTGAGTTCCACCCTGAGCCCCACCGCAGGTGAATTCACTCTTTACTCTGTCTGTAAGCTCCTTGGGATCTGAAAAGAGCCAGTCTCTTCTCGTCTAGAAAAGATACTTTTCTTAAGCAATTTCTATAAATATTTTCAGGACCTTTTTGCCTTTTAAATTGCTGTTTGTAATCAACAGCCCCCAGCAGCTGCCCTTTGGAAGCTGGTGATCTACTTTGCGTGTTCATGTAGCACACAAAAAGCAGAAGCCACGGCAACATCATAATTTTGAAATGTGACTTTCCTTTGGATCCCCATTGTCATGGCCCTCTGACCAGCCACTTGCCATAGGCACAGGGAAGTCAACTGGGGCCATTTTCTTCAATGCGAGGTGAAATGCAGCATGCTGCATCAGAGCCTAGCCTAGTGCTGGTAGACCTGGGTTTCAGGTCTAGCTCAGGAACTCAATGCAGGTAGCTTCAGGCAACCTGAGTCTCAGTATCCTCACCTTTCTCTCTGGATCTCTATATCCTCACCTGCCTAACCAGGGAATGGGATGTTATGGTCCCAGTACCCACAATCTTTAAGGAGAACTCCGGAAGACAGGGACTCTATCCTTCTTTTTGGTAGCTGAGTATTTGGTATCTAACACAATATCTAGCATATAGTAAGTCCTCAATAAACTCTTGTTGAGTAAATGACTGCCCCTGAGCTGTTTCAGTTGTGACCACCTGCACAGTAGGTGTTGCTGATCCTAAAACATCTCTTGGGAGAGATGAATAATAACAGATGTACAGAGTTGCATTGGACAATGTCAGGCATTCTTGGCATTTTCCCATTTTTCTCATCTCTATGCCATGGACAGACTCTGCCTGAATCTACACATAGCACTAAGTCATCAAAAGAGGGATGACAGTAATATGATTTCATTCAGTCAGAAACTCCTGGATATTTTGAAAGCAATGAATAGAATGTACCTATTTACTATCTTTTTTGTTTAGTATAAAAGGAAAACTACTTTATTTGAGCTCAAGTGAAGGATCCCAGCAAACTCTTATTTAATTGCATCAGTTTGTAGGTATGCAGCATCCGCTGTAAAGGCTGAATGGTCACGGGCTGTGATTATTTGGCGGGCAGGCCTGAGAGCGACATTTCCTTCTCAGCAGCTCAAAGACCTCTCTCATGTGTCTGCTGCCCAGAGGTGGACAAGACCAGGTAAGGAGACCTCACAGACTTTATGGGTGAAGTCCATTAACTTGAGTCTCTTAACTAAGCCAATGCCTATAGACCATTCCTGTAGGCAGTGAGCTGTAGACCATTCAGTAGGCAGTGAGCTCAGAGTCTTCTGCCTTTAAGAGGCAATGATGTGCACTGGAGCACTGGTCCAGGGAGATTCTCACTGTACTCAGAACCTTATAAGTAATTAACAGTAATCAATAACCTAGGAAGGAAGATATTTTTTATCTAGAGTGCAAAAAGGAGCATATTGTACCTGAACTTATGAGCCCTCTCATGTACAGTCAAGATGAAGAAAGGATAGCAAGTTGGGTGCTTATTTCAGACCTTTTAAACAGACAGGCAGCTATAACTAAACCACTGGGAGCAAGTGATACAAAACAATGCCTTGGCTGGAGAAAGAATGACAGAACGGAATCCTGAAGCTCCAAGGCTTCTCTCCAGCTCTCCGTTGCACTCCCCTTCTTGCTTTCACTCTTTGTCTCCCTCTCTTTCTCCACACACACAGATACACACACACACACACACACACACACCCTACACATTCCTGTTGCACAAACCAGAGCAGTGAGATACATAGAGCATCACAAAGAAATCATAAAAATCGAAGGGACATCATCCTAATAGGATGATTTTCATCCTAAACCCTGTCTGATTTTACTTTTAATTTATGATCATTGTCACATTTAATCCTTTCTATTTTCTAAAATGCTTCCCCCGCAGATCCCAAGAGGGATTACTTTCCTCCTTCCTTCTTTCTCTCCCTTTCTGTGAGGTGAGCAGACCCAGCTCCCAGGGTGTGCTCTGGGCGGAGCTACGACAGAGGCAGCTGCCCCAGCTGCAAGATGTCGGGATGTCAGTGGCTGCAAATGCCCAGTGCTCCTGGTGGATAGTGTCATTTTGCCTTAGGCAACTCAAAGGCTGGAGTAGTGAGACTGTCAGAGAGACCACCCTCTTGGGACACAGCAGCCACTGCAGAGGACTTTATTCCACGTCGCTTTTGTTCTGAGTAAAACAGAGTTCCTGCATTGGACATTAGATAGACACTTTAAATGCAGCGTGGGGTTGCGGGGGAGGAGCTAGCACTGTGTGATTTTATGTTTAGCTACAATTCTGTAACTAGATTTGCAGAAAATGTCTAAATCTACTAGAGAGAGGCAGGGTGGGTTTTGGGGGCTAACACTGGCTGGGAGTCTGGGGACCAGACTTCTAGCTCAGCTGGCTCTTGCATTAGCAACCTATGTGACCCTGAGCCAGGCCTGTCACCTCAGCTTCCTCACTGTTAAGTGAGAAAGATGACCCAGTTCATGCCACCACCCCCGAGAGATGCTACGTGAGAACTGGGCTCAAGGATCAATTTAGGCAACAGCACTGCCCACTCTAGTAATATCCATCACTTAAATAGTACTTGGTTTTGATCTCAAAACATAATAACTATATAATCCTTGCAGGCAACTATGAAGCACATGCTGTTGTTATTCTTATTTTACAGATGAGGTACAGAGAGGCTAGGCGATGTGCCTAAGGTCACACAGCCAGTAAGGGATGAAGCTGGTTTCCAGGCCATGCAATCTCACCTCAGATTCTGAGCTCCTAACCCACCGTGTCACCCTGTGCACTCTGTGAGAATCAGGCAGGGCTCTGAGAAGCTTTGCAGCAAAGAGACCCATTTAACTTTTGGTTAAGCCGGCAATTCTCAAACTGATGTGACCAAAGACTTTCAGGAAGCAGCAGGGTGTGATGGCTGAAAGCACAGAGTCGAGTCAGACATGATTGGGTTTATATCTTCCCCTTCTACTTAGAATTATTGTGGCCCTGGGCAGGGGCTATACCTTTCTAGACATGAATTTCCTGAGCTGTAAAATAGGGATAATGGTGACAACATGGTTGCTGCGAGGAATCAAAGAACCAATGTATGAAAAACTCTTTGCATAGTGCTTGGCATATTGGCATAAGAGTATGAATGTCAACTTTTACACCATATATATACTGTATACACACATGTATATATAGAAATACAGTAAAGATATGTATGTAAATGTCATATATAGATATATGTTATAGATTAGATATAGATATAGATATAGGCATAGATACAGACAAACCACATACTCACACATCCTAGTTTATAGAACTAATATTCCTAAAACACATTTTGGGAAGTGCTAGGCTAATAATCTCTTAAAGTTCTGACCCCCTCCCCACCCATTTTGATTTCTATGTTTTAATTCTAAAATTTCTAAGATCTTATCAAGGCATATGTGGGCTTCCTGTGTGGAAAGAACTCACTTCTACAGAATGCCACAGCTGACAAGATCCTTAAAGATCATGGTGTCAAACTTACATGTTTTATAGAAATGTGAGGCCTGGGGATGTCTGGTGACTTGTCTGAAGCCACTATCCATGGTGCCATTATTGAAAAACAACATAAACATAGGAACTCATAGAGCCGTAGAATAACGCCTCATCACCACTCTTGCCTTGGGATATAGTGGGACTTAAATCTCAATGAGTTTTTAGAGCTAATATTCACAGGCAGGTCCCCCATAGCCTCAGGGATAGGGTGCTTTGAGCCTTCTTGAAAACCCACTCACCGGGTTGTCATAGGGTATCTAAGGAACCCCCCAAGACCCTCTGTCCCAATTAGGCTCCTCATGGTGTCTCTTTGGCATCAGGAAAGTGAACATTATTTGATTGGCATCAGGAACGTGAACATTCTCTAAAACCTAAGTTACATTGAAAGAAGAGGTTGCAAACTCCTTGGCATTCCTGGCCAACTCTGTAGTGCTAAGGGGTGCTGGGCCCTGTTGGAGACACTGCAAGTGGTCATCATGACGTATTCGGTATTAGCACAGGCCCTCCCTGAAGTCATTCAAGTCCCCAAACCCAACTGTGCTCGTCATCAATGCAGGCCTCTGCCTGAGTTAAACTTTCCAGACTTATAATTTGTCTGGGATCAGAAGCCTGGGTAGGGTCTTGCTCTTAGAATTGCTGCTAGAGTCTCTTTCTTTCCTCCCGACCTCATTCTCCTTGGCCATGTTTGACTTTGGTCTCCAGCAGGGCATCTCCCTGCAGCTTCACACTTGGCCATGCTGGGTCCTGCCTTCGGCTTTTGTCTACTGTGGCTAGCCTTCTACCAAAGGTTTGTACCCCACTTTCATCCTGTTTTCACCTAGGCGGGACAGTAAACTGACTTTAGGCCAATGTGATGTGGGAGAGGTGATGTGAGCCATATGCAGTCCCGGACTACATAAACCTCCCGTGAGATTCCTGCCCACCTTTTCCTCCATTTGCTAGCTGGATGTTGAGGCTCCAGCTGGCCTCAATAGGCAGGCATTGAAGATAGTGGAATTCTGGGCAGCCTGGGACCCTGAATGACTACATGGAGAAGAGTCCTGGCCTTCATCCCCCCTGCCACAAGGCCTTTATGTGAGCTAGAAATAACCTTCTATTGTGTCAATGTACTGATATTTCAGAGTATTTGTTAATGTAGCCAGCATTACTCTAATACATATTCATATTTTCTCTACCAGTCATATTCCTTTCTCCTGAATCCAGCTCCAAGTCTGACCTCTTTGGTCTGAAGTTCTCCTGGCCTCACTGATTTCAGTGTGCTCTGTCGCCCACATTTCTTTCGCTCACATCTTCACACTCAGGCAGTTTCTACTTTGCTACGCATGGGCTTGTGGTGCTAATTGAAGAGGACAGAGACCTTGTTCTATACTCATTCTGCATCTCCCAAAATGCCTAGCGTCAAGCCCAGCAAACAGTAGGCACTCAATCAATACTTGTTGATCGATCTGAGAGAGGCTGGAATGATCCTTATCAAACTCCAAGCATCATCTGGGAGCTCGCTGATTAAACAGATGAATCTTGCAACCTTTCTTTAATGCCACCAAGGCAGCCTTTGCTCCTCAGCCTGGAGACTCAGACTTGGGAGCTCTCCTTGCCGGCCAGTTCCTGGATGGCTTCCCAGGATCCAAGGTGCTCCAGGCCACTCTCTGATGGCCAGGGCATCCATCAAATGACCTGCCGACTGCAAGTTACTCTTTGTTCTCTCTGCTCCTTCTGCTTAAAAACGACAACAACAACAACAACAAAAACTAGGCAAGCCCCTCTCTCTAGGGCCCCTATTCCCCTCTCTGCCTATATAGGGAAGAGTAGAATAGAAGCGTCTTCCAATTACTATAATTGTATTTTAAAATATATATTTATGTTATAAAGCCTCAAAGAGGCCTCATGACAAGGGATCCTGGCAACCCAAGCACAGGACTAGGGGGCTTAAATGTCAGTTAGCAGCGTACTTTGAACTGGCCATTTCCATTTAGGCCACTCTGCTCCAAACACTGCAGCGGCTGACAGGTTAGTGAAGAATTCAGGCATACCAGGTAGTTGGCATCTTGGTTATCAAAAGTTCCTTTGAGTCACTATGCTCCATTTTATTCATTTTTTTTAGTTATTTTATTACTTCTTGTAGTATAAGTAATTTTTGTTTGATGAGAAACAATTCGAGAACATGGAAAAGAAAAATGAACATTATATGAATGGACATTACTTGAATGTTCGTGAGATCACCCCACTGCACTCCAGCCTGGGAGACAGAGTGAGACCCTGTTTCAAAAAAAATTCTGCATGCTTGTGTGATTATTCTCTTGGGATAAATTCATAGAAGTAGTATTACTAGTTGAAGGAAATGTACATTTTAAAGGTGTATGATACCTAAGGCCAGAAAGGTCACTTCAGTTTACCTACCAGTATTCCAGCTGGTTTGAAGTGTATTCAGTCAGACTGGTTCGTGTGTGTAGATACAAATGGATGAGAAGTGGAATGGGGAGAAAGAATTAAAATAGTTAATATATTTTTAAAGCTGTTTGCCTTAATTCAATCTGCTCTGGTTGAAATTCTGCTGCTCTTTAAAACAGACCTGTGGGTTTAGGTCCAGTTTTTATCTGATATGAAGTTGCAAAACATCTTATGTTGTACATTTGCATGAGTGTAAAGGAGATGGATTTGTTTTCAGCATAATTAAAATGGGCAAAAACAGCATGTCCTGGATAGCTACATGTTTGTGGTGTGCAGTAGTGTGTGTGTGTGTGTGTGTGTGTGTGTGTGTGTGTGTGTACTTATTCATCCTGTGGTTCATAGCCCTTTGAGCCAAGGCCTGGTTGTTTCAATAGGAGAAAAGAAGAAATCTGCTTTTGAGATGCTCAGAGGAGAGAAAAAGCAAGGTGAAGTGTGGGCCATTTATCTCACCAGGAAGAGCCACATTAGGGAAACTGGCTTTTTGGTGTGTGCAGATGTATTAAAATTCTTCTACTTAATGTCAAAAATCTTTTTTCATGGTAAAAAATAGAAACCATTAATCTCTCCCCCACCCCCAGCCCCCGCCGTGCTCCATTTTGTTGTCTGCCTTCCGACTCCCACGCTGCCTGTCTTGCTGGCGGACGGTGAGTGGGTCAGTCAGCCTTTGCGATGGGCATGGATGTCTTGCTGCAGAGAGCACCTCCACCCTGTGGACCAGACCCTTCCTACAGCCTAAATTCATGTGTCCTGATTTGCTTGGCTCCTGAGGAAGGAAAGGAGCTGGTTTATTCATGAATCCCTGAGTAGGACTGCCTCTGGAAGCAGGGCGCTAGCTGTCTGGTGGAGAGGAACAGAGGATGCAGCTTCTGGTCAAACTCTTCCCTGGCCCGTCCCATCAGTCTTCCAGATTATGGGTTTGAGACAGTGTCATGCAGGGAAAAGAGAACCAGAGTTGAGTCAGGAGTTCTGACTCTGTCAATGGTCAGTGACTTTGCCCAAGTCATTAACCTCTCCAAACCTCAGAGTCCTATTATGTCAAAAGGGTCGTTTGTGAAGATGGATTAGCTGATGCTTCCACACTCACTGACTCCTCATGTATCTTGCATGAATTCTCAGGTAGAAGTTGCTCTCCCATCACTCCTCCTCAGTACCCTCCCAGCACGTTGTTTATACAGCTCTCACTACCCTAAGTGATGACAGTTTTCATGGTTTGTGCTCTCTGCTGGACTATTGCTCTAGTTAAGGTACTGCTAGTGGCCATGACAGTTAAAACCCCCAAGTTTTAGAGGTTTACAATAGAAGTACATTTATCAACCGCTTGATTGATGGGTACCTCCATTTAGGAATCCAGAGACCCAAGCTCCTTCTATCTAGTGGCTCTGTCATTCCTTAGACCCCTGGAGTTATGTAAATCCAGCCAGAAAATGGGATGAATGTGTGGAGGAGCACAGCTCTTTCTTAACCATCTTGGCTATGAGTGGCTCATGTTACTTCTGTGCACATTTCACTGGTGAGGACAGTCACACAGTTCCACCTAGATGCAAAGGAGGCCGCAAGCAGCTGCTCCCCAGAGACAACTCTACAGGACAAAAGGAGAAGAACTATGAACCTTGGATGGACAGCTCACAGTCATCTAAGACCCCTGTGAGGGCAAGATATTGTTCTTCCTATGTCTCAGCACCCCACATGGCTCCTGACACAGATGTTCAGTATAATAGGCTTGCATTATCTGTGTATTTTATTTCTGTAAGTTTAGCTGCATAGAGAAATAGAGAAAGAAAACAATCTAAATAGTGCCTGTGACTCTGCTGCCAATCACAGGCAATGGGTATATGTCAAGAAGAACAGGCTGCAAACTATAGGCTGTGGGCCAAACCCTGCCCACTGCCTGCTTTTGGAAATAAAGTTTTATTGGAACACAGCCATGCCCATTCATTTACTTATTGTCCATGACTAATTTTGTGCTGCAATGGCAGACTTGAGGACTTGTGACAGAGACCACAAAGCCTAAAATATTTGCTCTCTGGTTCTCTTCAGAAAAAGTGTGTGGACTCCTGCTCTGGTGAGAGAGGGTGAAACAGGAGACTCAATTCATGATTTTCTTTTGTCTGTTTCTGTCCCCTTCTCTGCTTAGAGTGAGCACGTTGTGGTGCTGGATGTGATCATCAGCCCAGTGTTTGTACAGCACATGTTTGTACAGCATGGTGTCTAAACACGAGCCAACTCTGTGAATGCACAGACTGTGTATGCTGCACAATTACTTAAGGAATTTATAAGGGCAATGTTGACCTTATGCACTTTCTTCAGAACCTATTGCTTCTCATAAAATATGACTCTGTAGTAAAGGCGCATTGAATGAGTGCATAAGTGGATATGCCAACCCTTTGCAAAGTTAAAGGAATACTACAAACCACAGAATTACTGTTACTTTTGTTTCTAACTTATATTTCAAAAAACAAATGCCCTCCATCTCAGTGGTCTTCAATTTTTTTGGCATCAGGGGCTAATTTCGTAGAAGACAAATTTTCCACGGACTGGGTGGTGAGTGGAGGCAGAGATGGTTTTGGGATTATTCAAGCACATTACATTTATTGTGCACTTTATTTCTACTATTATTACATTGCAATATATAGTGAAATAATTACATAGTTCACCATGATGCAGAATCAGTGGGAGCCCTGAGCTCGTTTTCCTGCAGCTAGGCAGTCCGATATGGGGCTGATGGGAGACAGCGACATCTGAAATGTGTTGCTTATGTTTAGTCTATTCCATCATCTCATTTGGTTTGCTGTCACTGCAGAAAACCCTGCCTCACAAAGATAAGATGCTGGGAATGGAAGCAGGCTTTTCAGTGCTCCTGTGGCAATCCCAGGGTATTTTACTTTGACTTTAATCCAGATCATATGGAGATTTGAACTTGTCTCAAATATGCTTTTAGGGCCACCAGATGCAGCTGTACAACTGAAGTACATCAACTCACTTGCCACTATGAAGTCTGCCACCAGATGCAGCTTAATTGTCACTTGCCACTCATTGATAGTGTTTTAATATGAATCTGCAAGCAGTTGATTTATTATGATCTCTGAGCAGTCAAACCTCCCTCCTACTGTTAATCTGTGTGTGCAGCCACTCCCCAGCACTAGCATCACAACCTCAGCTCCACCTCAGATCATCAGGCATTAGATTATCATAAGGAACAGGCAATCTGGAACTCTCACATGTGCAGTTCACAATAGGGTTTGTGCTCCTATGAGAATCTAATGCTGCTGCTGATCTGACAGGAAGTGGAGCTCAGGAGATAATGCAAGCAATGAGGAGCAGCTGTAAACGCAGATGAAACTTTTCTCACCCACCATTCACCTCCTGCTATGCAGCCTGGCTCCTAACAGGCCACGGACTGGTACCAGTCCATGGCGTGGGGGTTGGGGACCCCTGCTCTATCTGTAACCAAGGAGGATAACCTCTCAACCCCAAATGCTCTGTAGAAGCTCATGTCCTGCAAGTTTTGTGCCTCGTTGCCTTTCTCTCCTTTGGATAACTCATTTTCACAAACAGAAAATAATAACTTTTTTTTAAGGTGGAGGGGTGCATTACATACTTTCCAAATAGCAAATAGTAAAAAAGAATTTGACATCTAAATATGTGGTTTGAAGTCAGAGGACTTCAGGTACTCACCTGCCTTAGACTGAGAAGACAAGCCATTTGGCTAAAGGCTGTGTCTACACAGGTCTCAAAGGTCTAGTAGGAACTGAAAACTTCATTTGGATTTGGTAGGTCTGCCCTGTTAGGACCCCAAAATATACCAACTCTCACTGTGGTTTTAATAAGCCTGGTTGAACACACATCCCAGGGAGGCTCAAATAGGGAAGTTATGTAGTTATTCTAAGGACATTGCTTTTGATCAAAATATTTTTGAAAACTTTTTAGATTTGTATTTAGAATCTGTGGCACATTCTTTTAAATATTCTCAATTTATTTGGATTTGGGAGTGGGCTTTTGTTTGTATTTTTCAACTATTTTTTTAAAGTTTTAATTAAAATATACAACCCTCAATCATTGCTGATGGAAATGCAAAGTAGTGTAGCCATTGTGAAAGATGGTTTGGCAATTTTTTAAAAAATAAACATACTCTTACTATATGATGCAGCAATTGTATTCCTCAGTACTTACTCAAGTGAGTTGAAAACTTATGTTCACCCAAAAACCTTCACGTGCATGTTTACAGAAACTTTATTTATAATTTCCAAAACATGAAAGCAACCAAGATATCTTACAGTCTGTGAATGGATAAACTGTGGTACATATGGACAATGGAATATTATTCAGCACTAAAAAGAAAAGAGCTATCAAGCCATGATAAGACATAGAGAAAACTTAAATGCATATGACTAAGTGAAAGAAGTCAATCTGAAAAGGCTACATATTTTATGATTCCAACTATATTCCATTTTGAAAAAGGAAAAACTATGGAGACAGTAAAAGATTTAGTAGTTGTTGGGGGTTAGGGGGAAGGAAGGGATAAATCAATGGAGCACAGAGGATTTTTAGAGCTATGAAATGACTCCGTATGATGCTATGATGGAGGAGAGATGTCTATATACTGCAGAATGTATAGCACCAAGTGTGAATCCTAATGTAAACTATGGACTTCGGGTGATAATGACGTGTCAATGCAGGCTCATCGATTGTAATAAATCCATCACGCTGGTGGGAATGTTGATAATGGGAAGGCTGTGCGTGTGTATAGGGCAGGGTGTACTGCATGTGTAGGGGCATGTGTACAGAGTTCTGCCTGTGTACTGCGTGTGTAATACTGCTTGTGTAGTATTGCATGTACAGAGTTTTCACTCTGCCCCCTGTGTGTGTAGTACTGCATGTATAGTACTGTGTGTACAGAGTTCTCACTCTGCCCCCATGTGTCTAGTACTGTGTGTGTAGCACTGTGTGTGTAGTACTGCATGTACAGAGTTCTTACTCTGCCACCTGCATGTGTAGTACTGTGTGTGTAGTACTGCGTGTGTAGTACTGTGTATACAGAGTTCTGACTCTGCCCCCTGCATGTCTAGTACTATGTGTGTAGCACTGTGTGTGTAGTACTGCATGTACAGAGTTCTCACTCTGTCCCCTGCATGTGTAGGGGTGTACTGTGTGTGCAGGGGCAGGGGGCAGAGTGAGAACTCTGTACTTTCTACTCAATTTTTCTGTGGATCTAAAACTGCCCTAAAAATGTAGTCTACTTAAAAAGTATATACCATATATACAGCAAGTGAACAAATCATTAGTGTAAAGATTTATACATTTTCACAAATTGAACACTTTGATTTGTTCACTTTCTGGAGGTGTGTGAAACCAACATCCAGATATAGAAACAGAATACCACTATATCCCTAAAAGTCTCCAAATACCCACTTTCTGTCATTGATGACTCTGTATAAGAACAATGATTATGCTGACTTTTAACAGAAGTTTTGTTTTTTCCTGTTTTTGAGTGTTATACACACGGAATCATGCAGCATGTCTACTTTGGAGTCTGGCTTCTTTTGTACAACAATACGGTGGTGAGATTCATCCACATTGTTGCTTAAAGTTGAGCATATTCATTCCCTTTGTTGGATGGTGTCTCATTGTGCAGAAGAAAGCTTTTAACCTGACTGCAAAGACACTTCCCATGGGACCTTCTGGATGTAGTTTAAGCAACTGAGACTGTCTAGCTCTTTAAAGTGAAGTAAAACTCTCTTTGAGAAATAGTTTTTATATCTTTGTTTATCAAGTGAGTCCAGTTTACTCCAAGGCACATCCCATGTCCCAAGGCTCTCTGATGAAGCTCAGAACTTACCTCTGTCCCCACAATAAGCTATGGCTTTGCTTCTATTGGGATGGGCCATCATGCTCAGATCCAACTTTGCCAAAAGCTGGTGAGAGAATTCGGCCACAGCCAGTTCTTCAGCAGAGGAAACAACAGTCCTATGAAGTGAGGATGATAATAAAGGGACCTTTTGCTACCTGTTGCAATTTATTTTACCTCTCTATGCCTCAGTGTTCCAATATTAAAATGGGGACACCTACATTCTTGGTCTTGTAAGGAAGCTGTCTTAGTCTGCTTGTGCTGCTCTAACAGAATCCCTGAGGTTGGTTAGTCTATGAAAAACAGAAGTTCATTTCTCACAGTTCTGGAGGCTGGGAAGCCCAAGATCAAGGCACTAGCATCTGGTGAGGACCTTTTTCCTGTGTCTTCACATGGCAGGAGGGTCAGATAAACTGAAGGCTGACTGAAGCTTCTTCTATAAAGGCCTTAAAGTTATTCACCAGGGAGTCCTCATGACCTAATCATTGTGTATAGGCCCTTCCTCTTAATACTATCACAATGGCAACTTCTGAATTTTGGAGAACACATTTAAATTATAGCAGAAGACCGGGTGCAGTGGCTCATGCCTGCAATCCCAGCACTTTGGGAGGCCAAGGCAGGTGGATCACCTGAGGTCAGGAGTTTGAGACCAGCCTGGCCAATATGGTGAAATCCTGTCTTTACTAAAAACACAAAAATTAGCTGGGAGTGGTGGTGCATTCCTATAATCTCAGCTACTCAGGAGGTTGAGGTGGGAGAATCACTTGAACCTGAGGCAGAGGTTGTGGTGAGCCAAGATCGCGGCACTGCACTGCAGCCTAGGTGACAGAGCGAGATTCCCTCTCAAAACTGAAATGAAGTAAAATAAAATAAAATAAATTATAGCAGAAGCTATGAAAAAATGGATTAAGAGTGATGAGAGACTTCTGAGAGATTCCGAAAAGCAAAAAATATGTGAATGCTATTTTTGCTGTTAGAAGTTCTGTGAAGATTAATTTTAAAAAGGTTGCAGATACTCTTGAAGATCTCTGAGCATGGCGTATTAATTGCTAAATATGCTGGAACCTCCCCACATCGTGACCTTCCATGATCACGTGCACCATCCAATCACACAGATAACTCTGTGATTTTTTTTTTTTAAGAAACAATAATTTTGGAACAGGGTAACACAAAAGGTAAGGGAGCAATTAGTAGCATGTATGTCATGAAGCACCCTGTAGATCACTTATATTAAATTCCAAGTCCTTTTATTAAAAAACACAAATCTTTTCATTTTTGTGAAGAGCTTCCTAAAGACTAGGATGGTTAAATAAAAGGTAATCTGGCCTAGAAGGGAAGCATGAAAGAATTTCCAAAGTATGTTGCTCACCCCTCAATGTGGGCACAAACTACCCTAGGCATGAGCATTGGGTTGACATTGGTTGGCTTCTGTAGCAGAAGCCCATAGCCCCTTGAGTCTCCTAAAGGCCAATGGCTTCCTCCTGCAAGCAAACATGATTCTGCTTGAGGGCTTTCTCTGCAACTGGAGTGAATTGCTCAAGAGCCCCGCTCAACCCAAGCCAAATGAAAGTTGGTGGTTAAGCTTCTTCACTCCTTGAGTAGAACAATTCTGAGGTGTGTTCTACTCACTGTCCCAGAGGCCCTCAAAGGCACTGAGTCTCAATTTCCCACAGTGGCAACCTGGGCATTGATGAACTTTATTGGCCTCCTTTGCTTTCTTTGCTCAATTTCCCACTAGCCTACTATGCTTTCTGAGAACACTTCTCACATAAACTGCATGTTCAAAAACTCTTGTCTGAGGGATTGCTTCTAAGGAAACCCAAACTAAAACACCTTTTCTTTTGAGTGATGTATTTTGGTGCCCAATCTAACCATTGAATATGGAGTCTTGTTCATAAGGAATAAGAAATGAAAAAGAAAAAGTTGGAAAATTTTCCAGTGTCAGGCTTTCCTATCCTTGAAGCTTGCATGGGAAGAAATCAGAAAAGAAATGCCTGGGAAAAAAGATGACAGAATCAGCAATCTCCAAGTTTGGGTGTATCTGTGGAACACAGTTGTGTGGACAGTAGAGTCTGGGGAATTAAAAAATGATTCCTGTGATGAGAAAATTAGACTTTCCCAATAATAAAAATAGTTATTCATCATGAATTTTAAAAATCATCACAGGTAATCCTGATGCAAACCCAGGACCTACTGCTCTATTCGTTTAGGTTTATTACATTAAAATGTCATTATGATAGCATTATTTATTGTCTGTTTCTGTGAGCCAGACATTGTGCTACGTCCTTTGCATATGCTCTCTCATCTAATTGTGTCAAAAACTTTTGAAGTAGGAATTTTTTTTTTTGTCACCTGCGTTTTGCAGATGGTGGGTCTGTGTTGAGAAGTTAAGAAACTTGCCTGAGACTGCACAGTTCCCTGCTTTGTAACTGAAATTCAGGCTGAAATTTAGCTTCCTGCTTTTCTCAGGCCCAATGTGTTTGTATACTTTCTTTCTTTCTTAGTGAAATTTGCCAAAGGTTGGTCTTGTCAAAGGACAAGTTTTGTTTTTGTTGATTAATTTATAATTTCTTTGAAAATTATTTTTATTTCCTTTCATCTACTTTCCTTGGATCATTTTGTTGTTGTTGTACTTCCTGATTTGAAAGTTGAGTTCCTTTAACTTCAATCTTTTGTGCTAGTAAACTTGTTTATTGGTATTCATTGGCTTTTGAGTACCACTTTGGCTGCATCCCATAAGTTTTGTCATGTAGTGTCCTTGAGTTGTGAACAGTTTGTAATTTTCTTGTATTCCTTATCAAGCTTGGGAGTTATTTGAAAATCTGTTTTCACTTTTTTTTTTTTTGCGGTTATCTATTTGTTGTAGATTTCTAACTGTATTACATTGTGGTCAGTAAATACTCAACGTAATAACAACTTTTTTTCTTTTTGGTCTATTAACAGAACAAGGGAGATTCCAGAGTTGCCAATGGGTAGAAGGGAATGCTGCACCTGTATTGGCTCCATAGCTTTTACCTAAAATTGAAGAAACATCAGTTATTCATGTTAAAGAATGGGAGGGATGGCTGAGGGGGATTATTAGAAAACCAGAATCCTTCTTCTTACCCCCAAGCCAGTCACTGTGTAGATCATTAAAAAATAATTTTTGGCCAGGTGTGGTGGCTCATGTCTGTGGTGGTGGTGGCAGTGCAAATCATGTTCATCTGCATGAATGGAGAAATGTAACAAGTAGAGTTTGACTGAAGCAATGAATTCATGCTTTAGAGTAGTGGGAAATCAGGGTGATTGAGCAGGATAGGATCAGCATGTTCAGGCATTTTAAGTTTAGAGCAAGAACTTTAGTTTCATATGGGAAATAGGAATCACCATTGATGAGGCTCGACGAGTGTGTTAAGGGAGTTAATCTAGCAGAGATGGGCCACATGGATTAGAAAGGAGAGAACAGAGTGATAATGAAGATGATGGTGTAAGTATAGGGGCGTTTTGAAGGAAGAATCGGCAGGACTTGAGGACTAATTAAATGTGAGGGTTCAGAATAGCAAGGAGACAAAGATGACTCCTTGGTATCCGGTCTGGTGGGCTGGAAGACGGTAATGACACCCAAGACCCAGGATGGTAGGTCTCAAAGAAAGACCATGAGTTTGGTTTTAGATATGTTAAGATGGAGAACCTCTGAGGGGAAAGGTTTGAAAACTATCAGACTGGAAAGAGAGAGGTGGCAAGAAGGTTGCAGAGAAAGCTACAAAAACCAGGGAGAGAATTTTAAGGAAGTCTGTGTGCCTGTGTGTGCACCTGTGTGAATGCATGGGAGGGCAAGAGTTGGTGGGGGAGTTGTCAGCTGTGTCAAATGCTATTCAGAAATGAGAGCAGGGTGGTTAGACAAAGCACTTGAGATTTAACCTTAAAGAATACAGTTTCGGTTAATGTGATGGTGACAGACAATCAGGTTGATCAGGTTGCAAAGATTTAGGGAGAATGGGCAGCAAAGCAGGGGAGGCGATGGGCCTAAAGGACATAAGTCACATTACTTTGTGTAACTAGCTTGCCCTTTAATTTTCTTGAAAGCTTTAGACAAAGATCTTAGAAGTGAAAGTGGCTGTGGAGAGTGAGGTGCTGGGAGAGGCTGGGAGTTCAGCCTGCAGAGCACCTGCCACAGAAACTGAGGAGGAGTTTCAGGATGTTCAGGTGGAACTCCCTGGGATCACAGCAGGGAACAGAGGGCTGTAGGCCATTGCGAAGTTGGGATAAGAGGAAAAATGTAAGCCACTGAAATCTTCTAGACTGCCAAAAACTGGGTCTTGGCAGTAGCCAAGACCACGAAGAAACCAAGTTGAACTGAACATGAGGGAAGTAGACTTTAAGTGCTGAGTGGTTGATAAAAGCTGGTGGACTCAGCAGCATCCCATCTTTGGAGAAGATGGAGTAGGAGGGTGAGACAGCCCTACCCCTGTGGAAGCCAGGGATGTAGTGGTTTGGGGCTTTCCGTGGTGATGAGAAGTAACCACTGATGCCTCAACAGTCTCCATTTGTGGGAATTTCTTTCTTGAAAGGCCTTGTTGGCTCATTGAGATTGGGGCAAGAAAAAACTCCTCATTTTGATGGGCCTGAAAGTTTAAACTTCTTTTTTAGGTCAAACTCAGCATGAATGTGAAACTTCATTAACTGTACCTCAGCTCTGAGAGGAAACCTCACAAGACTCAATATTTATAGCTCAGGAAACTCAGGGCTCTTCCAGAGGGAGTACATTGGATAATGTCATGTCTCTGGAGGGCTCTGAGGTTTTTAAGAAAGTGGGTCTTCACTCCTTTCTGCTGAGCCGCTGGGATACACCAGGCCTGTCTGTTACTCATGCATGCCAGTTCTTGTTGCAGACAAAAATATGCTGGTCTGAGGGTGGGAGGTCTTGTTTTTGGCTTTTTGTTTCGTTTTTGTTTTCTTTTGATGGAGTCTTACCTTGTCACCCAGACTGGAGTACAGTGGCACAATCTTGGCTCACTGCTAACTCTGCCTCCTGGGTTCAAGTGATTTTCCTGCCTCAGCCTCCTGAGTAGGTGGGATTATAGGTGCATGCCACCATGCCTGGCTAAGTTTTGTATTTTTAGTAGAGATGGGGTTTCACCATGTTGATCAGGCTGGTCTCGAACTTCTGAACTCATGATCTGCCCGCCTTGGCCTCTCAAAGTGCTGGGATTATAGGTGTGAGCTACCGTGCCCAGCCAGATCTTGGTTTTACTTCTCGCTCAGTGCACTTAGCCAAGTCATTGATCCTCTCTGCACCTCAGTTTTCCTCATTTGTAATTTAATGGGTGTGGCTATGGTATGGGCAAGTAACCTATCAAAGCTTTTTGAGTTAATGTTTGCTGCGAGTCAAGAATGAAGCTGTCATCACCAAGAGAGGGGAATGAAGCAGCCTGTCTGTTTTGCGGGAGGATCCTGGTGCTGCCTTGGGGTATGTGGGGTCCAGGCCCAATTCTGCCATTGTTAGTGGCAAGTCACAATTCCCCTGGACCTGTCCGTCCGACTTAAAAATAGATGGTGCAAACTACTGCTTAAAAATACACAGGAAGTACTATGGGGTCCTTTTATATGAGACAAAAAGCACAGAGCTTTGGAGCCTGGAGGAATTAGCCCTTTGAGATTTCATGGGACAAGGACCATGTGAGTCCTGGGAGTGCTTGCATCAGGGGATTGGGTCCATCATTCCCTGTGGAAGGAGGCCCTGTGCTTCTCCAGAGAGGCGTTTTAAGTGTCATTGTGTGACTGGTCCACCAACCACAATAGCTGGGCTAGATGGTGATGCTAAATCAGTAACTTTGGATTTTACTTTTTCATCCAGAGAATTTTTCTGCTAGAAAGACCAAGTACTGAAGTGCTTCACAGATGCAATAGGTAGATGCAGCCTTCAGCAAAAAATCGAAGTGCAGTCTGGAAAACAAAGGGAGAAATTGTCTTTTATAGAGAAAGTTCCTACTTGGGTTCCCACTCTGATTTGCTTATGCAAATGAAGGATGTAGACTTGCTTAGTTCTGATTGGTTAATGCTGAGTTGTGGTTGGTCGTTGTAGGTCACTGAACTACAACCTGCTGGTTAGTTCAGATGGTGTAAGCAGGAACAAACAAGCAGCTATACAAGTACCAAAGTTATGCAAATGTGGTTTTTCTAGGAACTCAAAGAATACAGAATAGAGCTTGCTCTATTTTGAATTTAGGTGCAGTTAATCACTCAGAATCCATCTTTTTATTTTATTATTATTATTAATTTTTTATGCGCCAACCAAAAAGTCCAGGACTGGATGGATTCACAGCCAAATTCTACCAGAGGTACAAGGAGGAACTGGTACCATTCCTTCTGAAACTTTTCCAATCAATAGAAAAAGATGGAATCCTCCCTAACTCATTTTATGAGGCCAGTATCATCCTGATACCAAAGGCTGGCAGAGACACAACAAAAAAAGAGAATTTTAGACCAATATCCCTGATGAACATCGATGCAAAAGTCCTCAATAAAATACTGGCAAACCGAATCCAGCAGCACATCGAAAAGCTTATCCACCATGATCAAGTGGGCTTCTCTGTTTCTATTGATTGGAATAGTTTCAGAAGGAATGGTACCCAGGTGGGAATACAGTAGAGCATAGTTAACGGCAGCTTTGAACTCCTGGGCTCAAGCAATCATACTGCCTCACCCTCCTGAGCAGCTGGGACTACACACACGCACCACCGTGCCAAGCTAATTTTTAGATTTTTGATAGAGATGGGGTCTCACTATGTTTCCCAGGCTGGTCTTAAACTCCTGGTCTCAAGTGACCGATCCTCCAGCCTCGATCTCCCAAAGCACCGGGATTACAGGCATGAACCACTGTGCCCAGCCAGGATCCATTTTGAAGGATTGGATCTTTCAGGGTTCACATGTGCATATGTGGAGGTGGGATGGGGGAGTGTACATATTTAAAGAAGATGTTCTTTATAATCATATCTGTAGAACCTTCCATGTATATGATGGGATCATTCTAAACATGGGAGAGAAAACTTACTAGACAGGGATTGGCTCTGTTGCTCAGGCTGGAGTGCAGTGGTGTGATCATGGCTCACTGCAACCTCCATCTGCCAGGCTCAAGCCGTCCTCCCACCTTAGCCTCCCGAGTAGCTGAGACTACAGACGTACACCACCACGCCTGGCTAAATTTTTCGCTTTTTGTAGAGTTAGTGTTTTGCTTGTTGCCCAGGCTGGTCTCGAGCTCCTGAACTTAAGTCATCCTCCCAGCTCAGCCTCCAAAAGTACTGGCATTACAGGCATGAACCACCATGCCCAGCTGGTAGACACATTTCTTTTTTTAAAATTTATTTTTATTTATTTTTTATTATACTTTAAGTACTAGGGTACAGGTGCACGTGCAGGTTTGTTACATATGTATACATGTGCCATGTTGGTATGCTGCACCCATTAACTCGTCATTTACATTAGGTATATCTCCTAATGTTATCCCTTCCCCTTCCTCCCACACCATGACAGGCCCTGGTGTGTGGTGTTCCCCACCGTGTGTCCAAGTGTTCTCATTGTTCACTCCCACCTATGAGTGAGAACATGCAGTGTTTGTTTTTATGTCCTTGCGATAGTTTGCTCAGAATGATGGTTTCCAGCTGCATCTGTGTCCCTACAAAGGACATGAACTCATCCTTTTTTATGGCTGCATAGTATTCCATGGTGTATGTGTGCCGTATTTTCTTAATCCAGTCTATCATTGATGGACATTTGGGTTGGTTCCAAGTCTTTGCTATTGTGAATAATGTTGCAATAAACATACATGTGCATGTGTCTTTATAGCAGCATGATTTATAATCCTTTGGGTATATGGAATGGTTGGGTTCCAGTAATGGAATTTCCATAATGGAATGGTTGGGTCAAATGGTATTTCTAGTTCTAGATCCTTGAGGAATCGCCATGCTGTCTTCCCCAATGATTGAACTAGTTTACAGTCCCATCAACAGTGTAAAAGTGTTCCTATTTCTCCACATCTTCTCTGGCACCTGTTTTTTCCTGACTTTTTAATGATCACCTTTCTAACTGGTGTTAGATGGTATCTCATTGTGGTTTTGATTTGCATTTCTCTGAAGACCAGCGATGATGAGCATTTTTTCACGTGTCTGTGGGCTGCATAAATGTCTTCTTTTGAGAAGTGTCTATTCATATCCTTCTCCCACTTTTTGATGGAGCTGTTTGATTTTGTTTCTTGTAAATTTGTTTAAGTTCTTTGTAGATTCTGGATATTAGCCCTTTGTCAGATGGATAGATTGCAAAAAATTTCTCCCATTCTGTAGGTTGCCTGTTC
>NW_012111808.1:4596981-4647386 GCF_000951035.1 Colobus angolensis palliatus | reverse complement strand
CCAGTACCATGCTGTTTTGGTTACTGTAGCCTTGTAGTATAGTTTGAAGTCAGGTAGCGTGATGCCTCCAGCTTTGTTCTTTTGGCTTAGGATTGTCTTGGCAATGCGGGCTCTTTTTTGGTTCCGTATGAACTTTGAAGTAGTTTTTTCCAATTCTGTGAAGAAAGTCATTGGTAGCTTGATGGGGATGGCATTGAATCTATAAATTACCCTGGGCAGTATGGCCATTTTCAAGATATTGATTCTTCCTATCTGTGAGGCTGGAATGTTCTTCCATTTGTTTGTGTCTTCTTTTATTTCGTTGAGCAGTGGTCTCTAATTCTCCTTGAAGAGGTCCTTCACATCCCTTGTAAGTTGGATTCCTAGGTATTTTAGTCTCTTTGAAGCAATTGTGAATGGGAAGTCACTCATGATTTGGCTCTCTGTTTGTCTGTTATTGGTGTATAGGAATGCTTGTGATTTTTGCACATTAATTTTGTATCCTCAGACTTTGCTGAAGTTGCTTATCAGTTTAAGGAGATTTTGGGCTGAGATGATGGGGTTTTCTAAATATACAACCATGTCATCTGCAAAGAGGGACAACTTGACTCCCTCTTTTCCTAATTGAATACTCTTTATTTCTTTCTCTTGCCTGATTGCCCTGGCCAGAACTTCCAACACTATATTGAATAGGAGTGATGAGAGAGGACATCCCTGTCTTGCACCAGTTTTCAAAGGGAATGTTTCCAGTTTTTGTCCATTCAGTATGATATTGGCTGTGGGTTTGTCATAAATAGCTCTTATTATTTTGAGATAAATTCTATCAATACCTAATTTATTGAGAGTTTTTAGCATGAAGGGCTGTTGAATTTTGTCAAAGGCCTTTTCTACATCTATTGAGATAATCATGTGTTTTTTGTCTTTGGTTCGTTTATATGATGGATTATGTTTATTGATTTGCATATATTGAACCAGCCTTGCGTCCCAGGGATGAAGCCCACTTGATCATGGTGAATAAGCTTTTTGATGTGCTGCTGGATTTGGTTTGCCAGTATTTTATTGAGGACTTTTGCATTGATGTTAATCAGGGATATTGGTCTAAAATTCTCTTTTTTTGTTGTGTCTCTGCCAGCCTTTGGTATCAGGATGATGCTGGCCTCATAAAATGAGTTAGGGAGGATTCCCTCTTTTTCTATTGATTGGAATAGTTTCAGAAGGGATGGTACTAGCTCCTCCTTGTACCTCTGGTAGAATTTGGCTGTGAATCCTTCTGGTCCTGGACTTTTTTTGGTTGGTAGGCTATTAATTATTGCCTTAATTTCAGAGCCTGTTATTGGTCTATTCGGAGATTCAACTTCTTCCTGGTTTAGTATTGGGAGGGTGTATGTGTCCAGGAATGTATCCATTTCATCTAGATTTTCTAATTTATTTGCATAGAGGTGTTTATAGTATTCTCTGATAGTAGTTTTTATCTCTGTGGGATCAGTGGTGAAATCCCCTTTATCATTTTTTATTGTGTGTATTTGATTCTTCTCTCTTTTCTTCTTTGTTAGTCTTGCTAGTGGTCTGTCAATATTGTTAATCTTTTCCAAAAACCAGCTCCTGGATTCATTGATTTTTTGAAGGGTTTTTTGTGTCTCTATCTCCTTCAGTTCTGCTCTGATCTTACTTATTTCTTGCCTTCTGCTAGCTTTTGAATGCATTTGCTCTTGCTTGTGTGGTTCTTTTAATTGTGATGTTAGGGTGTCCATTTTAGATCTTTCCTGCTTTCTTTTGTAGGCATTTAGTACTATAAATTTACCTCTACACACTGCTTTGAATGTGTTCCAGAGATTCTGGTATGTTGCATCTTTGTTCTCATTGGTTTCAAAGAACATCTTTATTTCTGCCTTCATTTCATTATGTACCCAGTAGTCATTCAGGAGCAAGTTGTTCAGTTTCCATGTAGTTGAGCAGTTTTGAGTGAGTTTCTTAATCTTTGTTATAATTTCTGTTCTTGTACATTTGCTGAGGAGTGCTTTACTTCCAATTATGTGTTCAATTTTGGAATAAGTGTGATGTGGTGCTGAGAAGAATGTATATTCTGCCAATTTGGGGTAGAGAGTTCTGTAGATGTCTATTAGGTCTGCTTGGTGCAGAGCAGAGTTCAATTCCTGGACATCCTTGTTAACTTTCTGTCTCGTGAATCTGTCTAATGTTGACAGTGGAGTGTAAAAGTCTCCCATTATTATTGTGTGGAAGTCTAAATCTCTTTGTAGGTCTTTAAGGACTTGCTTTATGAATCTGGGTGCTCCTTTATTGGGTGCATTTAGGATAGTTATCTCTTCTTGTTGGATTGATCCCTTTACCATTATGTAATGGCCTTCTTTGTCTCTTTTGGTCTTTGTTGGTTTAAAGTCTGTTTTATCAGAGACTAGGATTGCAACCCCTGCTTTTTTTTGTTTTTGTTTTCCATTTGCTTGGTAGATCTTCCTCCATCCATTTATTTTGAGCCTATGTGTGTCTCTGCACATGAGATGGGTCTCCTGAATATAGCACACTGATGGGTCTTGACTCTATCCAATTTGCCAGTCTGTGTCTTTTGATTGGAGCATTTAGCCCATTTACATTTAAGGTTAATATTGTTATGTGTGAATTTGATCTTGTCATTATGATGTTAGCTGGTTATTTTGCTCATTAGTTGATGCAGTTTCTTCCTAGCATTGATGGTCTTTACAATTTGGCATGTTTTTGCAGTGGCTGATACTGGTTGTTCCTTTCCATGTTTAATGCTTCCTTCAGGAGCTCTTGTAAGGCAGGCCTGGTGGTGACAAAATATCTCAGCATTTGCTTTTCTGTAAAGGATTTTATTTCTCCTTCACTTATGAAGCTTAGTTTGGCTGGATATGAAATTCTAGGTTTAAAATTCTTTTCTTTAAAGAATGTTGAATATTGGCCCCCACTCTCTTCTTGCTTGTAGGGTTTCTGCAGAGAGATCCACTGTTAGTCTGATGGGCTTCCCTTGGTGGGTAACCCAACCTTTCTGTCTGGCTGCCATTAACATTTTTTCCTTCATTTCAACTTTGGTGAATCTGACAATTATGGGAGTTGCTCTTCTCGAGGAGTATCTTTGTGGCATTCTCTGTATTTCCTGAATTTGAATGTTGGCCTGCCTTGCTAGGTTGGGAAAGTTTTCCTGGATAATATCCTGAAGAGTGTTTTCCAACTTGGTTCCATTCTCCCCGTCACTTTCGGGTACACCAATCAGACGTAGATTTGGTCTTTTCACATAGTCCTATATTTCTTGAAGGCTTTGTTCATTTATTTTTACTCTTTTTTTTCTAAACTTCTCTTCTCACTTCATTTCATTCATTTGATCTTCAATCACTGATCCCCTTTCTTCCAGTTGATCGAATCGGCTACTGAAGCTTGTGCATGTGTTATGTAGTTCTTGTGCCATGGTTTTTAGCTCCATCAAGTCATTTAAGGTCTTTTCTATGTTGTTTATTCTATTTAGCATTTGTCCAGTCTTTTTTCAAGGTTTTTAGCTTCTTTGCAACAGGTTCGAACATCTTCCTTTAGCTCAGAGAAGTTTGTTATTACCGATCTTCTGAAGCCTTCTTGTCTCAACTCATCATAGTCACTCTCCGTCCAGCTTTGTTCTGTTGCTGGCGAGGAGCTGCATTCCTTGGAGGAGAAGAGGTGCTCTGATTTTTAGAATTTTCAGGTTTTCTGCTTTGGTTTCTCCCCATCTTTGTGGTTTTATCTACCTTTGGTCTTTGGTGATGGTGACATACAGATAGGGTTTTGGTGTGGATGTCCTTTCTGTTTGTTAGTTTTCCTTCTAACAGTCAGGACCCTCAGCTTCAGATTTGTTGGAGTTTGCTGGAGGTCCACTCTAGGCCCTATTTTCCTGGGTGTCACCAGCGGAGGTTGCAGAACTGCAAATATTGCAGAACGGCAAATATTCCTCCCTGCTCGTTCCTCTGGAAGCTTCATCTCATAGGGGCACCCGGCCATATGAGGTGTTAATCAGCCCCTACTGGGAGGCGCCTCCCAGTTAGGCTACTCGGGGGTCAGGGACCCACTTGAGGAGGCAGTCTTTCTGTTCTCAGATCTCAAACTCCATGCTGGGAGAACCACTACTCTCTTTAAAGCTGTCAGACAGGGACATTTAAGTCTAGAGAAGTTTCTGCTGCCTTTTGTTCAACTGTTCCCTGCCTCCACAGGTGGAGTCTACAGAGGCAGGCAGGCCTCCTTGAGCTGCAGTGGGCTCCACCCAGCTTGAGCTTCCCGGCTGCTTTGTTTACCTACTTAAGCCTCAGCAATGGTGGGTGCCTCTCCCCAGCCTCACTGCCACCTTGCAGTTTGATCCTAGCCTGCTGTGCTAGCAGTGAGCAAGGCTCTGTGGGCGTAGGACCCTCCAAGCCAGGCACGGGATATAATCTCCTGGCATGCCATTTGCTAAGCTGTTGGAAAAGTGCAGTATTAGGGTGGGAGTGACCCGATTTTCCAGGTCCCGTCTGTCATGACTTCCCTTGGTTAGGAAAGGGAATTCTCCAACCCCTTGTGCTTCCTGGGTGAGGTGATGTCTCGCCCTGCTTTGGCTCATGGTCTGTGGGCTGCACCCATTGTCCTGCACCCACTGTCTGACAAGCCCCAGTGAGATGAACCTGGTACCTGAGTTGGAAATGCAGAAATCACCTGTCTTCAGCGTCGCTCACGCTGGGAGCTATAGACTGGAGCTGTTCCTATTCGGCCATCTTGGAACCTCTGACACACTTCTTAAAAGCTTGGCTCTGTTCCCTTTGGCAGCACACATACTAAAATTGGAATGATACAGAGAAGATTAGCATGGTCCCTGTGCAAGGATGACATGCAAATTCATGAAGTGTTCCATATTTTTCCCTAGAAGAAAACCTAGGCAATACCATTCAGGACATAGGTATGGGCAAAGACTTTGTGATGAAAACACCAAAAGCAATGGTAACAGAAGCCAAAATTGACTAATGGAATTTAATTAAACTAAAGAGCTTCTGCACAGCAAAAGAAACTATCATCAGAGTGAACAGATAGCCTACAGAATTGGAGAAATTTTTTTGCAATTTACCCATCTGACAGAGGTCTAATATCCAGAAGGAAACTTTAACAAATTTACAAGAAAAAAACAACCCTATCGAAAAGTGAGCAAAGGATATAAACAGACACTCCTCAAAGACATTTATGCAGCCAACAAGCATATGAAAAAAAGCTCAACATCACTGATCATTAGAGAAATGCGAATCAAAACCATAATAAGATACAATCTCATGCCAGTCAGAATGGTGATTACTAAAAAGTCAAGAAACCATAAATGCTTCTGAGGCTATGGAGAAATAGGAATACTTTTAAACTGTTGGTGGGAATGTAAATTACTTCAACCATTGTGGAAGACAGTATAGCGATTCCTCAAGGACCTAGAACCAGAAGTACCATTTGATCCAGCAATCCCATTACTGGATATATACCTGAAAGAATATAAATCATTCTACTATAAAGACACATGCACGTATATGTTTACTGCAGCATTATTTACAATTGCAAAGTCATGGAACCAACCCAAATGCCCATCAATGATAGACTGGATAAAGAAAATGTGGTACATATATACCACCATGGAATACTATGCAGCCATAAAAATAAATGAGATCATATCCTTTGCAGGGACATGGATGAAGCTGGAAGCCATCATCCTCAGCAAACTAACGCAGGAACAGAAAACCAAACACTATATCTTCTCATTCATAAGTGGGAGTTGAACAATAATACATGGACACAGGGAGGGGAACAACACACCAGGGCCTGTTGGGGGGTGGAGGACAAGGGGAGGGAACTTAGAGGATGGGTCAATAGGTGCAGCAAACCACCATGGCACACGTATACCTATGTAACAAACCTGCACATTCTGCACATGTATCCCAGAACTTGAAGTGAAAAACAACAAAAAAAAGCTTGCCCCTATTTGCTGTTTTTAGTTCTTTACCCTGCTTTCATATCTTACCTCTCCTGGCTTCTACCCCCATTACTCCACAGAAACACTTCTTGCTGAAGTCTCCATGTAGCCACTGAATAGTATTGCTCAAAAACCACCCCAGGCTCTTGTTCCTGTTTTACCTTATACTCTCTCCCTGGGTAATTTCTCTTTTACCCTGGCTTTGCTAACCCTCTAACTGCAGATGACACACAGACTTGAACCCCAGCATGCCCACCTCTTGGGGTCAGAATGGCTTTCTGTTTCCAGTGCTAGTCCCCCATGGAAACCATGAAACATACATGATTCTTTGTGTGTGTGTGTATCAGAGAGAGAGAGAGAGAGAATCTCACATCTCACTCTGTGGCCTGGGCCGGAGTGCAGTGTTGCCATCATGGCTCAGTGCAGCCTCAACCTTCTGAGCTCAAGTGATCCTCCCGCCTTAGCTTCCTGAATAGCTGGGACTACACCTGGCTAATTGAAAAAAAAAATTTTTTTTGGTAGAGACTGGGTTCTACTAAGATGCCCAGGCTGGTATTGATCTCCTGCCTCACCCTTTCAAAGTTTTGGGATTACAGGCATGCACCATTGCACCTGGCCCATGTACAAGATTCTTTTTAAAAAATTAAATGATCTCTCTTTTCTAGTCGAGCTAGTAAAATTGAGATGATACTTTTAATCAAGATAATCCAATCTGTTATGTTAGGAAAAAGCTTGGCCCCACTCTGAGACAGACTATGTTCTAGTTGGAAAGGCAAAATATATGGTATGTGAAAGAAGCCATACCATATAGTTGTATACTATGTAGTATGTGGTATACAACCTGTGTGAGAATATACAGAAGAGGAGAGGCCATGAGCTATATATGACATTCACTCACTTAACTGAATCTGATGAAATGAGGTGCTAGAGTCCTTCCCATTACACAAAGATATCTCTTAAAAAGAGGACCCAGCATTCTGTAGTATTCTATCAGAAATTAACACCATTGCCAGCTCTCATCAAAATAACACATGAACAGCACATCTGAAAGCTATTTAGCAGAACCACTCAATATTATACATGAGATTTGAAGATGGCTACTTTGAAATTGCCCCTTTTAATTACAGACTGGAAACAGCAAATGTAGGAAAAACTATTCTTGCCTCAAATTAATTAGGATTCTCTCTGGTTGAAAGCTTTTTCAATGAATGAAAAGGAAAAATAATTAATGCTGCATAAAAGATGGTGATGAAAGAGGGCAATGTATGGATGCAATGACTATTTGAACCACTCGAAGCTTGTAAAGCCTTGGAGGATTTCTCTGGGGATGCTGGTCATGGCGACCCACTCAGGAAGAGAATTCTTTTTACTCCTAGGCTAGTGGCTGTGGGGACCTGTTAGACAGAGAAGAAGCGCTATGGTAGTCACAGATTTGAATTTGTTCAATGATAGATTCTGTAAAAGAAGACTGGCCCAGGGCAAACCTGAACCAATGGAAGCTTCCTTCTCAGTCTACTATGTCTGGTTTTCAAATACCTTTCTGTTAACGCTGGGGTCCTGGTCTCACTGTGGAACCTTATTCAGACCTATCCCCTAAACCTTCCTGCAAACCTTTTTCCTTCATCACATGCATCTGTTGAATGTCCCATCTCCTCAAGGCCTTCCTCATTCCTGATTGTCTGTTATGTGCTTTCTCTGGGAAAACTGGTTTTTATTTGAATGACGACCTTCTGCAGGTAACAATGCAACCCAAAGGAGTAGCCTACGGGAAGTTTTAGACAACTGACAAGCATGGCCCCAGTAATCACAGATGTCCAGTGTTGGGAGAGGAGTGTTGGCCTTGCCTTCTTCATCTATAAAGGACAGATCATGATGTCTACTTCTCAATGTTGAAAAGATAAGAGAGAATAGATGTCAGCCCAGTGCCTGAAACAAAGTAGAATCTTCTAGATATGAATTGTTGTGATTGTATAGATCACATACTCTGCCTATGGGAATATCATTCTTTTAACAAAAAAGGCTTTAGATTTGGTTGAATAAGCGGTAGTGATGGGAAGATAACTAGTTCTGCACCAGACAGTCATACACAGGCCTGCTCAGTGGTTGCACATCTGTGTTGGCACTGCCCTAAGACAGTCCCGGGAACATATCTGCATGTTCCAGCGGAAGGAGTAATTGCTGATTCAGGAGTTAGGATGGCTGGTTCTAGGTGATTCCACCTAAATTGTCTGTCTGATCTAGGGTAAATTATGTTTCCTGTGAAAATTAAATAAGCAATTATATATGTGAAAGCATATTATATAAGAAACTATATATGTGAGAAACAAGCAACTATATATGTGAAAGCCTTCGAAGAGTATAAAGCGCTGTATGAGAGTTGGATATAACCACCGCTTGGCCTCACAGTGTCTTGAGGGAGGCCAAACATGTCCCAATGTGCTCAAGTTCACAAAAGGCCTGGAAAGTACAAAGGAAGGGAGATCACATGGGTTGTCTGGGAAGATGTTGAGATCTTGTCTTTATGAGGTTTTGCAGAGACTATTTTTCAGACCTGAGTTATGTAAATAGAGTCCCTCTTCCTACAGACACTCCCACTTTCATAAGGAAGTTTCATGAAGCTGCCTCTCTTGGATCAGGGAGGGGAAGCACTTCGTTTTCCTTTCCCATCCTTAGAAAGGATGTGCGTCCCCTAATACTAACCCCTTCTTACAGTTCAATGCTTTTTCAATAGTGATTGGAGGTGATAGGGATGTTTTTAAAATGATGCCTGTCAGCTCTGGAAGAAGGATCCCAACTGCCAGAGGTTTTCTCAGCTAAGAATGTTGAGGAAGAAGGAACCCAACTGCTAGTTTTCTGAGTTAAGAATGTTGACTATTTTAACACATTTTGTCTTCAGTGTTAGATCTTCACTGGAATTCTGAGGCAACAGGAGAGACTCTGCCCCATCTTCAGTCACGTTGCTCTGCCACCAGGTTTTGGGACAGCATGTTTAGAAGTGGGAAGACTGATGACAGTATTCACATTTGTTTCATCAGAGGAGCTCAGGGATGTATTATAACTATGTGTGCATCACACAGTGGCCTGGCTCAACACCAGCCAATGTCGAAGGGGAGGGTAGATTGATGGACAGATATCACTGGAGTACTTTTTTGCTTAGCTTCTAGTATTTAGTGGGTGCCTGTTATATGCATAGCATCTGGGGTGGGAATCAGGGGCTAAAGGTACAATGATGACCTTCAAGAGATGGCAGTCCATTGGAGAAAGCAGTCATGCAAATAACCAGAATACCAGACAGGATGGAAGATGTGCAAAACTTGCATAAGAACGCCAGTGCTGTGGAAGTGCAGAGGGAGGAACAATTAATCCAGATGGCAATCAGGGATGGTTCCAGGAAGAGGAGACATTTGAGCTGGCCTTGAAGGATGAATTAGGTGGGAAAGATAGAGCAGATGGGAAGTATATACTGCATACATGGACGAGAAAACCTGGTCCAGACTAACAGTGTAACTTGGGGTGGGGGTGAGGCCCCTATAGCTGCAGTTGGTGACTGTTGGCCTGGAGAAGGAAATGGGGCTGGAGAGACAGACAGAAATCAGAGCTTGGGAGGCGTGTCTTGAGAAGTAGGCTCCCACCTAGAAGGACCTTATCTATTTGCTAATGGTTGTTTTCAAGACCTGGCCAGAGCCTGACACAGAGTGGGTGTCCAACAAATGTTTATTAAATGTGGAAATGACTATTGAGGTGAGGGGTTATGAGGTTTTATTCATGCTTTGGAATAGCAGCTCTGTTGGTACAAAGAGGTGTAAGAATAGCGGTGAGGTCTCCAGGGTGGTGAACATTTGGTGCTAATTGCCCAGAACACTCCTTCTCACCTGGCCACAGGACTCCTTCTTCTTGAGCAGAACCTGTTCCTTTTTGTCCAAACAGCCATGCCTCTGGCCCAGTGGTTAGTGCAGAGCTGGGAGTTTACCTCTGGGGAAGTCCTGGGGAAGGGGAGAACCTTTCCCAGGACGTTTCTGCCAGAGCTATGTCAATCCCTATTTCCACTGGGACTGTTCAGCTATGGGGTTGTGAATTTGGAGCTACCATCAATCATCTTGCATAGCATGAGATCAGGCAGCAATATGCAGAGCTGAGAAATGGAGAAATTGAGCCCTGATAATATCATTTGCTTTTCCTGATCCAGTTGTGCCTGAAACCTCCACATGTCTCCATTATGCAAGTTGGTAATTTCCTCTCTTTAGCTTGAGTCACTTGGAGATGGAGCTTTGTCCCATGTAACCATGGTAGTACAATCAATCAGCTAGGAGGCTATTTCAAAAGTCTCCATGACTGCCATAGCTTGACAGCAAAATAAGAAACACTTTGAAATCTACTGCAGAGGCACCTCACTGGATATTTAACCAAGGAGCTCCATCTTAACCAAAAGTCTTAGTAAACTTAAATGTATTTTTGTTGACACGGTATTTTCATTTTGCACAATAAATGCAGTACCAGGGACCTAGTGTACATGTGGTGTGATAAGATGGAAAGGGCTATCTTTTGCAGGTGGTCATTTTTATTCCTGTAATTCTTTTACTTACCCCTTACTCATTTCCATCCCTATCTTTTTTAGATTTAATCTTCCAAGAGCTCGGCTTCTGACATGAGCCACCTATTTCCCCACTGTTCACCCCAACAAGGGGGTGGAAACTTTAGGTTAGAGGAGGGAAGAAGAAATTGATGAGAAGGAAGACAGGGAGTTAGGTTCAGGGCAAGGCACCCGACTCTTCCTTCTTCTTGAAACTCCTTTTAAAATTTGGAAATCTGAGAGTGGAGAGGACTTGCATGACTCACTTCCAAAACAACACCTGGAGACTCAGCAAGGGTCATAGACAAGTCCCCCAAACCATCATGGTGGATATTGTTAGAGTGGACGTTTTATGGGAGGAGGTATGTGGAGAGGAGGACATTGGCTTAATCTCTGGGTTCTCTGTGGGAGAATGAGAGCTGGCCAGCCTGCAAGGGATCTTCTTGTGGCCAGAACCAGGGAGGATGAGCCACCCATGATAGCTGCAAAGGCTGAGAGAGAGAGAGAGAGAGAGAGAGTAACCCTCCATACTCACTTCTACTGGGATCACAGCAACATTGCACAAGGCCTGCTCCCTCCTTTCCTGGAGTGTAGGGTCAACTCCAGGAAGGCACAAGAGAGGGTGGGAAATCCTCAATGGCACTGAGTTTTAAACCTGAAATGGTTGAGATATCACCAAATTCGACAGTGTTTTCCCTGAATTGATAAGACTGTGCTTCTGGCCATCTGGTAGAAATAGGGTATTGAGAGAGAAATCAAATCCTGTTAGAGGGGAAAAAAGTGATACCTTCTCACACTTGAATTTGTGACTTAGAAAATTTGTACCCGCTACATATATTTTGGGTACTAATCTTTAGTGTCAAAGCAAAATCTTTAGTAAAGGAAAAGGGGAAAGGGGTTGGGCCAGCAACACAGTTTACCAGCAAGCTTTCCCCTTCTGTGTGTGTGGCCTGCAGCCAGGCCTCACATGTGTGACCATCTTTACTGCCAGGTTTCTGTCTAGTGGGAGGCCATCCTTCCCTGGCAAGAGGGGGCCAGTCTGCTTGCCAGTGCCCACAGTGTTAGTTCTAAGAGTCAGTCATTTCTGAGGGATGCTGAAGCCTTTGCCTGAAGAGACACCACCCCCCATCTCTGATTTTAAAATAAAGGTTTGCCAGGATTGATTAATTAGTGCAAATAAAACCATTTAGGCATTCTTTCAGTCAGAAATGGTCAAATTTAGGCATGCATCAAAATCGCCTGATGAGAAGGAGAGCATGATGGGCGACGGTTGAGGAAATCAGATTCCTAGGTCTGACTCCTGAATATTGGTTTTGATATAAGTGATCATTGGTACTCACTTTGAGAAACAGTGCTGAGGGTGTTATATGCCATTTGGATTTCCTTAAAAGGCTCCCAGGATGGACAAGTAACTCATTCAAATTCTCTCTTGCAGATTAGTCCTAGAGGCAAACCAAAGTTTTTAAAGAGGAAAAAATCACGTAAAAGGTACTTTCTCTAGAAAGTTGACAGCCACTAGAAGAATAAACGTGCCTGGAATAGACATGACATCTTAATCATTGGTACTGAAGAGCTGTAATGCCAGACTATAGAAAGCTTAAATAAAACTGTAGCTCTTTTTCTTTTATTAAAGAAAGAAAGCCCAGGAGTACAAAGCCAGAACAAGAACTAATTCTGGAAGCTTGCTGGTATGATATTGTCAGTCACACCAGTGATGTGGATAAAAGCTTTTAGCACATGAATAATTTCAGTGAAAGGGCTTTATCACTTTTTATTTGCTGGGCATTTACAGGAGAATAAACATGCTGGTATATATTATATATGGAATGAAAGTCAGCTGCAAATGAAAGCAAAGACCCCCAGACCCAGTTACCAGAACAGACTAGGGTTGCTTAGCAACCGGGCAACTGGAGAATTCTCTCTCCCTTTCTTTCTTTTGTTTTTAGATTGCAGTAACCTTTGATCAATTTTGGCTCTATAACAAAAGCCTTGGATATTTTGAGAGAAGCGTACCTGCTTATTTGTAGTAACAAGGACATAGACCGTGACACCAATTTCTGTCTTGTGTTTCATGTTAAACAGCAGAACAGCCTCAAATTCCTTTTAAAAATCTTGTTGGTGGGCTGGATATCTGATGAATCAGAAGTTACATGATAATTGCTTCAAATTGCTCTAAAAGATGTTTACTGTCTGTCAGTTGCCCTTGGTTCTTCTGCTCATTGACCAACTTTGGAAGCCTGGGTCTTGTTTCCAAATCCACTTCCTGAGAAGCAGCATGTGAATCCCAAGTCTTAAATCCTCCAGTTGAAGGAGACTTTAAATGGGCATTCCTTTCAAAGGCATCATGGAAGTAGGGAATACTAAACTGGAAAGGGTTGTTTAAATCATCTCTTCTGGTTCCTTTCCTCTTGACAGATTCTTTCAATTCAATTCTTACGAGGCAACTTGACAATGTCCACATGCTCTGCTACCAACCAAGAAAACTCACAGATCCTTCTCCTCGGGGAGCTTTAAAGGTGTGAAGAGCAAGGAAGGGTAGAGATAATGATCCAATTTGATTCGTATGCCCAACATAGAAGGAAAATATCTGACAGTTTGCATGTAGTATGCCACTGGAGATTCCATGGGATAGAGCAGTTACTGGCTTCCAAGGATCGAGCTGCTAACAGTTTGGGTTCTAGAGGTCGAGTTATTTCAATGAAATTAGCTTTCCTCAATCAATCAGTCAAGGACTCCTGATAGGTTAATAGTGCTATTTCCTTAGTTTGAAAGAGATAAATACATGGGATTGTGATGTGAAGAGGTAGAAGGGAGAAGTCAGGAAAGGTGGGGAGTGTGCCTTTCTGAACTCTGTGGTTCTTCTTCTGTAGGGTCTTCTATCAGACTCGGACAAGTGGGGTTAATGTGAGCATTTCAATTTATTTCCTCTTTTAAAAAGAAGGTGAAGAGGAATCTGTAGCCCCAGATGCCTCTTGGTCTTGGATCAGCTTTGGAGTACACATTGCCTGGGTGAGCAAGGCTAGTTTCATGGCTTCTCCATGGCTCGATTTAAATGAGAAACATAATTCCCAGAAGAATTTGGAAATATAGGTGTAAAAAGAATGGCCTTGGTGTTGCTCTCCCAACATTGTCTAAAACATCTGGGTATGGCAACATCCTTTCACATTTAAGGACATTAGGCACAGGGTAAAGGAAATCATTTTTCCAAATCAGCTTGTTGAGTATTGTTGGGATTTAGAAGGATTGGAGGAGGGAGGTCTGTCTGGCCCACATCTTAGTTTTTTTCTCTGAAGTCCCACATCTAGGTGCATGTTCAGTGCACTTTACATTGCAAGCACACAGCAGCTCTTTACACTTTGCTGAAAAGAGGATGAGCAATGCTCTCCTGCCCTGCAGATCCTCAAAGTTTGAGCCTGTTCTTGTTAGGCTGGTGTCTAGCACCTGTCACTTTCCGCCCTGTCCTCAATTACTCCCACCTGAGCAACTGCCAGGGTGGGGAAGCACTTTGAACTTAAACTGTCTTTGTGTTTGCGCCTTCAGTTGAGCTTTAATTGCAGTTCTCCACCTGCTTCTGCACTCCAGGAAACCCCTGGGAACCCTCTCATGGCTCATTTAGAACTTGGAGAATCCTAGGGAGGCTGGTCAAAAACTCAGGGGCCTGGGAAAGAAGAATCCGCTGTTCATTTCTTTGTGGTTTGCCAGCAACTCCCTAGCGAGTTGATTCCTGCATCCATGAATAGGTTAACACAAGTGAAATTGCATTTTAATTATTATCACTTTCCTCTTCAGAAGGATTTAGGATTATGAGGCTACTGTTGGCTAAAACACTTTCTCTCTTCTCTTGCTGCAAAAGGAATTGAGAGCCACAAATAAATAGGTCAGTGGAACAGTGGAGCTGTTGAAAAACTCATGGACACACAGGGTAGTCACACAGGGCCATGGTTATGAGTGATTGGGGTAAACATTTTATAGCTGGGACTGTTCCATTCTAAGGCCTAAAAAGTTATAGTGAACGTAACCTAGTTACTGACAAGAACTCCTAATACACTCTTCATGCCCTGGTTGATGCTGGAGCTGTTCAATTTAGTGTGAAAACAATTTAATTTAGAAAATAGTATCTACCAAATTGGTAATCCTGTGGTGTAGGGGCAAATCAGAGGCCTGGCTGACTCAATTCTTTGCCCCCAAGTTGAGTTAGAATCATGTAGGGGTCACTTGTAAGCCTTTGTATTTTTGTCCTCAGTTATTAACTGCATACTTAGAGAGGAAGAGGTCAGAGAATTGGCATAATGAGGAAAATGGACTACAGAGAAGATTACAATAGAGAGGTACATTGTCTGGGGTTCAGAGACCTAGGAATCTCTATTGAAAAGTCTTTGAATGGAGTGTATCACTCAAGATAAACATATCCTGTAGTTTTAGCACCATCAGATGTTGGAAATAACATTTTCTTAAGGAATCCCCATGGAATTAACCATTTGGGTAGAGTATGCCCATCTTTAATATATTTATTGTCTTTTGGTTTTAACCATTTGTGTGGATGTACAATTTTGGAAATTGAAATTTGACTAAAATGTCAATTCCAAAAGCTTAGGTTGATCATCACAATTCAAGTGGAGAAAAGTAGCAGGGGATGATAACACAAGTGAGTTGCCATCTCTGAGTTTTTCTGCAGAGTCTTCCACAAAGTACCTGAATTGGTAGGTAGCATGTGGAGACCCAACAAAAGAAGGCCAGGTCGGGGCAATTCTTCTGGGTAGCACTCGCTTCTGATTTCAGATCCATAGACAAGAAGGACGTGGTTAGCACTGAGCATCACCAAGTCAACCTTGGTGGATTCCACAGAGCCTGAAACATTGGGAGTTGGTACAAAACACACCATAGGAGGAAGAGGCATTTCAGGAGGACATTGGGCAGCCTGGGGACATCTCAAAGTGGATTTGTAAAAAGTGGATTTCCAGTCCCCAATGAATATGAGCCAGAACATTGTTGTCATTTAATTTCCCTATCAATTCTTAAGAACTTTAGGAAAGCAAGACTGTTTCTGAGATGTGTTTTTCACATTTGTACCCTTCTCCCTACAGGGAAAAACATGAGAAGGAATTAAGACTTTTTCCAGTCCCCAAATTTTCTGACTTCAGCTACAACCAGTAGAGTGAGAGGACAACTTTTCTCAGACCTCAGAGGACATGTACAGAGAATGTACATGTACCCAGACCAGGGGTAGTCCAGGAACCTGTGTCTGCCACAAAATGTGATGCCATCTGGGCCATTGGGACTCTGTGAAGACTTGGAGCAGGCATCATCACAGAACCACAATCTGCCCTCCAGCTTCCAGCAACTCCGTCTTCTTATCTTCCTTCATTTCTCCCAGGAGGGGTTGGCCTGATGTTTGTGTAACTAGACATTCCAGCCTTATCAGAGAACCAGACAAATGTTTGTCTTTTAGGGACTTAATATGCACAGTGTACTTAATTGTCTTAGCCTGTTTGGGTTTCTCTAACAAAGTACTATAGCCTGGGTGATTTATAAATAACACACATTTATTTCTTACGGTTCTGGAGGCTGAAAGTCTGAGATCAGGGTGCCAGCATGGTCAGTTCCAGTCAGGGTCCTCTTCCAGGTTGGAGATTGCCATCTTCTTTTTGTGTCCTCGCATAGTGGAAAAGAGGGTGAGAGCTCTCTGGGGTCACTTTCATAAGGCCACAGATCCATTCATGAGGGATCCACCCTTGTGATCTAATTATCTCCCAAATGTCCCACCTTCTAATACCACCATAAGGGGTGTTAGGATTTCAACATATGAATTTAGGGAGGACACAAACATGTAGCGCATTGCGCTTATGGTACAAGGTGACCAGCCAAAACCTGGGAGTCTCTCAGTTAATCAAATTTATATTTATTCGTTAAGAATCTAATTTCATCCTAGGCTCTGGTGTCAGCCTGCCAAGACTCAATCCTCCATCATCTACTATCTGTAGATGAGTTACTTAGCATTTCTGTGCCTCAGTTTCTCTATCTGTAAAGTAGAGTAATAATATAATCTACCTCATAGAGTTTTCATAAGAATCAAATGATATAATATACATATAGGACTTAGAATAGATCCTGGAACATAAATGTGTTCAGTAAATGTGTTAATATTATATATTGCTACTACATATTATTGATGGACACGGTTAGTGTATTTCAGTATTCATTGGGAAAGGAGTAGAGAACGACTTTACTTCCTGTAACATGGTAATTCCACCAGCCCTTTTCACAGCTCTAGTTATTCTTCTTGGTGATAAAATAGTTACATTATCTCTTTCAGGGCATGGTGATATAGTAAAAGACCACATGGTGGTCAGGCCTCTTCTTTTAAGGCTAGAAGTGAAGAAAACAGAACCCAATCTTAATCATTTGAGAGTCTATTAAAGAAATCTTTGAGACTTCCTTTCAGGCCAGCTTGGTATGAGTGACATTCAAATAATTCTGGGAACTGGAGTGGGAGTCTGGACATTCTATGTTAACATCTAGCTGTATTCCAAATCTTCTAGTGCCTGACTAGGAGTGTTTCTGCTGGAAGTCACTTTAGATGTGGGGGGCATTCTGAGATGGATAACTCCAGGGTGGGGGGGCCCATGTAGAGGGACTGTAGAGAACCAGCTAATTAATGGGGTAGACACATTAATTGAATTTCTGGGGCAACTGAAGTTTCATCATTCAGTTCACTTCAACACCTAATGTTTTCAAAACTTTCCCAAGCCTCTAGGTTTTCTTTGGGCTTTGAAAAGTCCAGCCTTGGAGCCAGAATTATACCTTTTTTAATAGAAGATGTGTTGAACTTAAGAAGCCCTGTTCTGAGGCCAGTGCTCACTCTCCATTCCTTTGGGCAAAGATGCAGTGACTTCTCTGAGCCCCAGACTTGTCATCTGCCAGATTGGGGTAATCGTAGCACCTGCCTCATATTTGCGGGTAATCATGCAGCTTAGAGGTAATGTGCTTAGTGGAGTGCCTGGAGCGTGGTCGGTACCATGCAAATGTTTGCTATTTGAATTATTAAACACTTTTATTCAAGAGGGAACTATCCAGTTAAACAAAAATTCTAATTAGGTGGGTTCTGGTTAATTGAGAGTCCTCAGTAAATAGGCAAGTCTTTTAAAAAGTGCATTTATTTCTAACCCTGAGAGAAAGAGAAGGCATGACACAGTCAGGTTTGGAAGTGTTGGGCATTTAAAAGGTTTCTTCTGGGGGATCTTCTTCTTCCCAGAAGAGGGTTGCATCTATACAGACACTTTTGAGGTACCAATTGATCATGAAGGCGAGGGCTTATCTTGTCTGCAGCTGTTATCTGATGCTCCCAGGTTTGGGTGTCAGGCAAGCTTGCACCATGACTTGAGAGTTTTCTCTCTCCCTTTGCTGGGTTCTGTAAAGAACAGCTCTTTTGCCCTAAGAGCAGGTCCCCACAGATGGTTTAACTTGTAGCTCCTCCCAAATTGGATCAAGCGGTTATCCCAGCAGAAGATTGTAACCTCAAGTACCTGCATTAAAGTTAGTCACTAGGGGCTAGCCCATAGCAGCTCAGGGAGCATGAATTCCTGGGTCCTGGGGGCCTCTATTCTGTACAGTGCCCAGAGTCAATATGGCTGCCTTCCAGGTTCATTAACTGCTATTAGGGGGACACGGAGAGGTGAGCAATCAATGCCTGCTTATTTATGATACCCTTGTTCTTGTCATTCTTATTACTATTTCGATGTGTAATTTGTTCTGGTCTGATCATAATTATACAGAATGTCGTCCTTCATATATTTAATAGTTAAGAAATAAAATTTTAATTAAAATTGGAACTTTTTAAAAGGGAAGTAACATTGAGCAAATTCTCAAGGGAAATAAGGTTGATCAAGACAGTCATAGATTTTCAATTCTAGGGTGGATCACAATGAATTGAGTAATGGGGAGATTTAGAGAGTTTTGCTCTTCCTGTCAGTGTCCTCAGCTTTATGGCAAAGAAGGTCAAAGTATATTGGTGTCCTGATGGGAAGCACAGTTTTGTGATTGAATAGGCCATTGAATGCTGTATCTTCTGGTGTTGTGAAGCAAGGACGTTTTAAAACATGTTGTAGTATGTGAACAACTGCCTGTTCTTTGATGAACACACATATTATTTATTGGTTAGTACTATACAGCATTTTCATCATTCCACTGCTTCATTTCTCATCAAAGGGGTAAAAAAGTCCATGTAGGAAACAGAATCTTGACTAATTAGCAAGGCATGGATTTCCGCCCCCATAAACTCATTTATCAGATATGCTTCTATTTTAATCAGTTACCTTAAAAAGCAAATACTCTTTATCAGACGTGTCTTTATTTTAACCAATTACTTTATTGCATTTTTATTACAAGTGCAAAGGTTAAGCAAAGTCAATACCTGCCGTCTATAGGGCCCTTAGTCACAGCAAACACTGCTGATCAAGGAAGTTTGGAACCAAGGCTTCTTATTGTTCAAACTGTCATTAGTGCCTAAGTAATTATTATAAATGTCTTTTATATGTCAACCATTATGTTGAAAGTCTTCTCAAGTTCAAGCACAAGAGGAGGAAATCGCCTCCTCTTGGAGTCCTCTCATAATCTTGTAAAAGATTATTTTCTCAACCCTAAACGAATGTGTTTAAAATGGTCTTTTGTGAGCTAAAGCGTATGGCACTACCTTACCATAAAAAGAAGTTGTTAGAAGCAAAAGTATTAATTGCACACATGTTGAAATTATTTGAATTTAATTCTTAAAATTTATGTGACTATTTGTCTTAGACCAGCCTTTTGGTCATTCCAGCAATCACACATACCACATAGTTCACTGATGCAAATCCTCTGCAATAGACAGGAGATGGGGACAGAAAAAGAATGGAGATATTTTCAGGATTTAGAGCACTCCTAATGTTCATTCAGAGAATGCTTGCCCCAAATTCTAATCTCTCTCTGATTTTGTTCCATTTTGTAATGAAGACTTTGGGAAGTGGTGAGAGGTCCTGGGCAGTGGCGGAAACAGGCACAGCCCTGTGGACCACTGAATGGACTGTCTTGAGTTGATAGCATTACTTTTGGTTAGCATGACAGAGTTCTGATGGCTTTCACCACCAGCAGCTCTGTAGTCCTGAGTAAGTCATCATACCTTTTGCACCCTTAATTTGCTCATCTGTATTTCAAAGGGTCCTGCTGGATGAGTATTTCTCCAAGTCCTGCCCATCACCATCACTTAGTGCTTGTTAAAAAATGCGGCCTTTGGCCCAAAAATAATGACAACAAAAGCCAAAATAGACAAATGGGATCTAATTAAACTAAAGAGCTTCTGCACAGCAAAAGAAACTACCATCAGAGTTAACAGGCAACCTACAGAATGGAGAAAATTTTTGCAATTTACCCATCTGACAAAGGGCTAATATCCAGAACCTACAAAGAACTCAAACAAATTTACAAGAAAAAAACAAACAACCCCATCAAAAAGTGGGCAAAGGATATGAACAGACACTTCTCAAAAGAAGACATCTATGCAGCCAACAGACGCATGAAAAAATGTTCATCATCACTGGCCATCAGAGAAATGCAAATCAAAACCACAACGAGATAACATCTCACACCAGTTAGAACAGCAATCATTAAAAAGTCAGGAAACAACAGGTGCTGGAGAGGATGTGGAGAAATAGGAATGCTTTTACATTGTTGGTGGGAGTGTAAATTAGTTCAACCATTGTGGAAGACAGTGTGGCAGTTCCTCAAGGATCTAGAACTAGAAATATCATTTGACTCAACAATCCCATCACTGGGTATATACCTAAAGGATTATAAATCATGCTACTATAAAGACACATGTCCACGTATGTTTATTGTGGCACTATTCACAATAGCAAAGACTTGGAACCAACCCAAATGTCCATCAATGATAGACTGGATTAAGAAAATGTGGCACATATATGCCATGGAATACTATGCAGCCATAAAAAGGATGAGTTCATATCCTTTGCAGGGACATGGATGAAGCTGGAAACCATCATTCTGAGCAAACTATCACAAGGACAGAAAACCGAACACCGTATGTTCTCACTCATAGGTGGGAATTGAACAATGAAATCAGTTGGACACAGGGTGGGGAACATCACACCCTGGGGCCTGTTGGGTGGTGGGGGGCTGGGGGAGGGATAGCACTAGGAGAAATACCTAATGTAAATGATGAGTTGATGGGTGCAGCAAACCAACATGGCATATGTATACCTATGTATCAAAACTGCACATTGTGCACATGTACCCTAGAACTTAAAGTATAAAAAAAAAAAGTGGCCTCTGCCCTCCACTCCAGACTGGAGTATTTGTTTTAAAGGTAACTAATCATTGGCATGGGTCCTGAGAATCTGCTTGTTTAACTCACCTGCTGCTGCTACTCATGCACTGACATTCTGAAGACCACCAGCTGATTGTGCTCTTGAAAGCCTCCTTATGCTCTTGAAACCCATGCTGCTGGTAGGAACAGAGTATGGGTGGCTGATACAGGTGTACATATTGGTGGGTGGGTCTGGGCTCAGCTGACAGCAGTAGCTTGATGTGATGTTATTTCGGGAGAAAAGGGGCACAGTCCCCTGGCTTCTGATTAAGGAGGAAAGGGGCTCAATGTCTGGTTTTATCTGTGTTCACTTCCCTGAGACACTCCACTTCTTTGGGATGAGTCTGTGTAAGAAGACTATATATCCAGGAGGAATGCAGAAACCTCTGGGTGTCTGTTCAGCTGCTTGTAGACCACATAGTCTAACAATTGACTTTACCCACATTATGTTTAGATGTTTGGGCATTCTGTGGACACGGCCTTTTTCTCCAGAGTTCTGAGAAATTTGGACAAAGGTTATCCTTCCTTCCCTCCCTTTGTTCCTCCCTCCCTCCTTGCCATCTTTCCTTCTGCCTTGTTGCTGTCTCCATATGGACATTCCTGAGCTCATTGATTGACTGTCTGGAATGGCAGCTGGCTTTGCCTCTCACCAGGCTGCTCAATGGAATTAGAAAACCTTGCAGTCTCATGAATATAACCTTGCAGTCTCATGAATATAATGCTTAATTTACTGCAAATAAAAAAGAACAAGTCCAGTAGGTAAATAACATTCCTCTACACCAAGAGATGTGATTCATTAATTAAAGATTAGCCAACACAAAACTGGGAATGAGGAATGAGCCAGGTCATGCCACGATTTGGGGTCTGAATCATTTCAACAGGAGCCCTCTGTGCTGCCCTATACATGCTCCCTTCTGTTTGCCCATTGCTTCCTGCTGGGGCTTCTGGGCGCATCAGCCCCGCTGTATTTGTAAGCATTTGCCTACCTCACTATATTTTGAATTCAGTTCTTTGGCTCAGAAGTGGGCACAGGGTCTTGCTCTTTCTTGTCTCTCCAATGCCTAGCAATGCACACAGCACGTAGTAGCCTTGTGCATTCGTCTACTGGGGCTGCCATAATGAAGTACCACAGACTGGGTGGCTAAACAACAGCAACTTGTTTCCTCACAATTCTGAAAGCTAAAAGATGTGTGTCCAAATCTCTTCTTATAAGGACTCCGGTAAGATTGACTTAGGGCCCATCCTAATGACCTTTTTTTCATTTCATTACTTCCTTAAAGACTCTATCTCCAAATGCAGTCACATTCTGTGGTACTGTGGGTCAGAACTTGAATGTCTGAATTTTGGGGGACACAGTTCTAACACCCTTCAATAGATATTTGTCAAGGATGAAATGAACATACTAGTGCAATAACAATCTGTGTCTATACCATATTTATCAACAGACCCTCTCCTTCTTTATCTCTTCACAACACATATACATAGGCATGGAAAATACATATTTTATTGGACAATACACAAACAGGAGGATATATTTTTAAATAAAATTGCAGCTGTTAATAATCAAACTTAGGATTCAGACCAGTGTCATTGTAAGGGCTGGTGGCTGCATAGACTGTACGTGGGTTTCTTCTCTACGTTCTTAAGCTCCCTGAGAGGTTCATAGCAGCCCTTTCTGCAGGGGGAGGATTCAGGGAGAGACAAGTTTGCACCCTGTACCACTTTTCCATGTAATATGTCAAGTTCTCCTAAGGTGTGCTCAGTCAAATGTGCTGCTTTTGAGAGCCTGCACTACAGTGGAGTTGGGAATTTGAAATCCTGACACAATTCTCAAGCCCCAGGTGATCTTCTGTGAAGCTGGAGCACCTGGAACTGCCCATGGTTTATCTAAACGACCAATCTACGAAGTTTCTGAGAACTCTTCTCACTCTTACCTATGTCACTGTCACCATCACCTTTGTCAGACTCTGGTTTTGAGAGTGGGTTGCATTTTCCAATACTTGTTTATGTCTATAATTTGCTCGGGGCCTCCTGCCAACTCCAAGCGGTAAGAAAAGAGAGAGTCATTATTCCTTTTTATAGATGGAGAGATGAAAAAACAGATTAAGTGATATGCACAATTTCCCTGATTCATTTTCTTTCCCCATCTTGCCAATTCCAGAGCACTTTGTCCAAATGATCCTCTCCTGGGTCTTACATCTTCTTACCTTGTATTATCTGCTCCTGTGCAGAGCTCCTTGTAAGCAGGACCCATATGTCTAACCTTTATGTAGTTGTATGTGCTTGCACATAAGAGGTGCTCAATTATTGCTTTTGTTGGATGAACCAATGTGCAGTCATGGCCTGCATAACAGTGTATTGGTCAAAGGTGAACTGCATATACATATGACGGTGGTCCCATAAGATTATAATACTATATTTTTACTGCACCTTTTCTGTATTTTGATATACAAATACCAATGTGCAAGTTGCCATTGCCTGCAATATTTAGTTCAGTAACATTCTGTATAAGTCTGTAGCCTAGGAGCAGTAGGTTACATGATATAACTTGGATGTTTTGTAGGCTATGCCATCTAGGTGTATATAAGTGCACTCTATGATGTTTGCACAACAAAATCACCTGATGTTGCATTTCTTGGAATGTCTTCCCATTGTTAAATGACAGGTGACTGTATAGCACATATGGTAGCATTTATTGAGCAGCTACTTTGTGCCGACTACTGTGCTTTGCACCTCAGCATACTTCATCTCCTTTAATTCTGCATCTTCTGCGGTGGGTATACTTCTATTTTCATTTAACAGATGAGAAAGCTGAGGCTTACCAAGGTTAAGTGATTTGTCCAAAGTCATAGAGCTGGTAAGTGATGAACCCAGAATTTGAATCTGGTAGGTGTGTCTGATCCAGCTCCTGACTGCTTCATTACCACCCTATATGAAATGGTAGTTGTACAAAGAATCAAGAATAGACCGAACTAGAAGCCAACTTTCCCGGCTCTGGGGTCAGTGCCCAGAGCCCAGTGAAGCTGATGAGCATCCTTGAAGAGAATCCATGGTGCAACATTTTCCACTTTCAAACAGCTACCTCCTACTCTCTGTTTGGCTCATTCTAGTTATTTTTTGATGCAAATTTGCTTCCATTAGGGCACACACATACATATACGCACTCACACTGTTCAGTTCTGGAGGCTCATTGCTCCCAGATGAAAGTGAATCTTGACATCTTCAAGTTTCAATCCTTTCCCAGATATTTGTCTCACTCCCTTTTGATCCCCTCCAACTCCAAGCAGCCAGCATGAGAATTTGGGACTTTTAAATTGTGTCCTTTTCCAAGGGCACAGGAAAATTCTCCAAGTCACTTTAAAAGACTCATTCGGCAAAGCAGACAGTGAAAAAAATAAACTATCATTTTCCCCCTGGAATTCACAAAAAAAAGTCTTTTATTTCAGTAGGAAATTTATTGCCAACAGTATAATTATGGCAGAATGGATTATTAGTAATAAAATTCTCAAAGTATATTTCAGAAATTATAGTCATAAGAAATAGTGACTACATTCCCATTTTCCCCTTCCTCCAATAGCAGGCACTGCTGAGCCCTGGGAGCGGTGTTTCACCCATCCTTTGTTGGCCCAGCCAAATCCTGCCTGTGGGTGTGTTTCCATGGCTCACACCTCTGGGAGCCAGGTGTGCGCTTCTGCAGGCCAAATTTGGCTGTAAATTATGTTTTGTTTTCTGTCAGCCGCCTGACAGCTAAAATCATATTTGCTGTCAGAGGTGACAGGGGCCACAATAGTGATGTATTAAAGTGCTGCAGAGTCTCAGGGGAGCAGGCTGGGCAGGCTTCTCTCACTCCTCTGCCGTCACCTTCCTCTGCCGGCATCTGGCCTGAGCTAGTATGCCCAGGGTGCCCATAGACCAGACCAGGGCTAGATGGTCAAGGCATGTTTTGTGTGAGGGCACCACAAATGAGATGCAGCCTCACCCAAGTCATTGAAAGCATGGCCAGATTCCATATGAATCTCTTAATAGGCTTAAGATATTGGCTGGATCCTACCCCTTAATTGCACTGTGTGACAGAGTGCAAAAATCCATCACCGTAATTTCTTTCACTGGATTCCAGAGCATTTTGACTATATTTAAATGGATAAGTAAACCCACAGATAAGCTTAATTTTCCCCAAATGATGGATTATTTCTTGTCATTGTCCCTATCCCATCCCCCAACCCCTAGCGGATGTCTATTTTTTCATTTTCAGAGACCAAAGTAAAGTGTATCTTGACAAGTGATACCCACAGCTATTTTACTTCCCTGCTCACTAAACAGAAACATGGTATCCTTTGATCTTTCCAGCCCATTATAAGCTGGTCTCTGTGTAGTCCTTCCTCTGTGTCTGTCTAAATTTCTCTTCTCTCATTTTCCTGGATTCCTACCACATTCACAGAAGCATCTTGTAAGTGTGGATGCCAGCCTTTGCACCTGGCTCCTGAAGCAGAGTTGTTGGAAACCTAGTGTGTTAGTCCATTTTGTGCTGCCATAAGGGAATACCTGAGGCTGGGTAATTTATAAATAGATTTATTTGGTTCACAGTTCTGCAGGTGGTACAAGCGTGGCACCAGCATCTGCTCAGCTTCTGGTGAGGCCTCAGGAAGCTGTTACTCATGGTGGGAAGGCAAAGGTGGAGCAGGCGGGTCATATGGCAAAGAGAGGTAGCAAGAGAAAAGCCAGACTGTTTAACAATCAGATCTCGTAGCAACAGATAGAGCAAGAACTCACTCATTACTGCAAGGATGATGTGAAGCCATTCATGAGGGATCTACCATCGTGACCCAAACACCTCCCACTAGGACTCACTGCCAACACTGGGGATCAATATTTTACATGATATTGGGAAGGGATAGATATCCAAACTATATCACCCAGCCCTCTATCGGTAACAGCTACCTCTTTGTGAGCCCTTACTGAGGGCCAGCCATCTTGGTATGCACTTCATCCCCATCTTCAGATCACCTGGGGTGGAAACAGGAGAATCAGAGTTTGAACTGAGGTCTGTCCCACCTCTAAAACCTGTGTCTGCACCTCCCTACCTTTGTTTTGAACAATGGGTATGTTAGGACATTCAGCCATGCATCCCACAGGGCCCTGCACTCAGAAAGGACTCGTGTTTGGGATTTGATGATCTGTGGTTGCTGAGTCTTGAAATTCTTAATTGTTTTGTTTTGGAATTTGTCCAGTGGAATAATGGAGCACATGCTGGGGACTTGGAACCACAGTCCAGCACAAGGCCACCTCTCATGGCCTCCCTGCCTCTCCTGGACTGGTTCTCACTGCACATTCCCCAGTCTCCTAGTATCTCAGGCCCTGCCCAGCCTCCTGCTCCCTTTCTCTCTTCCCTCCTCTCAACCACTGCCACCCTTCATCTACGTGTTGCCTCTGGCAGGGCCTGAGTGCAGGTGCAGAGAGGGCAGAAGGCAGGTGTGTAACATGCCATCCTCATCCTGGCTGGAAGGGCCATCTGCATTTGGCAGATAGCTCAGCTGGAACGACTCATGCAACTCCAGTTCAGATACTGGGCATGTCCAAGGGCAGAAATTGCAGTCCTTTGGAGATTGCCTATCTCCAGCTGGTGAAGAGCCAGACCTATGGGAAGGGGAGACTGAATTCCCCACCCCTGGCCACAGCTGTATGTTTTCATCCTGCCCTGGTCCCAGCTAATGATGAACCTGGCTCTGCTGATGCCCAAGGGTTTATGGTGACAAGTCATAGGAATTAGAACATGGTGATTCAGGGTAGGGAGTAAGGACTCGCTTAGGGGAAGGGACTCCAATCCTTCAACTTCACTTAGCTGAATATTTTTTAGAACACAGTAGAATTCATATTTTCTATTTGAAAAAAATATAAATCAGTAGAAAAAAGAATTTGCTCTACAGACATCACAAACCAGAGAAGTGAAACAATGGTAGTGAACAGATGGGAAAGGGAGAGGTGTTAGGCATCAATTTTAAGATGCTGAGTTTTGTCCTTTTGATTTTTTAGTTTCTGTAAAAGAAGCCCAAGGAAGTCACTGTATACAGAGGTAGTGCCCTGGTGGCCCATTCAAGGTCAAGTTCAGATGTAGCATCCTGTCTGATGTCCTGTAGCTCCAAGTGTTGTGGATGTCCAGAGCATCGGGGCTGGAAGGAAAGGGACATGTCCAAACTTTGATTTTGCCCAGAAGAAAACTGAGGCCCAGAGAGCTGTCCCTTACCTACCCACTCACTGAGGACTGACACCAAAGGTCTCGTGGCTCTTTACCTGAATGAACGGGGTAAGAGTTCACAGAGTATTTAATAAGTCCTAGGTGTAAAACTAAGCACTTCATACACATTAGCTCATTTGACCTCACAAAAACTCTACAAGGAAGGTATTTCTGGTGAGTCTCATCAAAGGTGCATTTGATTTGTACACATCCAACTATGTACCACCTTCCTGGAGGTTGCCATACAAGATACCACAACCTGGGTGGTTTAAACATGAGAAACTTATTGTCTCACAGTTCTGAGGCTAGAAGTCCAAAATCAAGGCAGGATTGGTTTTTTTCTGAGGGCTGTGAGAGAGAATGTGTTCTATCTTCTTTCCTAGCTTTTGGTAGCCTCAGGTGTTCCTTAACTTGTAGATGGCCACTTCATGTGTCTTCATCTCACCCTCCCGCTGTACATGTCTCTGTGTTTAAATTTTCTCTCTTTTTTTAAGACAAGTTCTTACCCTGTTACCAGACTGGAGTGCAGTGGCGTAATCAAAGCTCACTGCCGCCTCAAACTCCTGGGCTCAAGCAATGTCCCTGTTTCAGACTCCTGAGTAACTGGGACTACAGGTGTGCACCACCATGCCCAGCTAATTTTTCTGGTATTTTTTGTAGAGAAATGAATCTGCCATGTTTCCCAGGCTGGTCTTGAACTCATGAGCTCAAGCAATCTGCCTGCTTTGGCCTCCCAGAGTGCTGAGGTGACAGGTATGAGCCACCGCACCCAGCCAATTTCAGAGGTTTTCAAGGGGAGCTCTCACCAACGGGGATTCCTTCCTTAGGCACTGACTTTAGGATCCAACCCTGATAAAATTGCAAATGTCACTGCCTTGTCCCCATCACGAAAAATGGCAACCCTGGAAACTCAGAGTGATTCAAGTCCTTCCTCAAGGTCACATAGTTACTGTATAGCAGGCATGGACTTTAGCCATTGAGGCCAGGCCTAGCTGACTCCACAATCTATGCCCTATTGTTCATAGTTTGCCACTGTGTCAAGGGGAGATAGGGTTCTCTCCCACCCCAAGCTCTAGGACTAAGCTCCTGGAGTCTGCAAGGAGGCTGGGGTGGGATGTTGACACTTTAATTGCAGACTTCTGCCCCCAAGAACTGTGAGACAATACCTTTATGTTGTTCTAAGTCATGCAGATTGTGGCACTTTCTTATGGCAGCCCAGGAAACCAATATGACCAGTCCCATGAGGAGCTCTGAGGGGGCTGGACTGACCCTTTGAGGGTCAGTGAACCTCCTCACTGGTCAGTCGTTGGATGTGGACTGCTCCTTACATTCGAGGAGCGTAAGCTGGGAGGCAGCTCCCTCTGATCAAGGTTTCTGGGGAGCTGCTCAATTGTGAACCATCAGCAGCCAACACTCCCTGCCAAGACTAAGCCTAGGCTGCAAGAAGTGAGGCATCACCCCAGGTGCAAAACTTCAGATGGTGCCACACCTAGCAATCAAGATTAATAATATTTTGATGCAAAATTATAAAAAATTAACACAACCATCCATGATGAATAAACATCTCTCAAAATTTTAAGTAAAACAGGAGTAGTAGTACTAATGTTTCCCTTTGCTGTGGGCTGTAACACGGCTTGACATGGCATCCCCTGAAGCTGGGGATAGGAGTGCCTTGAGCTTGAAGGGGAGAGCTGAGTGGCACACCATAGTATTCACTACACCCAGGAAGAAAGAAAGCCTGGTTTAGGACCTAGGCAGTAGGATCCCACAGCCTGAATGCTTAACCACTGCCCTCTACTACCTGGAAGCATCTAGAGGAAGTGTTTTAAGGGAAAGAAATGATGGAAAGAACAGAGGCACACACTCAGGAAAAGTGGGAAAGCTTGTAAAGAGTGTTGTGGCACAAAATCAGATTTACTTGTTGCTCTGTGAAATGTCAATGCCTACTTGCTTGGGAGGCAAGCAGCTGGGAGCTGGGTCACAGCGTTCTGGGGTCTGTTCTATGGGCATGCAGACCCTTCTGAACTCAGCTCAGGCGAGGCAGGTGTCTGCCTTGGCCACCAAGGAGGCTACGGTGCTGCCATTGGCACAATGAAATCAAGGTCATGATGTCAAGGACAAGAGTGTTGGGCTGTCCCCCTCTCGCCATCAATCCAGGCTTTTGAGTGATGTAGGGCTCCTGTCTGGACAGGTTCCCAGCTGCTTAAATGACAAATCTGGTAGGTTTTATGTCCCCAGTGCTGGGTTTTTGAACTTGAGTCCTATAGGCTCCAGACTGGGATGGATGGATGGACAATTTCTTCACATTGACCCCTACCCTTCATCCCAAAGGCGGCCTCCCCAAGGCCACCTGAGTAATTCACTCCTCTCCTTCCAGGCCTTGATTTCTGCTCCTCCCCCATCCACTGACAGAACCTAAAACAAGAGACAACCCTCCCTTGCTGAACTGTTATAAATTCCCAGCTTAGCAGATTTCAGGCTGATTGCCTGGGCTCAGTTGTCTCTGTAAATGAGGCTCCTCACTCATGATGGATGGCCCCGCTCTCTCTGAGCACACATTCTACCTGACTGGAAGCACTGTGGCTAACTATTTAACAATATTGTTTCTCAGCCCACTCCTTTGGATGGCATTGTCCCTGGGTTGATAATTTCTAATCAATAAAAATTGTCAGCAGGAACTAGGGACCTGCCTCATGGTGAATGACAGGATGTGTCTTGGCTTTGAGCTCTGAGGGCCCCTTGCCTTCTGAATAAACATAGCACCAAAGGTTATTCTCTGTTCTTCTCGTCAAGCTTAAATTTAGCAAAATTAGGATATGGATTTTCCTTTCTTCTCTGTGATCACAAATGTAATGTCGGAATTTTTTCCCGGAGAGCTTTTCACCCCACCTCTGCTCCATGTCAAGGTTGTCAGAACCATAATTTATTCATATTTTTGACCTTCGGGGAGGACAATGTCCAAAGGGTTAGGGAGTATTATTGGATGTCAGGATGGAAATTCACCGTGCCAGCTCCCTTTACAATGTTACATTTAATCAAATCACACAAATGTGGCTGAGACATTGGCTGCTGTAATTACCCCTGAAGGGTTACCCCTCCTTATTAGGAATTACACAATTGTTATGCATTTCCCAACATCCTTAGTGTGGGAAACAGTTGGAGCCTGCTTGGTTTTCTCTGTAAGGAAGCAGAGGTCTGTGATTTCTGCTCCTCTTCTTGGGTCATCATGGTGACCTCCCAGGAGCTGCTTTGAGGCAAGGACAGGGCGAGGGGTCACGGAGCATCCTGCAGTGGGCTGGGCCATCTCCTTTGTGTGGCCATTTGCCAGGCCACTCTGAGATCTGCCTTATCCTTGAAGGGCTCACAGTACAGCGCTTTTACCCAGAATGTCAAAGCCCAGGCAACTCCTTAAGTTTAATGATTTTCTGGGAACTGTGCAGAGAGACCTGGGGTTAGGGGGAGGAACAATTAATCAATGCTAAATAATAACAATAGTTATTCTCTGATTCATGAACGGAATAAATCCTTCATCCCTGGCCCATAACAGATATAGTCCAGGCATACACGGCAAATCCTGTGAGCTTGTTAGAATTCTTGCCGAGCTGCATCTTGCATGTCTTCCAAAGGGTCCTGTTTTCCCAGTCATTTTAAACCACTCAGAAAGAGCTTTCATAAACCCCACGGTATTTTGATTGGTTTGTCCTCATTCCCCCTTGAGGCAGCCTGTAGATAAGGTACTGGATCAATTCAGGCAGTGAGTGAGAGTCAGGCTAAGGGCATTGGAGCAAGCCAGACCTGTGTGTATATACTGGTCCCATCACTTTCTTTCTTTATAACTTTAATTGCATCACTTAACCTAACTGAGCCTCAATTTCCTGCTCTGAAAAATGAGGGCAGTCATTGTGCCTACCCTTAAGACCGTTGAGATGATGTAATATACTGAATATGAATTGAGGTGGGGAACATTTTATTTTCTTCGAAGCTGGTACAAGAGAGAGCCTCTGATGTGAAAAGAATGCCTTGATTAGCTCACTTGGGGTTCAGCCCTCAGGGCCTGGATATCAACTGTATCTATGCTTCAGAGGCAGACAGAAGCTGCACACAAAGGGAAGGAAGAAGAACTGGAAAGCGGGGTGGGAGTAGGGACTTTGTGGTGGGAGGATGGTGGGAGAAGGAAAGGGCAAACAATATGAGCAATGGCGTGCAAAGCACTCTTCCAAGTGACCTTTCCCCCAGTTTCATACTCTTCCAGAGTCTGAAACAATTCAAGAACTGTCTGGTGAAGTTGGGTTCTTCATGGACACTGAACCCTTGAATTCAAGTGGCCTAGGTCCCAGAGACAGACGACAGGGAAGAGGAAACCTGTAACTCTCACAGAAGGAAAGAGAAATCTTCAGGAAGAACTTGGGCTTCAAAAGGTAATAATGATCAAGAAACTGTTGATCATTGCAATGATCAATGCCAGGTAGATGTTTAGCATCGTGTGTGGCTTCTGGTAAAATACACAGCAAATGGTTGCTTTGATAAATGTTAGAATCATCCTCCTAGTGTGGATGAGCTAGCACAGGAGCTTGATTCTCGAGGAAAACCAGGACTTTGATTCTCGAGGAAAATCAGGACCAGAGAAACAGTCTCCCACCTTCTAAGGCCTATAGCCTTTTGAGAAAGAACTAGAAGATCCGAAGGCTATTAATCATACCAAAAAAGTGGGCCATTGAGAAATGGATCCTATGAAGAATTTTTATCGTGTCAAGAGTTTGCAGATCTTACATGTCTTACATATGTATCAGTATAGGTCATTTGCATTATGAGTTTATTCTTAAATTCAAATGCACCTGCTAAAGTTTCTGGCAGCTGAGGAGAGAGAAGCCACTCTCCCTGTCTAGGGAGCACAGCAACGGTCTCTCCCTCACTGCCCTCTGCTTGCAATGCCCTACCCTCATCTTAGCAGGTCTGAACCCCGCCAACCCTTCCAGGTCCATCTCGGATGCTGTTTCTCCATAAAGATTTCCGTAATCCTACAGTCAGAGGGTGCCTCTCAGTTCGGCACACCAACTGTAACTGGAGCTGCCTTCTACTGTGGCACTTGGCACTTCCAAAGAGCACTCTGGCTGCACGATGGACCTGTGACATTCACAAGGGGTGTGCCCATACCCAGGATCTTTGCTAGGGACTACAGCCATGCTGACACCTCTATTTTGGACTTCTGGCCTTAAGAACTGTGAGAAACCTTAAGAACTGGTTTTAAGCCAGGCAGTTTGTGGTACTTTGTTACAGCAGCCACAGAAAATGAGGACAGTTGAGATTGTGTGGTGACAGCGATACTTCCAGGGGCTCTACCTGCTGGCCAGGGAGGATTCTTTGGGCGACACTATGGCTATGAGGATGTAGAGGAAGTGCAGGCCAAGATGGAATCATTGCAATGACCAATTACCCCTAAGAAAGCAATTTTCACTGTGCTTCCTTGCATCCTGCGGTCATACTGGGCGCAGGCGCAGAGCTAGGATATCAAACTTCTGTCCCCAGTTCTGCCACTCACCTTGGTCAAGTCATCTTCTCTCTGCTACAAAATAGGGACACACTTCCTTGGAATTTTTCCTTCACTTATAAAGCTTGGCATAATCTCTCCAACTAGATGGACGTCTTTGAAGGGAAGAAATGTTATCTCCTCCCTCCTGCCCCATGTGCTCAGCATGTATCAGGTATTTATTGCACAAAGCCAAATGCAGATGTGGCCATGTCTGTTTCACTTACTCCTTTAGACCCACTGTCTGGCAGGTACTTGGAGCTCAATAAAGGTTCACTGAACAAAGGAGTGATATATTAATAAACAAAGGCCAGGTGCTGAGCTACTGAGCAAAAGGAATGAACCCCAGGTCTGCCCCGTACAGGCTGCTTGGTGCTCACTTTGGGGTAGGATGCATATTGTGCCACAGGAGTCTTTTCAGTCCTGGTTGCGATTATCTTTTGCATCTCAGGTTGAGGAGATGGGGAGCAGCTCTGACGGACCAGGCTTACCTCTGCTATTGACTTCACAGCCCTGAGGCCTCCATTTTTCCATCTGCTGATAGGAGAATGGGTGCACGTGGAGTGGGAGACAGACGAGTCCAGGCTGGGTTCAGTGGGTGGTGGCATGGCAAAGTTGCCCCAAAGACAGGATGAAATTTGGTGGGATTTGGCTTCTCTGGATTGCTGCAGCCTGGAGAATGTCTGAGTATTCCCAATGAACTTTGAGTTGAAAATGATCAACCAAATGAAATTAAGTCAGCACCTAGACTAAGATCAGGAAAGCATCAACAGAGATGAATAAATAGCAAGGCAGTCTCCTCTCTACAAGACCTCCTTCTTTCCAACCTCCCTTCCTTCTTCTTCTTTTTTTTTTAGAACCAAACACACCAAACATCTTCATGTTTCCATCCTGTGACCCTGCACTCACTTGGAAATACAATTTGATGAAATTTGAGCAGGTTTGCCTCATTAGGTTTTGAAGGGGTGTCCAAGACCAAAAATAATAAGTCCTGTTTTTGGTCCTGATTTCTGTTCATCCTTGTCAAGATTTCCCACTTGACCACTGTGGCGTTATTTCCTTGGTTAGCCATCTCAGGGGAGAGGGGCAGTGGCCGAGAAAGGAAAGGTTTAACAAGGAGTTGCTCACCCTGCATTGCTGTCAGCCCCTGCAGTCCCATGGAAACAGCACATTCAATTTAACGAGGACATCAGATTGCAAGTCCTACTGACCCTCTCTCCCTCCCCCCACCTCCCTGATCCTGAGCCCAGCCTCTTTGGGGAAGTAGGAGTGAGAGGCTGTCCTTTTTGGATTGAACCTGGACGGAAAACCAGCTCCTGTGAGCTCGGTTCCCTCTAAACAGAACTGTTGGCTCCCTGTTTCTCCAGAGGAAAATTTACAACTCCAATTTCTACAATTTACATTCCAGCCTTCTTTTCCCAAAGCTTCCAGCACTGCTCGTGTCAGAAGGGACTACTTATTTCCCAAACACTTTTTGCATTATTAGTTTCATTTATTATTTTTATGTTTTCTATTGGGTCCATGTACATGTGATTTCTCTGAGATCCCCAGAGCAAGTGACAATGAGTTGGGAGCCATCATCTCTCAGCAATCGGAGGCTAAGATGCAGTCAGGTTCTCCAGGGAAAAGATTTCTAGCCTGTGCATTTAAAATTAGCCCCAATTAACCCCTCATCAACCAGCCCAAAAATGTCCATGCAGATGTTGCCAAACCTTCTACACCCCATTCTTGTCTGTTTGAGACAGGGTAGGCCTTAAGTGGACAAAATGTGAAGTTTAACTTTTCAGAGAGCTTAAGTGCTCCTCTTTCACACTCGTTTATCGTTTGGAGATACTTACAGATACACCTGTGATCTGTGAAAACTGGAGTATGAAAATTCCATAATTGTTTTAAAGTAGAAAGGCAATCTGATTTTACTTTGCCTTTGAAAATCATGGCATTTTCATGAAATAAATGAAACATTAGCAGAACAGCTGTGTATCCTCTAAGACCCGCTAGGACTTTGCAAAGGAGCCTGTGCTTGGTGACAAGAATCATCACTAGAAGCTCCATGTCACTTTCAGAACCAGCAAAACCCATTGACTAAGAAACTTTTCTAGAACAGTGTTTAGCAGACACATTTTGAAGTATAGCGAGTGCAAAAAATTCTCATGTAAATGAGCATAAGCTAGGTGCAATGGCTCACACCTGTAACTCCAGCACTTTGGGAGGCCAAGGCAGGAGAATCACATGAGGCCAGGAGTCTGAGGCCAGCCTGGATACAATAGCAAGAACGCCATCTGTACAAAAACTTAAAAAAACATATTAGCTAGGCATGGAGGCATGCACCTATAGGACCAGCTACTTGGGGAGGCTGACGCTGGAGGATTGCTCAAGCCCAGGTGGTTGAGGCTGCAGTGAGCTATGATTGTGCCATTGCACTTCAGTCTGGGTAACAAAGTGAGACCCTGTCTCAAAATAAATAAATAAATACATCAGTACTTGGCTTCTAAGGAATAGTGGTGTCCCTTAAAAGGGTTTCTGTTTGTCTGTGTGCAAGAGAATTGCTGAGAGCACATATTCTGGTGACTCAGTCTGGAAAATGGCTTCTTTGGGCCTTGGAGAGTCCCAGAAGAATCACAATGATTCTGTTAATAGCTGTTAGATGCGGGGGCTGGGCATGGTGGCTCATGCCTGTAATTCCAGCACTTTGGGTGGCTGAAGCAGGCAGATCACTTGAGGCCGGGAGTTCGAGACCAGCCTGACCAACATGATGAAACCCTGTCTCTACTAAAAGTACAAAAATTGACCGGTTGTGGTGGCATGCACCTGTGTAGTCTCAGCTACTCAGGAGACTGAGGCATGAGAATCACTAGAACTCAGGAGGTGGAGGTTGCAGTGACCTGAGGTCACACCACTGCACTCCAGCCTGGGCGACAGAGTAAGACTATCTCAAAAAAAAAAAAAAAAAAAACTTGTTAGGTAGTATGCTCTTCGCTGGGAAGTCCTCTGTCTACTCACCTTTACATCGTTTGTGGGCCTTGTGTACAGGAGGAGATGCCTAATCTCCATCTGTCTTTGCTTGTTTAAAGGGTAACAGGGTCCAGCAAGGAGTGGTGCAGAAGCATGGTGGGCTTGAGAGGATCAGCCCCTCCTGAGTTGGGGACAGTTTTGTGACAGCCCTTATTTATTTAAGGCCGAGCCATTCATGTGTTCACTCATTCATGGGGGCAGCTGCACGTACCACATGACTCAAAAGGCTACAGATTCTGAGGTGCCCCATGAGATTTTGAAAGTCTCAGTATGAACAAATGCAGTTACACAAAGATCAAGCTGAAGGGAGAAGTTCATATTTACATATTTACACCCTCAGGGCACTTCCTCATCCATTTCTCATTTGTTTTGTTTTGTTGAGACAGAGTCTGGCTCTGTCACCCAGGCCAGAGTGCAGTGGTGCAATCTCAGATCACTGCAACCTCCGCCTCCCAAGTTCAAATGATTCTCCTGCCTCAGCCTCCTGAGTAACTGGGACTACAGGTGCGTACCACCACGCCTGGCTAATTTTTGTATTTTTAGTAAAGGTGGGGTGTTACCATGTTGGCCAGGCTGGTCTCGAACTCCTGACCTCAAGTGATCCACACACCTCGATCTCCCAAAGTGCTGGGATTATAGGCATGAGCTACCATCCCTGGCCCCACTCTCTCATTTTTATATCCTTATCCGGTAATAAAAAAAAAAAAAGAAAGACAGACATCTGCTTCACACTAGATTCCTTCATAGAGCACTCTTTGAAATATTGTGAACATACTTTGAAGAATACTTTGAAAAATTCTGTGTATTGCTTATTAACCTCCTTTGGAATGGACTCCTGTTCATGTTGAGGCATCGGGACTTGGTTTGACGTCTATTACTCTACCCTCAAATGAATAGTATATCTCCAGAACGGTACTTACAGTCTGTAATACTATCACCACTTGGTCTGCTGTGGAGCCCCTCAGTCATTTTTTCAATTAAAAAAGTCCTGATGCTCTATTAACCTTTTGTCTGCTGCACCATCCTTCATACTGCCATTGCCCCGAGATGATGAGCCATGTATTAAAAAAGGCATATCTTACTGTAAGCCACATCCAAGTTCTCTGTCATTAGAAAAATGAAGTATCATTTTTTCATTAAAAATATGAGACAGTTTCTCACACTCACAACTTCTGGGCCTGTCTGCAATATCTTTGTTATAGGGGTTGCGAGGTCACTTCCACCACTCACCATTCCACAGCCAGGAAGCTCCATCTGAGCCCCTCTCCATGGAAGATGGGACAGAAAAGGGTTTTGTTCTCAAGAGGGCAAAGCTGTAGCCTATCGACAATTTTTTTCTCACACTGCTTTTAGGTGAAACAGTGGCCTCAGTTTGCCAGATGTCTAAGCGAGTAAATAAAATTGCACACTCCACACTATTTGCAGCTGCACAAAAAATCAAGTGACTCTCTGAGTCCTCTTCCTCGCTTCTCATGTGGGAAACAGAGAGCTTCTCAAGGAAGCAGAAAGCCTAGGCCATGCATGTGTCTGTACTCTGGATCTCTCTTGCTTTCAAGTTTTATAAGAAGCTGCCTAGAGTGACCACACAAGCTGGTCATGTTACACAGGTTCATGACGACTTAGGAGATAAGCAGGGCCAGGTGTCTGGAACCCAGCCATCACTGTTATCTTTGTGGCACTAGGTGACAACTATTTAGGGTCAGTGTCCTGCTTTAGGTTTCCAGAACACTCAGGAATTGCCTTTCTTTTTCCATTCCAAATTGAATAGGAGGAAAAGATACCAAGAAAGTCCGTTCTTTGGAAATGCATCTTGGTAATGTTGACTTGATTGTGGGGACAGGTTTGGCCATGACTATTGTCAAAATCTTTGTGAGGCTGTACTTGTTGGATTTCCATGTGACCCTCTGCTTGTCCTTCCAGCCAACCATATAGGTAGGGCTCAATCTACTGGAGGAAGGTAAAAGGTTTCAGCCTTGCCTCTCTGAGTTACCGCTGCCCTGCCCGCCCCAGGATCCCACATCCCTCCTAATCCCTCTGGCCACCTCAGTCAAAACTGACTCATGAGAAGGAGGCTTGCATCACACACAATACAACAAATATTTCTAGAACGTGCTGATTGGCACCAGGACTACTTTATGATTTCTGATCTCACCTGTGAATACCGTGAAGCTCTAACTGAACACCTTTCCTGGGCCATTTGTTAGCTCCTCCAAACCCTGCTCTCCCTTCTCATAGGAGGGACACAATGGTCCTGCCTCTCGCCTCCATGTGGCTGCCATGTGGGATGCAGTTCTGTGCAGTGGCTAACATAGGTGCCAGCTCCTCCCATTCAAATTCTTGCTCTACAAAGCGCTAGCTCTATGCACTTGGAAAAATTACTTGACCTCTCTGAGCTTATTTTATCACCGATTCTATTGAGATATAACAGAATTTACCGCATGGCATTACTATGACAATTAAATAAGATTATCATGAAAGTGCTTAGTCTGTGTCTGGCATATAACTAAGTACTAAACAAATGTAAACTGCTATTATTTTCAATAGTCACTATCATTTACCTTTCTCTTCAGCCCTTGGGACATCCTTTGAAGTAGGCATTTTGTCCATGTTTCATTGATGGGAATTGAAGGCTCAGTGAGTACACTGTGGAGCTGGACTCACACCCGGGTCTGTGGTTTTCCAAACGCATCTTCTTTCTATGTGCTCCCCGCAGATGAGATTTGTTAAAAATGGATGCCCTGTCACCAAAGCATGCACTCCGAATTTCCCTGTATTCTTGCTCCCACATCTTCCATCTCTCCCTCTCAATTGACTCAGTCTCTTTGGTGACATTTTCCCCCTATTAACAACAACAACAACAATAACAATAACAACAACAACACAACAACAACAGTCTTTAATCTTCCACCCAGTCCTGTGCTGGAGCTAACTCCTACCATCTCAGGACCACTGATTGTTACAATTTCAGGAATTTTGCAAGATAGTTGAAATCATGTTGATAGCTTGAAATTGGCCATGGTAGGAGGATTTACAGTACAGACACCAGCCAAGGCTTTCAATCAGGGCTTTATTTTTCATTTCTGGAAAGTTGGTTGTTAAAACTAACCTGCATACCTCTGCTTCCACCTCCACATTCCTGACTATCCACCTGTCTCTTCTTTCCTTTGAAACCATAGTTCTTGAGAGTAGTTTATATTTCTCTACCCCCTTCTCACAAATTGTATCTACTTATCTCCAAAAGCAATGAAGTTTTTGCCTCCACTCTTACCACCAAAGTCAGCAATGACCTCAGTCCATTTGAACACATCACTTAGAGCTGTTGACCTTCTCTCTTTCTTGATAGTCATGTCTCCTTTGGCTGATGTGACACTTTTCTTGGTTTCCCTGCCTCTCTGATCTGCCTTTGTCATTTCATCTGGGTCTTGTGGTTCTATCCTTGTGACTTTTCTCTTCTTCCTAGACTCACCAATCTTATCTACTCCATGATTTCAAATATGATCCAACTCCTCTTGACGTCTGTAATGATGCTTTATGTGCAATGCACCACATCTCCTCAGTACATTGGATTTTAGTGGAACTATGCTGAGCAGATCCATGCACCCAGAAAACTGTTCTGGGTGTCTCTTCACCTTCCTGTCTTGGGGCTTTTCTTAAAGCTGTAGAAGGCCAAGCTTGAGTGCAGGAAGTATGGAGGAGTTAGCACTCTCTGCGTGCAAACCTCAGCCAATGGGGGATGCGAGTAAGTGGATAAATAATCCAGCTTTCATACTTTGGAGAGAGAGTTCTGAAATGCTGTCTACTTAGTTTCTCAGACTCCCATAAGCCTGAGCACTGAGATAAGCAGTGCAATAACTCACTCTTTATTGGCTTTTCTTCATTCCTCATTTCATTGTACCCTCTTCTTCACTCTGCTTCTTGGCATCACCTCTCAACTAAACTAGCTGCCCTCATGTCTGTGTCTCAGATTCTCCTTTAGGGGAACCCAACCTAGAGTACTCCAATGCTGAGATTTCAGTGGCAGACCTACTTCTGATCTTCATACCTGTAGCCTCTATATCATTTCAAGACCAACCTGATGTTAAACCCATTGTGCTGACTTCTGTCCCTCTGTCTCTGTAGGCTGGATCAACCTACAGTAGCAGAATCCAACCAGGTTCCCAAGCTAGAAATCCCCAAGCAGATTTCTCTCTTTCACTTCAGCCACCTCACCAAATTATTCAAGTCTTCTAACATGGAAATGGCTTTTGAATCTGTCCCCTGGGATCAGTAGAAATGGATAGAAAATTGTCAACTCACGAAAGTCCCTTTCTCCTCCAGTAAAGAAATTAAGAAATTTTGCAAGCATTTCCCTTGCATGTGCATGCGCGTGCACGCACGCACACACACACACACACAGAGAGAGAGAGAGAGAGAGAGAGAGAGAAAGCGAGAGAGAGAAAGCGACAGAAAGAGAGAGAGAAATGGAAGTATTGCAGGCTCAAAATGCTCTCAAAATATCGGAAAAATGCTCTTTCTCTGCGAGTATGCCAGTATGTATACTGTGGTAGAGATGAGATGTTTTCTTTCCTCTTTATAACAGGCTGCCATTTCAATCACTAAAATCACAGAAATTACAGCTTAGTTTTATAAGCTTTTTTTTTTTTAATGCCAACCAGTTGAAGAAATAGTAGTTGTAATATGACAAAGTCTACAGTCCATTGGAAAAATTTTGCTTTCTTAAACTTCTAGGGTCTGGACCCTTCTTACCAGCCCTGAGGTCCTGGAAGAAACTTAGGTAGAACAATAAATAGATGCACACATCTGAGGCTCCAAACCCTAACAGCCAGGGCACTGCTCTATTTTCAGGGCTGCTAGATAAGAAGTGTCTCTTCTTCAGACGTCACCATGTGTGGCACCCTTTCCCCAAAAGACTGCAGTTTTCTAGAGCAAAAACTGGCCCTGGAGTCCTCCTGAGATTATGGTATTCTCTCTCCCAGGAATTTGGGACTCGAAGTCTGAGAGGCTGACTCACTCAGTTGCCAACATTAGCTCTTATGTAAAACTGTTAGCAAATACAGATTCTCTTGGCTATTGAGGCACCATATCGAGGCAACAGGAGAATCCAGAGAGGCACAGAGTCTGGTTGTTTGACATTACAAACAATGCTTTAATCAATATCCTAACACATACGCATTTTTCTATATCTCTGATTCTTTCCTTATGATAAATTTCTGCAGATGGAGTTCCTGGGCCAAAGAACATTTACATTTTAAGGATTTTTATATTTTCATATGCCCAATGGCCCCTGAAAATTTTTTTGCATCAATTTTTACTACCATTTACAGTCTGTGTGTGAGTTCTGGGATTCTTTTTTTTTTTCAAGACGGATTTTCACTTTTGTTGCCCAAGTTGGAGTACAATGGCATGATCTCAGTTCGCTGCAGCCTCCGCCTCTTGAGTTCAAGCAATTCTCCTGCCTCCACCTCCCAAGTAGCTGGTACTACAGGTGCCTGCCACCACGCCTGGCTAATTTTTGTATTTTTAGTAGAGACAGGGTTTCACCATATTGGCCAGGCTAGTCTCGAACTCCTGACCTCATGATTCGCCCGCCTTGGCCCCCCAAAGTGCTGGGATTACAGGCATGAGCCAACGCACCTAGCCCAAGTCCTTGTATTCTTATTTTCCCTAGATATTAATTCTTTAAAGAAAAAAATGGGGACTATTTGAATAACCTAAGCATATGCTTCATAGGAAAGGAAAGAAAAATGGCTGTTTGATATATGGAAAGATGCCCAGATTCACTTGTAATTGAAGAAATGTAAATTGAAACTATCCTAAGTTGCCACTTTTCACTCATTGGTTTGGTAAATTCCAGAAGCTTGATAACACACTCTATTGGCAAGGCTGTGGAGAAGCAAGCACACTCATACATTTTGGTTGGATATGTAAATTGATGAAACCCTTGTAGAAGGCAATTTGGCAGTAGCTTTCAGAATTAAAAATGCATACAGCCTTGGTCCCAGTAATTTCACTTCCCAGAATTCTCTTTACAGATACCCTGGCATAATTGAGAAATGACGTATATTCAAGGTTATTTATTGCAGAATTGTTTATAAGAGTAAAAACATTGGAAACCATCTAAGTAAATTATCATACATTTATACAATGAAAAGTTATTTAGTGATAAATAAGGAGAAAGCTCTTAAAACACCCATATGAAAAGTTCTCTAATATATATTGGTAGGAGGAAAAAGCAAGGTATGAAACTTTGTGTATGCTATGCTATAGTTTATTTTAAAGAGATTAAAATAAAAATAATAATGCATAGTGGTATTTGCTTGTATATATGAAAAGAACCTCTGGAAGGATACACGGGTCATTATTAACAACAGTGATATGGTTTGGCTGTGTCCCTACCCAAATCTCTCCTTGAACTGTAGTTGCCATATAATCTCCGTGTGTTGTGGGAGGGACCCAGTGGGAGATAATTGAATCATGAGGGTGGCTACCCCCATGCTGCTGTTCTCATGATAGTGAGTGAGTTCTCACAAGATCTGATGGTTTTATAAAGGGCTTTCCCCTCTTTGCTTGGCACTGCTGCTTCCTGCTGCCATGTGAAGAAGGATGTGTTTGCTGCTTCTTCCACCATGCTTGTAAGTTTCCTGAGGCCTTCCCAGCTATGCTGTTCTTACAGCAGCATGAGAATGGACTAATACAAGCGGTTACCTGTTTAAGGTGTGGTGAGTCTTATGCACGTGGGGGACAGAATGGGAGAAAATTGTTCACTGAATTATTTGCTTTTTTTTTTTGAACTAAGAAAATGTATTTACTATACAAAATATAAAATATAAAAAACACTCATTTCCAATTTAAAATTTTAACTTGACTTAAAAATATTTAGTAAGTTTGAGCATGTTTTATAGATATATTGGTCGTATTAATTTATTTTTTTAATAGACAAGGTCTCACTCTGTTTCCCAGGCTGGGGTACAGTGATACAATCATAGCTCACTGCAGCCTTGAACTCCTGGGCCCAAGCAATCCTCCTGCCTCAGCTTTCTGAGTAGCTAGGACCACAGGCACACACCACCATGCCTGGCTGCTTTTTTTTTTTTTTTTTTGGTAGAGGTAGAGTCTCATTATGTTGACCAGGCTGATCTCGAACTCCTGGTTTCAAGGGATCTTCCTGCCCCATCTCCCAAAGCACTGGGATTATAGGCCTGAGCCTCCACCCTGGCCCCATTTGCATTTCTTGTGTGGGAGTAACCTCATTCACATCATTTGCAAATTTTTATTTAAAATTGAACCTTCTTTTCTTATTTAATGTAAGTACATCTATATATTAAGAATACTAGAATACTAACATCTATCTTCTATATATGTTTCAAATGGTTTCCCCAGTTTGTTGTTTACCATTTAAATGTTAATGATATTTGATTTGATATGTTGGAATTTTAAATTTATATGGAGTTGAATTTATCTGTTCTTTTATTTGTAAACATTCCTTAGCAAATATGATTTTTAAATGATTAGCTTTTCTAATATTTACCTGTATTTTCTTTGAGTTTTTTAAAGAATTATTCTCGCCGGGTGCGGTGGCTCACGCCTGTAATCCCAGCACTTTGGGAGGCCGAGACGGGCGAATCACAAGGTCAGGAGATCGAGACCACGGTGAAACCCCGTCTCTATTAAAAATACAAAAAATTAGCCAGGCGCGGTGGCGGGCGCCTGTAGTCCCAGCTACTCAGGAGGCTGAGGCAGGAGAATGGCGTGAACCTGGGAGGCGGAGCTTGCAGTGAGCCGAGATCGCGCCACTGCACTCCAGCCTGGGCGACAGAGTGAGAGTCTGCCTCAAAAAAAAAAAAAAGAATTATTCTCATGTAGAGTCTTAATTCTTGTGGAATTTATTGTTATATACTGTATAAAGCTACAATATAGCTTTTTTTTTTTTTTTTTTTTTTTTTTTTTTTAGCAAATAGCTAGCCAGTTGCCTTTAAACTATTTACTAAGTTATCCTGTGCCCAGTAACTTGAAATGCCACCTTTATTGTAAATTATCTTTGCTCTTGGGCCTGTTTCTGAATTTTCTGTTTTGCTCCTCCGTTGATCTCATCTGCCTAGACCTGCAGCAGACCAACCTGGTACTCGTTAAGGAACCACTGTGGGCTAGGTGTCATGGCTCACACCTGTAATCCCAGCACTTTAGGATACAGTGGCAGGTGGATTGCTTGAGCCCAGGAGTTCCAGACCAGCCTGGACAATGGGGCAAAACCCTGCCTCTACGAAAAAGAAAATTAGCCAGGTGTGGGAGCACACACCTACGGTCCCAGCTACTTGGGAGGCTGAGGTGGAAGGATCAGGGGGATCACCTGAACTTGCGGAGGTCAAGGCTGCGGTGGAGCCATGATCACGCCAGTGCACTCCGGCCTGGGTGATAGAGTGAGACTCCATCTCAAAGCCTTTGTCAAGATCCTGTGCTGGAGTCAAGTCTCTTCCCTGAATCCCTGTGACATGCCTCATCCTAGGTTCCGTGGTGGGTGGCTTTGCTTGCCTGCCCTCTGCTACCATTGTATCTGTAGGGCCTGTTATCTCCACCAATCTGTGAGCTCTTCCAGTAAAGGCCATGTCTTCTACTTTTGAAGCCACTCCATGTACCTACCATCTGGAAGTGCACATGGTTTTAACAATCAGCTGTTGAAAATGCTGGATTAAGTGGATTCTCAATGGAGAATGAAATCCTGAATTAAGCATTGAAAATGGAAATTCTCCATCGAGAATTCACTTAATTCTAGTTTGGCCACTTAATAGCATTTCTGTGTTATCATCAAAAGTCATGTATTCACTTTGACCCTCAGGATCTTTGCTGTTGAGATGAGGATAATAGTCCTTACCTCATAAAGTTAGTGTGAGAATTAAAATAAGTGATACTTTTAAACACTCTTGGCACAAGTCTGATATATAGGAGGGCCTCAATATAGCTTCATTTATCCATTCTTTCAAGGTTATTTTCATCAAATATATATGAATATTTTGATTGATTAATTCTTTCCTCCATTATCACAAGCTTGGCTCTGCTGAATTAACTTCTCCCATAATGGCTTCTAGACAAGAGTTGAGGCAAGCCTGCGGATGGCTTCCAGATGGCTTAAAGCCAGATAAGATCCCAAACTACCTCCAGTTGGGGTTTGGACCATTTTCGGTTGTGTATAGTACGAAGGACAAGATAAAGATAAAGGATACTGAGCTTAGTGGGGAAGCATAAGCCTCTGATATGTTTGTGTACATATATGTCTGTGTGTTCATGTATGTGTCTATACGTGTGTGTGTGTGTGTGTGTAATTGCATTCAGTTTGTTTGTTCCAGAAATGGCCAGGTAGTGCATATTGCAGAGACCCAGAGAAGGAAAGATTAGGTCTTAGGTGTACCCGGAAGGCAGTCTCTTCCACGTTCTCTCTCCCCTTGCCACTCTCTTCCCTCCCACCTTTCTTTTCCTCATGCCCACACCTTCTGCTCTCCCCAGAAGACTTGGAGTTACTATCGTATTTCTGTGGCAGCTCCCAGAGCTTCCAAGCTGAGGTGTCAATCAAATTTCCCTTCTCTTTGAAAGAGCGTGGTGGAATCTGTCAGGGGAATGGAAGAAGGCGGGGAGATGGGAAGAGGCAGCGGGTGTCAAATGTGAATGTGCATGAAAATGTGTGAGGATAGACAGCAGGCCCCCAAGGGCTATGGGGGAGCCTCCGCTGACATCCCCAAACACAGCGGTCTTCTCCCTCATCCAGTCCCCTGCAGAGATTGCACACTCTTTGATTCAGCTCTGTGGCTGTGCATCTGCATGTTTTCTTACCAGGTAAAGAGCTCAAGTTTCAAGAGTTGTTTATCTGCCCCCCACCCCAGGTCCTAGCACAGTGCCTGGAGTATAGTAGACACTCAGCAAACAACTTGCTGTATGAATGAGTGCTTGCATGAATCCTATGTGTGTTCTGTTGGTCAATAGTCAGTTTTCTACAATGCCACACAGTCATGCCACTCACCCCTTATGGTGTGGCATGGATAAGCATATGCTGCAACCCCTAAATAAATTGACTGGCTTCTTCCTGGGTATTAATGGGGTGGCTTAGAGGTCCCTCTCTTCTTTGGGATAAAGAAGTATCTATCATTGAAGTATCTATCCTGGCACCTGGAATCTATGTAGAAGTTGCAGGTCTGTGCAGTCTCGAGTGTCTTTATCTCCCCAAATGAAGACTCTGTCTTGTTTACAGTAGTTTTGAAATGAAGGATTTTAGAATAAATCGAGAGGAGTCAAGCCATTCTTCAACCAGCTGTGTGATTCTGAGCAACGATGTCACTACTATTTTCAGTAGCTTTAAAATGAGGAATAGAACCCCTCTCAAAGGGGTGGCACATGGGAAGGGCTAAAGAAAGTGCTGAGTGTATGGTAGGCACTCAATAAATGTTAGCAATTTTTAAGCTACATCCAGTTGTGAGTGAACAGCTATGTCGGAGTGAAGGAAAAGGAGGAGGGTGGGGAGTGAGACTAGTTGCGGGAATTCACCTCTCTGATTCTGTAACACACGTTGCCTTAGTAATAAGGATGACTGAGAGTCCTTTTGGGCACTGGGGGAGGTGGAGTAAATTGAAGAACAGTGTTCTTTTTCAGGCCTATAATTACAGCACATGAGTGCTCTCAATCAGGTCAATGAGTGAGAATGTTTTGTGCTCTTTATGTTTTGGAGATTGAATAATTTTCATATTGATCCCTCAGTACACATTGATTGAACACCTACTGTCTGCCAGGGGATACGAAGATGAATTAGACAAGTTCCTGCCCCCTGAAGAGTTCCCAACCTACTTGCAGAAACAAGGTAAAAACTCAGGAAAATTTCAATTTTGATCCAAGAGTTGAACAACAGCTCAAAATATTCTAACATGGGGGCAGCTGATGTTTGCCTAGCGAGTGGTAATAAGTGATACACTTCAGGGGAATGAGAGGTCCAGGTGGACAGGCTGGTGAGGGAAGATGCCTTAGGCAAAGAGGTTTGAGAGGGCATCTGAACCCAAGAAAGAGAGGCTCTTGGGAGAGCAGTGAGGCACAGGAAGCTGTGTCCTGGGGACAGTGAGTGGGGCTGTCTGAATGGAATGGAGGGTTCATGCAGTGGGAGAGTGACCTGGTTGGACAGGCCAGGGCTCTGCTGTGCAGACCTTGGGTGCTAAACCAGAGAGCTTGGAATAGATCAGAAACCATGGGCAGCTTTTGAGCAGGGAAGTAACACAGTGAAAGTGACATTCCCAGAACTGCCATTTAAGTTCTTTCTGAGCATGCACATCTTCAGTGTGGATATGAGACTCACACCTAGAAGAAGCTAACTGTTCCTAACAGGTGGCTCTTCTTGCACCCCCAAGACCACTAGAGACTGGATACTGTCCACTCAGCCCCCAGTTCTGCTTTCTCAGGGGCTATTTTCTAAAATCTGTGACTAGGAGATCATGGCTTCTTTTGGTCCTTCTAACAGCTCGCTATAAAGCAAGGAGCAAGAATACCTTGCCTAGTTTACACATCAAGTTAGCAGTGGATCTGGGACATACCTGGGCTCACCAGACCAGGTTCCTGACCCCACATCCAGGGCACCGACCCCTATGTCATAGCTGCCCCCTGGAGGGCCTGGTCCTGAATGTAAAAGCAAAAGGCTGATATGGCCAAAGTCTTTACCTTTAAGGGAATTTGACATAATCAGAACAGAAGTCATTCTACCGAGATTTGTCTTTAAAATAACTGACAGGCTTTAGAAAAGGACTCAAATAAGAAATTATACTTCAAGGTACCTAAGGAAAGGTCGCCTTCAACTTCTCCCCAACCTCAAAAGGCTAATGTTTGACCCTGAACATCAGTTTGGGACTGGTGGATGATGAGTTGCAGCCAAGCAGACCATTGGCCATGTGGACCGCTGATGGGCAGACCCCTGTCCAGCGGGGACTGATGGCAGAGAGGTGGATGCATTGCCGGGAGCAAATGGTTGCCATGGACATGGCTAGCTTAGCCCTGGAGCCCCCTTGGATAAGGCCCAGGGAAAAGCTCATTTCTATCCCTTTGTGGCCCTTTTTGAGCCAAGTCTGGAGACCATCCAAGAAGCTAAATAAGCAGGAAAGCTGGGAGACAGCAACCCAATATGGCAAATAGCCCACATTGTCCAGGCAAGATGGATTTTCAACTTCAAGGAAATTGGCAAGGAGAGCAGAGGGAACCCTTACATTTTTCTTTCTCATTCTGGGTCTCTTTCCAGTCACTTGAAAAATCTATTTTGCAAAATATATGGGTCCAGAAAGAACCCAAACCCAAGGAGAGTTTTTTCCATTTGATATATCATCCCCTTTATTTAGAATGATGAGAGAAAATATTTTTCAAAGTGACATCATTTATCTTATGATAATCAATGAAGCCCTCATAAACTAATATATTAAAGAAAACATTTAAGCTTAAACCAAGCAAACACACAAGAGGGGTCTTAGAAATAACCCCAAGGCTCCAGGGGGAGACCCAGTGGCCTACTTGTTTTCCCTTTTCTGGATCAGTTGTGTTTGGTCGTTTTGATTTTCAGGACCCTCTTTTCTGCCTGCCAGGGTGGCTGAGGACTAGAAAACTGCAGGGGCTGTGGTTCTTACTTAGCCTGCTTGTACTGCCATAAATATAATGAGACACACTTGGCACCCTGCTCCCTGATACTGACCTTGATTATTGCCGAGTGAGTGAGGGTCTCAAAGCCTCTGCCCACTCCTTTTCCTGGGAAGCCAGCCAAGCAGGTTTGATTTTCCTGGAAATCCCTGGGCCGTAGAATGTGGAGCCTTCGGTAAAAGTGGGTTCCTCCTCTCCCTTCATTGCTATTCAAAGCACATGTTGTTTATTCATGTTCTCCCCATTTTGCCTCACAGAGGGAAGGTGGTTGGAACAAACTCTCCCTCCCCTCTCCCACCTGCCCCCCACCAGCATGTGGGGGAGGCAGCCAAGGAGTCTGTCAGAGAATCACTTCTGCGTACTTTTCCGTTTTCAATAGTTTCTGACCCAATTTAGCATGCAAATGCCCCAAATGCAGTGAAAACGCTGCACCACATTGGTTTGCCTTCCCATTCAGGCAGTTACAGGATAGAGAGAGCTATCTAATTTCCCTGATGACTGAGGGAGGAATGTTGCCTTGTATTCTTTCTGGAATAAGAAGGCTTTAAGGCAGGTGCAGTATGATGTGAAGGCAGAGGGAGTCGGCATCTTTCTGATTGTGACCTGAGGGGACTGCAGAGGCTTCCTCCCACCAAATCTCTTACTTCCCCAAATAGCTCAGTGCTTGACATTTCACCATTGTTTTTTGCATATGCTTCCATCCATCTGTTCATCCATCCATCTGTCCGTCCATCCATCCATCCATCCATTCTTTCTTTTCTTTTTGAGGCAAGGTCTGACTCTGTCACCCAGGCTGAAGTGCAGTGGTACAATCATGGCTCATTGAAGCCTCCATCTCCCAGGCTCAAGTGATCCTCCCACTTCAGCCTCCTGAGTAGTTGGGGCTACAGGCACATGCCAGCTAATTTTGGGGTCTTTTTGTAGACATAGGTGTTTGTTTGTTTGTCTGTTTTTGCAACGTGGGGTTTCAGTATGTTGCCCAGGTTGGTCTCAAACTCCTGGGCCCAAGAGATCCTCCCATCTTAGCCCTGCAAAGTTCAGGGAATTCTTTCTTTCTTTAAAAATGTTGGTCTGTATTCTTTATCAACTCCTAGACAACTTGGAAGATGCAAACACTCTTGAAGGTGACACATTGAGTCAGTAGAATCTGAGGGGGAATGACAGGACAGGATGCCTTCCCTTAGAGACTTTGAACAATAGGACTTTCCTCCTTGGTCCCTTCTCTGAACCCTAGGAAGTGTCTGAGGCTCCTAGGGCACAATGGAAACTCCTGCTAGCTTCGGTTTTAATTATAATCACGTTTCAGACACCATGCTTAACGGTTTATAGGCATTCACTCACTTATCCTCTAGACTATGTGTTGCATGAAAGCAGGAATCTGTGACAGTTTATTATTATTATTATTATTATTATTATTATTATTATTATACTTTAAGTTCTAGGGTACATGTGCACAACGTGCAGGTTTGATACATAGGTATACATGTGCCATGTTGGTTTGCTGCACCCCTCAACTCATCATTTACGTTAGGTATTTCTTCTAATGCTATCCCTCCCCCAGACCCCCATCACCCAACAGGCCCCGGTGTGTGATGTTCCCTGCCCTGTGTACAAGTGATCTCATTGTTCAGTTCCCACCTATGAGTGAGAACATGTAGTGTTTGGTTTTCTGTCCTTGTGATAGTTTGCTGAGAATGATGGTTTTCAGCTTCATCCATGTCCCTGTAAAAGACATGAACTCATCCTTTTTTGTGGCTGCATAGTATTCTATGGTATATATGTACCACATTTTCTTAATCCAGTGTATCACTGATGGACATTTGGGTTGGTTCCAAGTCTTTGCTATTGTGAACAGTGCTGCAATAAACATACGGGCGCATGTGTCTTTATAGTAGCATTATTTAAAATCTTTTGGGTATATACCCAGTAATGGGATTGCTGGGTCACATAGTAATTCTACTTCTAGATCCTTGAGGAATCGCCACACTGTCTTCCATAATGGTTGAACTAATTTCACTCCCACCAACAGTGTAAAAGCATTCCTGTTTCTCCACATCCTCTCCAGCACCTGTTGTTTCCTGACTTTTTAATGATTGCCATTCTAACTGGTGTGAG
>NW_012111808.1:4573629-4596326 GCF_000951035.1 Colobus angolensis palliatus | reverse complement strand
TGTTCTTCCATTTGTTTGTGTCCTCTTTTATTTTGCTGAGCAGTGGTTTGTAGTTCTCCTTGAAGAGGTCCTTCACATCCCTTGTAAGTTGGATTCCTAGGTATTTTATTCTCTTTGTAGCAATTGTGAATGGGAGGTCACTCATGATTTGGTTCTCTGTTTGTCTGTTATTGGTGTATAGGAATGCTTGTGATTTTTGCACATCAATTCTGTATCCTGAAACTTTACTGAAGTTGCTTAGCAGCTTCAGGAGATTTTGGGCTGAAGACGATGGGGTTTTCTAAATATACAGTCATGTCATCTCCAAACAGAAACAATTTGACTTCCTCATTTCCTAATTGAATACCCTTTATTTCTTTCTTTTGCCTGATTGCCCTGGCAAGAACTTCCAACACTATGTTGAATAGGAGTGGTGAGAGAGGGCATCCTTGTCTTGTGCTGGTTTTCAGAGGGAATGCTTCCAGTTTTTGCCCATTCAGGATGATGTTGGCTGTGGGTTTGTCACAAATAGCTCTTATTATTTGGAGATACGTTCCATCAATACCTAGTTTATTGAGAGTTCTTAGCATGAAGGCTGTTGAATTTTGTCAAAGGCTTTTTCTGCATCTATTGCTATAATCATGTGGTTTTTGTCATTGGTTCTGTTTATGTGATGGATTAAGTTTATTGATCTGCATATGTTGAACCAGCCTTGCATCCCAGGGATGAAGCCGACTTGATCGTGGTGGATAAGGTTTTTGATGTGCTGCTGGATTCGGTTTGCTAGTATTTTATTGAGGATTTTTGCATCGATGTTCATCAGGGATATTTGTCTAAAATTCTGGGGTTTTTTGTTGTTGTTGTTGTTGTGTCTCTGCCAGCCTTTGGTATCAGGATGATGCTGGCCTCATAAGATGAGTTAGGGAGGATTCCCTCTTTTCCTATTGATTGGAATAGTTTCAGAAGGAATGGTACCAGCTCCTCTTTGTACCTCTGGTAGAATTCGGCTGTGAATCCATCTGGTCCTGGACTTTTTTTTTGTTTGGTAGGCTACTAATTATTGCCTTAATTTCAGAGCCTGTTATTGGTCTATTCAGGGATTCAACTTCTTCCTGGTTTAGTCTTGGAAGGGTGTATGTGTCCAGGAATTTATCCATTTCTTCTGGATTTTCTAGTTTACTTGCGTAGAGGTGTTTACAGTATTCTCTGATGGTAGTTGGTATTTCTGTGGGATTAGTGGTGATATCCCCTTTATCATTTTTTGTTGCATCTATTTGATTCTTCTCTCTTTTTTCTGTATTAGTCTTGCTAGAAGTCTATCAATTTTGTTGATCTTTTCAAAAAACCAGCTCCTGGATTCATTGATTTTTTGAAAGGGTTTTTTGTGTCTCTATCTCTTTCAGTTCTGCTCTGATCTTAGTTATTTCTTGCCTTCTGCTAGCTTTTGAATTTGTTACTCTTGCTTCTCTAGTTCTTTTAATTGTGGTGTTAGCGTGTCCATTCTAGATCTTTCCTGCTTTCTCTTGTGGGCATTTAGTGCTATAAATTTACCTCTACACACTGCTTTGAATGTGTTCCAGAGACGCTGGTATGTTGTATCCTTGTTCTCATTGTTTTCAAGGAACATCTTAATTTCTGCCATCATTTCATTATTTGCCCAGTAGTCATTCAGGAGCAGGTTGTTCCGTTTCCATGTAGTTGTGCAGTTTTGAGTGAGTTTCTTAATCCTGAGTTCTAATTTGATTGCTTTGTGGTCTGAGTGACAGTTTGTTGTGATTTCTGTTCTTTTACATTTGCTGAGGACTGCTTTACTTCCAATTATGTGGTCAATTTCAGAATAAGTGAGATGTGGTGCTGAGAAGAATGCATATTCTGTTGATTTGTGGTGGAGAGTTCTGTAGATGTCTATTAGGTCTGCTTGTTGCGGAGCTGAGTTCAGGTCCTGGATATCTTTGTTAGCCTTCTGCCTCGTTGATCTGTCTAATATTGACAGTGGGATGTTAAAGCCTCCCATTATTATTGTGTGGGAGTCTAAGTCTCTGTATGTCTCTAAGGACTTACTTTATGAATCTAGGTGCTCCTGTATTGGGTGCATATATATTTAGGATAGTTAGCTCTTCTTGTTGAATTGATCCCTTTACCATTATGTAATGGTCTTCTTTGTCTCTTTTGATCTTTGTTGGTTTAAAGTCTGTTTTATCAGAGACTAGGGTTGCAATTGAATCTGTGACAGTTTTCCCAGTGCTAGAATCACTACATCCCCTAGGACATGATAGGAGCTCAAAAATATCTGTTACATGAAAGAATGATTTTCTGAAGAATCTTGTGCTGTTAATCATCATTATCTTCATTTTAAAGAGAAGTCAGCTGTACTTTAGAAACATTAAGTAATGTCTCCCAGGTCTCCCAGTGTTTTTGTTGTAAAGCTGAGATTGAAACTCAGATCCACATGACCCCACAGTACTGCCCATAATTGCTATCTAGAGTGACTGAATAGCAGACAATTCATGGGAAATAACAAGATAGGGATGGGGTGGATAAGACTAGGGAGGCAGCCATTTTTCCATCTCACCAAGTCCATGCCAAGAGGATCAGAACTGGTCTAATCCATATCATTCCTCTTGCACTAGATCCAAGATCACAAAGATAGCCATGGACTAAGCTAGCTGTGTCCATGGCAACCATTTGCTTCCACCAGTGAATCTGCCTCTCTGCCGTTAGGCCCGGCTGGACAGGGGTCTACCCATCAGCTGCCCACATGGCCAACGGTCTGCTTGGATGCAACTCATCATCCACCAGTCCCAAACTGATGTTCATGGCCAAACACCAGTCTTTTGAGACTGAGGAGAAGTTGAAGACAACCTTATTTTAGGTAACTTGAAGTATAATTTCTTATTTGTGTCATTTCCTAAAGCCTGTCAGCCATTTTAAAGACAAATCTTGGTAAAATGACTTTTGTTCTGATTATGTCAAATTCCCTTAAAGGTAAAGACTTTGGCCATATCAGCCTTTTGCTTCCACATTCAGGACTAAGCACTCCAGGAGGCAGCTGTAAAAAAGGGGTCAGTGCCCTGGATGTGGGGTCAGGAATCTGGTCTGATGAGCCCAGGTGTGTCCCAGAACACAAGAATCTTATGGATCAGATGCAGATTTAATCTGATGATAGAGCCAAGGTTGAAGTTCCAGCCCCAAAATGCTTGTCATGTAGTGATCCACAGACTGATGTGCCTCAGCCATCTAACCCCAGTGACTATGATTCAGCCACAAATGGAAACCAATGGAACTGTCAGGGAAATGTTGTCTTCTTCTGTCTTCTTTAAGAGAAGAAACATGCTACATGTTTGGGGAACAAACATGGTTTCTTAGCCATAAAACAGCGTGCTGCCCTCTGTACTGAAAATATACATTTGAGAAAGTGGAAACAGGTACAGTATGGTAGGAAGAACTTCCCCAAAAGGCCCCACAGCAAAACCCTTCACAACAGATTGTTTCTGTTGTGTTCATTTATCCTCTAGTTTGTCAGCAGGGACTGGCTCTTACATAAGTACTTCCTGATGGCTCCTATTACGGTGTTGCACTCACAATGGGGGATTAATACACATGTATTAATGTAGTAACTAATTTAATTTTAAAAATATCCCGTGGGTTCAAAAACAAGAAGAAAAACAAACCCAAATGTTTCAACAAAATAAAAGCTCTTCAAAGACAAGATCAGTGCCTTATTCAACTTTGTCTCCTTAGGCCCCGTACAAGGACCAGTGCACAGCAGGTGCTCAGATGAAGTGTGCTGAATAAATGAATGAAAGAATTTTATGATTTAATGTTGATTCTGAACACTGTTGTTCTTACAGCGATGACTGTGGGGGTGGTGGTAAGGGTAGAGTGTGCAGTGCGGGTGTTGTTCATACAGCGATGACTGTGGGGGTGGTGATAAGGGTAGAGTGTGCAGTGCGGGTGTTGTTCTTACAGCGATGACTGTAGGGGTGGTGGTAAGGGTAGAATGTGCAGTGCAGGAGAGGGTGCTAGAAAAGGATGCATCCCTTAGGGATGGGTTTCATCCAAATCATCACTTTTCATGCTCTGCTGTCCCTAAGTGATACTGGAGGATAGCTTTCCGTTCCACACTCTTCTTGGTTCCCGATAGAAAGTGGGGGGAAACCTTCCGAATTGGAAAGAGCTCAACTTCTCCTCAGTCCAGCTGATTCTTACTCAGTAGAAATATCTCCCAATATTGTTAGATCCTCCAACTCTTAAAGAAGAAGTTTAGAACCTGTGTTTTTACATGAAATATACCAGTTTTTATATTTTGGCCATTGTAGTATTGACTGTTAATTGTCCCTAAAAGTATTTTCTTCCCTTTCCAGAGTGAAATCATTTTTGGTTGAGCTACAAGGCCACTGAGAATAAAGACTGCATTTCCCAGTCTCCCTTGCAGCGAATGGTTGCCATGTGACTAAATTATGGCCAATAGAATGAAAGAGAAAATAATGTGTGCACATTCCTGAGTCTTGCCCTTAAAAGGAAGGGTGTAGCCTTGCCTTCCTTCCCCCAGTCCTACTAGCAGGTGTACAGACATGCTGGGGACCATTTTGGAATATATGGACAGAATGAACACACCAGGAATGGCAGACTACCAAGACAGCAGAGGCCTGGGTCCCTGATGCTGTACACGAAGGGCTATACTTGCCTCGATTTAATGTGAGATAGAAATACATTTTTATCTTATTGAAGCATTCTTATTTGGGGTTTGTTACTCATGGGTGATTTGGTAACTCATTAACGTAGTAACTCATTCCATTGTTGAAAAGGCCTTGTGGGTCAAAGAAAGCATGTTTGTTCCTGAAGACAAATGCCATTTGGTGATGTATTAGGCTCTATGTTGTCTTCCTTCCCCTGGGAGAGTTCTGTGAGTTGCTGGTTTGACGAGAAGGCCCAGTATCCACAACTGATTGCAACTGACATTTTGCTGGAAAAGTTTGGAAGAGGAGTAAGGGAGTTAGTCCGTCTTTGACTTCGCCTCCTGCCCTGCAAAGTCATCTGGCTCGTGTGGGCCGGTAGCCAAATAAATTCAAGTGGAGGCACATATTTGGGCTCCTCTGGATCAATCCTGGGAATCTGGGGGCATGGTTTCTTGTAGTATCTTTCTCCTCCTTCTTTCCTCCTCTTTTTTCTCTTCTTCCTCTCTTCTTCTTCTCCTCTACTCCCTTCTTTCTCATTCTCCTCCTTCTTTCTTCTTGTTTTTTTTTTTCTTTTTCTTTTTAAAGAAACAAGATTTCAGGCAAGGGCCTGTGCTCTGAACAGCTGTATTGGTGGAGAAGGTTGGGGGTGGGGCACCATAGAAGTAGACTTTTATTTTAAAATTATTTTTCCCCCAAGCTGAAGCCTGTAGTTGTTTTCTCTGTAAGAGGATAATGAAAAATTTGCTGGTCTAGAACACAAGAATCTTGAAATTGTTTCTCATTTGTAAGAAGGGTATGAGAATGACAAGAATGGACAGGAATGGCACCAGCTTTCAGAGCTGGAGGTGAATATATGGGAGACCCAAGGGCAGACCACGTGGAGCTGAGGTATCATGGTGCAGGTGTGGTTGAGGGACACAAGGGACACGATAGGAGAGCATGATGATCGAGATGTCAGGGCATGCATGTTGAGCCTCTTGGAGATTCCTGAGTGTGTGGTCTGTGCTCAGGCAGCATCTATAGAAAGCTGTACTCACAGGCAAAGGCAACATCTCCCTCTTTACCAGTTTTATTTGGCAGTCAGGCCATCATGAACTCGTGCCTTTGGTCACTCCTAATTTATTGAGTACCCTCTGGGTTCCAGGGACCATGTTAGGCACTGAGGACAGGACAATAAGGTGCTAGGATCATGCCACCATGAGGTGTCAAAACTGAAGGAAAGGCCAAGAGAATCCCAGTGATGCCTGCACAACATCATTGTTCTTGAGCCAAAACCAGCAGCCCCAAACCTTCCAACATGTGTTGAACCCACTGGAGTAGGTGCAGCTCCTGCTTCCAAGGGTCTAATATGGACAAACGGAACATAAGTGGATAATCATCAAAGAGTACAGCAAATACCCAGGGGGCCTGGGGACACAGAGCAGGGACACTGTGTCAGACATTTCCATAACGACTCTCTACCTTTTTTCAGCTGCTCTGGGCCTGGGAGACTGACCTAAAGGTCTAGGGTGGGCTTCTTTGTCCTCTAGCTCCTGTTGGGTTGAGCCAATGCAAGTGTCTGCCAGGAGATCAGAGGGTGGGAGGAAAGAGTGAGGTCAGGGCAATCACCCCCTTTATCATCTCTTCTTCCTTGCATGGGCCACCCTTTGGGGCAGCTAAGTTCTCCTAGTAAAGGTCACAGCTTTTGTGGGACAGCCCTCTTCTGCAGCTGTAGCTGCAGCTCTCTCCAAGACTTACAACCTGCTTCCTCCTTTAGCTCTTCAGACCTAGGGGTGGAACATCTCTCTGCTGTGCCAACCCTAGGGGTTTGGCATACTTTTCTGGTTTCCCTTTGCCCTATTCATACTTTGTAAGAACTCCTCTCCTGGTTCCCCCATTAAGCATGGCCATCAGTTTCCCTGGGGACCTGACCAGGTTGTCCCTGATACATACTTCCGCCTCATGATGATGCTGGGCTTATCTCTAAAATAATATAAGTGCATGCAAAACAGATGCTTTCACATCACTGTGTTATATTTTATCCTCATAAGAACCCTGCAATTGAAGCAGGAAGGAAACTGAGGCCCCTGGGATGAGCATCTGCTGAAGGTCCCACAGCTAGTTGGTCCTGGAGCTGGCATCTTTGACCTCCATAATGGCAGGCCCTACCCTAAGGAAGGGGTGGCTCTCCTCTGCCTGGAGCCCTCTCTGATGCAGGGACTTGGTCAACACAGCCTCCCTGAGCTTCCACTGTACCTCTTGCCCCCCTCCCCTACCCCTCACTATGCGGCAAAATGGAAAATGCTGTACCCAGCCAGCAACAGCCCTTTGTTCCACACTAACGAAGCATGTTCTATGGGGAGCTAGTGTTCCACTTTGATTTTTGGGACTTACAAATAACGCTCTACAGCACATTGTTTGCTGGAATTACCCAGAGCTCAGCTTTTCCGTGCTCGTTCTGCTATATGGAAAGAAGCCGCAGCAACAATCGATGGGTTTTCCATGGTCTCTGACTGTCCACTAGCTCTTATTTTACTGGTTTTATTTTGTTTATGCAGTCCCAGCTGTGATTATCAATACATGCATTCAAGCTGCTCCTGGCTCGAATTGTAGCAACAATAAGATTGGGGGCAGGGTTGGCGATCTACCACTCTCTGGCAAGGTTATAGTCTCTAGATTGAGGGAGAATAGGTGAGGGAGCAAAAGGGAGGGTGGTAGGGAGAGACTGAGCTCCAGGAGGAGGGAGGAAAGAAAGGAGAAAAAGCAAGGCAAGCCTCAATACCAGCATGCAGAGAGCCACTCCATTTTAATGCTCCAAGCGAACTTGAGTCCCAGCACACCCATCTCTGAGCTCAGACTCCACATTCACAGACAAAACATCTCTCTCCAGCTGTTCCCTGTCACCCTTAAATCCTTTAAATACAGTCAGATGAAGTCAGCAGGGTTGCAGGATAAATTAACATGTTCAAGCAATTACTGAGGCTTTTTGATAATTCAAGTACAAGGGGCTTAAGTCTTGGGTCTGGAGGAAAGAGAATGAACTTCTGAATCCCTCATGTTGTTTTTTAAAGTATTAAAGTAAAAAGGAAATGTTTTCTGGGTGGGGTGGGGATAGAGGTGAGCATTGTGCCAACAACTGATTTGTGATGGCCAAGCTGGTCTGAAATGTTGGTTCAAATCTTCAATCAAATTCGTGTTTCTTTAGCCAGCACCGTCACATCTAAATTGTGTACATATTCCTATTTATCCCTCTTGTAACACACCTGAGTAAATGTTTAGATTTGTGATTCTCTTGGATATTCAAATTTGACCAATAGATTGTCTATGACACTAAGTAGCCATAAAAATACTTGGGGTGTGTGTATGTGCATATTGCCAGGAAAAGCTGTAATTAGAGCCAGACAAAGGCACAGGAGACATGCAGAATTCTGTTATTATATTAATATCCATAGAAGTTGCATAGTCCTAACAAAGAAGAAGAATACAAAATAAATTAGAATGGAATGGAGTGGTAAGTAGAATATTGAACCCAATTAAGTATGTGGCCACCTGAGGAGAGGTAATAGACAATGTATGACTTAAAAAATTATCTAACATCGTAACCCAGGAAGGGGAGGTGGGTGGTGGTGTGAGGACCATTTCACTCTTTGAATTTTGAAAATCATGACATTGTGACCGTAAAAGTGGCTGTAGCCTAAATGCTGGCTACGTTGCTGATAAGAATCTGGTCAAATTATGATTAACACTCCTTGTCATTTAAGAAACCTCATCTAAAGGAAAAAAAAAAAAAACTTAGGAAAGTAATCCCCAAATTTGTTTAGAATGACAACGTTGTTTGCTTACAGTGCAAACATGTCTTAACCCCAGAAAGTTTTTAAATTAAAAATACAAATGTTTAAACGACTCAAACTGATAACACTGATATTTTTGCATAAAGAAATTTTGTGTATTTTTGTATCTTAAGTTTGTAATGTTTAAGAGAATTCACCTTCTTAGTAACAGTTTAGTCTTATTACATTAAAGTGTGAACTGAGTGATTCATTAAGTGTGTGATTTTTAGTGGAAATCTTACAAAATTAACTTACAGGGTTAGAATACAGGAGAATTTAGGGTTCATCATATTCATAAGTTTAACATATTACATCGATAAGAACATCTTAAATTTTGGGAGGATTGTATTTTTCAGTCAAACAAGCGCTTTAAAAGGAAATTGAGGCCGGGCGCGGTGGCTCAAGCCTGTAATCCCAGCACTTTGGGAGGCCGAGATGGGCGGATCACGAGGTCAGGAGATCGAGACCATCCTGGCTAACACGGTGAAACCCCGTCTCTACTAAAAAATACAAAAAAATAGCCGGGCGAGGTGGCGGGCGCCTGTAGTCCCAGCTACTCGGGAGGCTGAGGCAGGAGAATGGCGTAAACCCGGGAGGCGGAGCTTGCAGTGAGCTGAGGTCCGGCCACTGCACTCCAGCCTGGGCGACAGAGCGAGACTCCGTCTCAAAAAAAAAAAATATTAAATTTATAACTGTAGTCTAAAATGTTTAAAGGAGTTTAATTAACCAAGTTTGTACATGGAATCATCCATGAACCAACGTCTCCTTGAAAGTGGTTGTTACAATTTTTTAGACTTACACAAAGAATAATGAAATGTATAAGCTGAATGTAAAAGCTTAAATTGGTTTAAATTTAGCTCTTTAAGGAGAAACAACAGAATACAGTGGTTAAGAGCTTGGTTGCTGGAGTCAAACTGTGAGGGTTTAAAACCTAGCATTTCTGTTTAATTGTTGTATGATCCTGGATGGCGAAATTAGCCTGACTGTGCCTCAGCATCCTCACCTGTAAAATGAGAGTGTTGACATGAACAACATGTTAAATAAGTTAACAGGTGTAACCTCTTAGAATAGCTCCTGCCATATAATAAGCACTCATTAGATGTTAGCATTCGTTACTAAGATATTGCAAATCTTATTTCTAAAACTAAACCTGAAATAGTCTTTTCTGCATACCAAAGCCTACTCATAAGAACATCAAAGACCTCACAGTGACATGCATGTCTATATAAGGTGCTTCTGATACAGCTCCAAGAAGTCCCTTGAGAAGTGAAAAATGCAGTCAGTTTTTCTCTCTTTAGTTCTAAGTATGTGGCGTCACTTGTCTGGGCTGGCTGAATGTCGCCTGTGCCTGTGCAGGTCACACCACCTCCAGAAGTGGCCCCAGTCTTCCAGCGTGGTTTCAGTGGCTCTCTACTCTAGACCAGTGAACCTCTGGCATCGCCTGCCTGAGGATGTCTGCCAGCAGCAAAACATTTTCTTGGCACTTCTTAGCGAGTGGTCATGTTTGGTATCTACTGATTTGGAAGCTGTGTAATATGAATTTGAGAGCATTTTTCTTTTGTGTTTTATACATCTTTCTATTTTGTTATAAATATTTTCAAATATAATTAATCATTCCACAGGATGAGGAGTTTTGCCTTCAGTAATGGCAGAGTAGATAATTCAGACTAAACCTTTCACTCAGAACTAGAGAAGCTGGACATGACTTGAAATACATCAGTTTGAACAGGGCCTTGGAGCATCAGGATGTCAAGAACCAGCAGAAGAAGGAAGCCTAGACAGATGGGCCTGGCACTGAGGGGCTAGACTGACCGTAAGAGTACCTGCTTTGGCTTCTTTGACAGAGCCAAAGAAGGTATGTGGAGGGTGCAAGGCTGGAGGATGAAATCTGGGGTTCAGGGCATAGCAAAGAAATGGAAATTACTAAACACACTTTATGCTTATAGTGGAGACCCAGTGGACTAAACCCTTAAAGTAAGGGTGAACCAAATATATACCATCCCTTGTAGGACTGAACACTTAAAGAAGAAAAATGAGATGGAAAACTTTTATTGCTAGACATCAAGCTTTACAAAGTCATAGTAATGAAGACAGTGTGTAATTGGCGAAAGGATAGACAAATAGACCAAAGCAACTGAAGAGGAAGTTCAGAAACAAAATCACACCTATACAGACACTGCATTTTTACAAAGATGGCACTGCAGGCCAGAGAAAAAAACATGGGTTTTTAAAATAAACAGCGCAGGCTGTCCGTAAGGGGAAAAACTTGAATCTTGACGTTAAGCAAAAGAAGTGAATTTCAGACAGATCATTGGCCTAAATGTGAAACAAAAAAACCTTTCAGAATATAACATAGAAAAATAGCTTCATGATTTCAGGGTAGGTATGATTATTTAAACAAGATGCAAAGAGCACTTGCTATAAAATAAAAGTCTAATAAATTGGACTACATTAAAATTTAGAACTTCTGCTCATCAAAAGACAGCTTTTAAAAATTTATTTATTTATTCATATGTTATGTTGACAGAAGCCAAACACAAAAAAATACATATTGTATACTTCCATTATGTAAGGTTCAAACGGGCAAAACTAATCTATGACGGTTAGTTTTGGGCAAGAGGCTTGATAGGGGCTCCTGCAGTGTCAGTAAAGTTCTATTTTTTATCCTGGATTATTGTTATACAGTGAGTTCACTTTTTTATTTTTTTATTTTTTTTAAGACACAGAGTCTCACTCTGTTGCCCAGGCTGGAGTGTGGTGGCACAATCATAGCTCACGGCAGCCTTGACCTCTGCTCAAGTGATCCTCCCACCTCAGCCTCCAGAGTAGCTGGGACTACAGGCGCATGTCCAGTTAATTTTTGTATTTTCAGTAGAGATGGGGTTTCACCACGTTGCCCAGGCTGGTCTTAAACTTGTAGTCTTAAGCAATCCACCTCAGCCTCCCAAAGTGTTGGGATCACAGGCATAAGCCACTGCACCTGGCTGAGTTAACTTTTAAATAATTCATTTTTGATCATTCATTCACTTAAGATTTTTGCACATTTTTGCACTGATATTTTTCAGTACAAAAAGTGAATTACAAATATCATCTAATTGAATCTCATTACAAACTTGAGGCAAATACTGTTACAATTCCCATTTTACAGATGGAAGAACAGGATACATCTGTAGTAGATTGTCTTGCTCTGAAGCATTTGCTCTGCTTCCCCACCTTTCTGATGCCTGGCTTTGCTGTGTAACTTGCTTTGGTCAACAAATTATGAGCAGCAGTGATGTAATCTGCTTCAGAGCAGAAACTTTGAGTCATTATGTGATTCTGTCATTTATTTTCTCATTCTGCTACAAGATCAACATGTCCCAGATAGGGGCTATTTTCTCAGCCTGATATATACTGATACTAACTTTTTGATCATTCATTTTTGATCATTCATTCACTTGAGATTTTTGCACCTTTTTGCACGGATATTTTTCAGTACAATAATTTTTTTTAGTTAAAGTAAAACTTGGGTACCATGAATGAGAAATTAAACTTTCACTTTTTATTTATGCTACTGAGATTTGGGAGTTATTTGTTACTGCAGCGCAATTTAGCCTAGCCTGACTGACACCAACCAGGTTAAGTAAATTGCCTTAAATCACCGAGCTATTAAGTGGATGAACTAGAAACGAAACCTAGTCAGTCTTACACCAGAATCTGTCCAATTAATAACCTACGTAAGAATTTATTCTGTCTTTTCATTGTGCATTTTGCCCTTAAGATTTTGACAACCCTTGCAATTACCCTGTGGCTCCTATGCCCAATATCTTAGATCTGTCTTCTGTGTCTTTTTGCATGTATGTAAGCAATCCCATCCTGAGCTCCAGTTTTGAGCTTCAGATTTTGGCAAGCACATTAGTCAGCATTTTCCAGAGAAACAGAACCAATAGGCTATATATAACGAGATCTATAAGAAGAGTTTTATTATAGGAATTGGCTTATGTGATTATGGAGGCTGAGAAATCCCACAATCCACTGTCTGCAAGCTGATAAGGAAAGCAGGTGATGTAATTCAGTCTAAGTGTGAAGGCCTGAGACTTGGGGAGCCTAATGGCATAACTCCCAGTATTTGTCTGAAAGCCCAAGGACCAGGGTCACCCATGTTTGAGGGCAGGAGAAGATAGATGTCTCTCCTGAAGCCAAGAGAGCAGATTCACTCTTCCCCCACTGTTTTGTTCTATTCCGGTTCTCAACAGATTGGATGATGTTCACCCACATTGGTGAGAGTGATCTTCTTTACTCAATTAACCAATTCAAATGTTAATCTCTTCTGGAAACACCCTCATAAACAAACCCCCAAATAATGTTTTACCAGCTATCCGGGCATCCCTTAGCCCGGATAAGTGGCCACATAAAATTAACCATCATAGCAAGGAACTACTTCCAAATAAATAGTAGCTGAATTTTAGAAGTCTCCCTATAAACCCAGGAGACCGAGCACATAATTGTTTCTTTCTTGCTCTATCAGTTTTGAGATTCCATGCATTTTCTCAGATGATAAGGCCTATGCCAGCTATTTAGAGAACTGGCAACAAGTTCTTTCCATGAAGTGTGCAAGAAGAAGTTGGTGAGGAGAAGTTGTAACTAAAGAATTTGGAGCAGGAAGAAAAAGAAATGTTTAGCCTTGGAATTATACATCAAATTATTCAGGATGCAAATACAGCTTAATGGTAGCATACAAGGCAGCTCTGGAAAAAGCCTTCAGAATTGCTGAATTCAACCAGGGTTCAATAAGGAGTTAAACACCAACTTATAGAAGTGAACAAAAAATGGGGTAGCCAGCCAGATATCTCCCTCAACTCCACACTCACCAATGCATCATGGATTCCATCTTAGTCTCAGGGAGTCCCTGCCTCCTCCCATCTCTGCCCTGTAACACACACACACACACACTATCATTTTTTGTGCATATTACAGTCAATCAATACATCTACTGTATTTAGAATTACAGGGTTGTAAATCTAGAAGAGATCTTGGGTATCATCTTAGTCAAACTCTCCCATTTTACAAATGATGGAACTGAGGCCCGGAAATCATTAGTGACCCGCCCAGAGTCAAATTTGAACTACTCAGTTGTAGACCTCAGATGAGAACTTAAGGTACCATACTCCAGTGTTCTTTTTAGTCTACTATATTGCATTGTTAATTCAAGAACACAACGAGCACCCAGCCTGAGCAACATAATGAGAGCCTGTGTCTACAAAAAATAGCCAGATGTAGTGTCTCACACCTGTAGTCCCAGCTACTTGAGAGTCTGAGGTGGGAGGATCACTTGAACATGGGAAGTTGAGACTGCAGTGAACCATGATCACACCACTGTACTCTAGTCTGAGCAACAAAGCAAGACACTGTCTCAAAAAAAAAAAAAAAAAAGAAGAAAAGAAAAAAGAATACAATGAACAAGGTTTTCTTTTGGAGTGACGGAAATACTTTAGATCTAAATGTGTTAGTTGCGTAACAATGTAAATGTACTAAATGCCACCAAATTGTATACTTTAAAATGGTTCAATTTATGTTCTGTGAATGTTCACATGGATAGAAAAAATCATTACAAAAAGAATACAGTGAGAATTAATTATGTGAGAATGTACTATTAATTGTACACAAATAACTCCACCTGAACAGCATTAACCCCTAAGGCCAATGTTATTAATTCAGTCCCCCAAAATCATGGTGGTCTGCTGCACAACACTGGGTAAATAAGGCTCAATGTGTTGGCTTTCATCTCTTCATTTTAAGCCCGGCACTGTTGTTTCCACCGTATCGTAATGTCAGGGAATTATATTTAAGCCATTCTTAACTCCTCCAGCCCACATTGATCTTTCCCGTCTCTGAAACTCCAGCACTTATAACCTAAACTAGATGATTTAGAACTTGATTACGTTCTATCTTGTGCGGTTCTTTAATTGTTTGATGTAGGATAATCTTGTCTTACAATAAGACTGTAAGAACTTTGAAGATAGAGACTCTTGTCTTAAATTTATTTATTAATGCATTCATTGATGAATGCATCTAAAACCATGTTTTACCCCCTATTGTGTGCCAGGTGCTGAGAGAACATGACACATCAGCCAACAACAAGGAGCTTGGTGTCTGTGAAACCTCCTCGGTGCCTGGCATGACACAGGAGCATGGTACTTCAGCATCCAGCCTTACAGCTGAAAGACTTTGTCTCACTACAGATTCCCTGTTCTTGGGTTCCCTATTTCAGCTCTCAATGAGAACATCAACTGTCCTTCTCAATTGCTTTTCCATGGCCCTTCTTTTCATCATTCCCACTGATGCTCCCTGGTGGGAGCTTTGCAGGAGCTATCAGACAGATCTCCCTGCTCTCCCACCCACTGCTAACTCCCTCTCCCTATTGCAGCCAGAAAGGTCTTTCTCAAAATATGCTCTGAGTCTATCACTCCCTTATTATAAAACTTCCCACTGGTTTCTCTGTGTGCTTAGGAGAGATGAAGCCCAACCCTCTGTCAGGCTTGCAACACCCTTTGTTTTTGCACCCTTCTGATTTCTCCAGCCTCATCTTTCCCTGTTTTCCCCCATCTTCCATCATCCATCATCCAAGCTCCAGCCATCCTAAACTTTCTGCAGTTCCTCATCCTATGCCCAGCCTCTGATCCTTTGCACATGTTCTTCCTTTTTCCTGCAGCGCCTGCTCTTCTTCCTTTCTCCCCTATCTCCTCTGCCTCCTAATGCCAGCTCATTCTCTGGGTTTTAGCAGGACATCACTTCTTGCTCACTGACCTCTCTCTGGAGCTCTGAAGTCCTTCTGCAGCCTCAGCTTCCCATGCCATACTGCATGGGATGTTATCATACTGCATTAGGATGTTCTGTATTGTCATTTGTATCTCCTTTCATCTTCTATACTAATTGTTCCATGAGGGCAGCAACTAGGTCAGCTTGTTATGGCTGTCATCCCAGAGCCTAGCATATAATGGATGCCCAGTGAATACCTGTTGAAGTAATTAGATTTGATTTAATTGAAGATATAATTGCACTAAAGAAAAAAGATACTAATTGTGTCAGAAGTATTCGAACAAGTGTGACTCCATCTTGTATAGGGGCTGGGTAAAATAAGGCTGAGACCTGCTAGGCTGCATTCCCAGGAGATTAGGCATTCTAAGTCACAAGATAAGATAGGAGGTTGGCAGTGAGGGTGACCAGAGATCACGTTCATCACCATCTTGGTTTTGGTGGATTTTGGCCAGCATCTTTACCACATCCTGTTTTATTAGCAGGGTCCTTGTGACCTGTATTTTATGCCAACCTCCTATCTCATCCTGTGACTAAGAATGCTTAACCTCCTGGAAATGCAGCCCAGCAGGTCTCAGCCTTATTTTACCCAGCCCCTATTCAAAATGGAGTCGCTGCGGTTCAAACACCTCTGACACCAGGATCCTGCACACAGGTGATCAACTGGGCCAGCTTCACACAGGTGATGAGCTGTGTGGTATGGGTTCAGCACCACCAGCAAGCCTGGGTATCCAAAAATGTCCTCTCCTGTCCAAAAGCCCCACCCCACACCCTTGTTTAGAACTTCCTCCCTTCATCTCAAGGCTTGGACTGCAGTGAAACTACTGATTTTCCCTTATACGGTTGCCTGGTGGGTTGCAAGTGAGAAATCCAAGATCAGGCTCCAGGAGGATGTGGTGGAAACCACAGAAAAAGGTTGGAACCTTTGCACGGACCAGGGAAGAGTGAGGAGAGGACGGCACCCGATTGGGGTGGAGTACCCAAGGAAAAGTCAAAGGTCAAAGTCCTTTCTTTCACTCTGTGGTTATCTAGTCCTGACCACTCACAGAGGTCTCTGTTGAACTCAGTGACACTTGGTGCAGGGTCTGTCCTGCCCTCAGGTGATTACGAAAAAAACCCCAAATTCCCTCTCAGGTTTGGTATATTATGGAATGCTAAAAACCAAGGCTGAAGATTTTCATATAGGATTGTAGGCAGGATAAAATTCTGAACTCAGGGTTCAGGACTCCCCTCACAGTACAGACCCTGGGGCAAAAGCATGAGGTCCCAGGACTCGATCTTGGCACGAAAAAGGTTGATTGTGTTCATCATGAGAAGCTACACTTTGCCTGGTGGGGAGGAAGGGCTTGCAGACACTCCCTCGGCGCCTGCTGGTCCTGGCTAGGAGGAAGATGAGTCATTGTTCATTTTCCCTCGGGCTGGAGGCGGAGCTGACTGAGCAGTCCCAGTTCCCGCACAGCTTTCAGAAGGGGCATCTGCACACATCCTGCCAGTTTAGCCCCTTAATCACCTAAGGGACGTCTTAAGGTCTAGCTTGTGAGTGCCTGTTCTTTCCTATTCCAAACTTTTGCCCACCTCCGTTTTCTTTGCTTTTGGGCTGCAAAGTCAGGGGTTTGTCACCAAGGGACTGTCAGCAGGGAGTGTGGCCTCAGTGGGTTGCAGATTCACTTAGGGATGTCTCCAGCCCGCAGAATTGAGATAAAGAGCAGCCCTAAATGCTTCTCCTGCCTCTTCTCCACCTCCCCGACTAGTAAATTGCTCAGAGGAGAGATCAATGGGTCCGAGAGAAATTCCGTTTCTCTTCGTCCCTCCGTGGGGTGTCTTTGCTGCCGCATCCTCCCGGCTGTAAATGCAGTTCAGGAACTGGCTACAGTGGGCAGTGGGTGTAAGAGAAGGAACTCAGCATGAGCCAGAAGGGGCTTTCTTTTACCTTTGTCAGCATTGCACTGAATGATACCACGACGTGCCATTTTACATCACGGCATGTCAGAAATCAATGGGCCACCTGGGCGGTTGGCAGGTGGGGAGACAGAAACAGAGACCACATCTTGGCAAGCTGGGGGAAAAAATGAAAGCTTGACTCGGCTGTGCCAGGGGCCAGGCCTTTTTGCTTCAAATCTCTCTTATCGTAGCCCCACAATACAGGAAGAAATGCTTATCTGCTTAATGCTTGCTCTCCCCCACCAAGCGGTAAACTACAAGAGGATAGAGACTGAATAAATGAATGAATGAAACAATGGGGAGAGATGTAGGACATAAGGGTCCAGTTCATTTCATGTTGTGTAAAATCGAAATAATTATTTTAATTTTCAATATACTTGCATGGCAACTAAACTGCTTACCATAAAGAATAAAGTGATATCTATACAAAACATAAACCATTAAGTCCATGAATAATTCAGCCTGTCTTGGGATGATTTGTCTGTGCATTGGAAATTTGGATTAACTGCCTTCATGCCCAACTGACTGCAATGGCCTTGTATTTTGATCTTATATACATGTTCCTTCTGGGTTAAGTAGATACATCTTGGATAGGATTGTTCATTCTCAGAAATAAACTCCTGATCTCAATCATTTAGAGAAAAACCCTTAGAGATTGTTGAGTCCTGCTCAAGAGTAGCCCTGCCACATCAAAGTTCCAGGAATGCCAAGTGGGTCGGTGTAAAGATTTGATCCCGATGCGGATTGGAACTGGTCCTGTGCAAACAGTATGACTAACTACTGCACAAGCCCACCAGATGACCACTGGTCTCCAAATCTCAGCTCTTCTCGGGCTCCTACACACTCACCACACCATCCGCTCTTTCCTTCCAAGTTGAGTCACCTGCTGACCCACTGCATGGAGATTGGACCAACTTCCCATGAATTATTTTCAGGAATGAGCACATCACTTTTTTTGTGGTTGTCCAGCTTCTTTGGACAGGGCATTTTGATGGATTTGTGGTTCTTTTTTTATCTGCTGTATTTCTTCTCAAGAAAGAAACATTAAATCTGCCACATGGCCACTGAGTAGCTAAGAGCCCTCATTGACTCCTTTTCTTCCTATCCAATCTTGCACCCTCACCCTCCTGCCAACCCCTTCCTGCCTCATCTCTCCCGGGGATGAACAATGGCATGGCCCTTGGAGAGGTGGTCAGGTGCCCTTAGGGTTACCCGAATGAGTCCTAAAGGGTCTACTTGCCCCCTGTGCCAGCCTTGGAGCCTGGACTCTTATTTTGAGATTCATTCCTCCATCACTGGTAGAGTTCAGGGTCTCTAGCACGGTTCTGTTATATCTTCCAGGGACCAGCTCAGCCACTTGTCTTCCAAAGTGACAGCCCATGGAGGAATGGGCACGAACTTTAGGGAGAATGGGTAACAAGAAAGAGGCTTGCCAGGAAGACCAGGGCTGTGGCGGTGGTGTGGGGGCAGCTGGAAAAGAATGAAGGCAACAGGTACTACAAGGAAGAATGGAAAAGTAGCCACAAGAGTGCCTTCCTCCTTCAGAGAGGACCACAGCATGCCTGGGGACAGGTCGCCTGAGCCCCAGGCAGTGGCCCAGCAGCTGGAGGAGTTCAAGCTCAAGGTTGTTATACAAACAAGCAGCTCCTGCTGCCTGGACTATCCCACCTCCCATTAGTACTGCTCCTGAGCTCACCCCAGGATGACACAGACACACCTTTCAGACGCCACATGTTACACAGCTTCCTGTTTGGCTCAAGTTCCCTCCTTCATCCTCTTTGCCCTGAGATTTATTATTCTACAGTGATCACGTTGAATTGCATTCAAAATCAATTAGCACAGGTACTCAAAGATGAATGCTTAGGCTCTGAAGAAAGGTGATGAAAACATACCATTTAAATAGAAATCAATTTTCCTTTCATGTATTTCTTCCTTGCTGCTGCCCAAAATTAATAGTTTTTAGATATTTTTGCGTAAAGGGAAGACTTCTTTCACATAAACCATTTCTGCACTACCTCCTCTTGCCTCCCTTAGCTTCCACTGTAAGGCATATTCCTGGCTGGTAATATTACTGCATAACTGTCTCCACGGCGATATTTAATGCCATGGTCATTTGAATAAGCTCAGCCGCACGAAGTGCTGGGTTAGCCTGGGAAAAAGGCCTTTGGACTTCTTGCCTTGTGTCAACAGCAGGTAGATGGTTTGGGAAGCAGTCACTCCATTCCCACAACATCCAACATCAGAGCTGCTGACAATAATGTCCCCATGACATGCTCAGCCCTTTCTCTGCCTTCATCTTCATCAGAAATTCTGAGTGGAAAAATTAGATTCTCCATGAAGAGAGGCTGACGAAAAAGAGAAGTGAAGAAACTGTCACTCAGGAGAATCAGAACCTTTTCAAATGTAGATATCAGAGCTGCTACAAATGGAGAAAGAGAGATAAAGAGAGAAGGAACTCTACTGGCAAGGGTGAAGAAATGGTTAAGTTTGTGATCAGTTAGCCCAGGAAGCCCTTCTCTAATTCCTCTTTGCTTCTTTCCTACTTCTCCCCTCCCCAGGAGCATAGGCATTTACTGCATTCCAAGCATTCTGCTAAGTAGTTTGTATGTTGGGCCTCTCTTAAACTTCTCACCAACCAGGTGAGGAAGGGGCTATGATCACGCCTATTTTATAAGTGAGGAAACTGAGGCACAAAGAGGTGAAGTGACTTTGTTCAAGGTTATAATGGTTAATTTTATGTACCAATTTGACTGGGCCATGGGGTGCCTGGATATTTGGTTAAGCATTAGTCTGGGTGTTTCTGGATAAGACTAATATTTGAATCTGTGGAGTGAGTAAATCAGATTGCCCTCCTGAATGGGGGTAATCCTCACCCAATCCTTTGAAAGGCTGACTAGAACGAAATGCTAAGCAAGAGAGAATTTGTTCTCTGCCTGACTATCTTTGAGCACAGACCGAAACACACTCTTCTGATTTCAGAGTGTGGCTAGGACTTGTAGTATCAGCTCTCCTGGTTCTTGGATGTTGGGACTGCTCAGCCTCCATACTTGAGTCAATTCCTTGTAATAAAAATATATACTGGTTCTGTTTCTCTGGAGAATCCAAACTATCAGGAAAGTCATACAATTTGAACCCAGAAAATCTGATTCTGGATGGGTTCTTTAAAATGCCTGTTCTCTGCCTTTTGTTAAAGGCTCAGATCTTGGAATTGTTATACAATCCTACAGGGATTTGTTGAGGGGGTGGTGGGACATTTCCATGTCATCTCTAAGAAGCCCTAGGTCTTGGAACATGCTTAGAAAACGTCTCAGCGTTCTGAACTTCAGGGGAAGTTTTGTCCATACAAACTGTCACGACAGGGATAAGACTACTGTGGGAGGGGAAAGGGCCACAGCCAGTGGACACTTGAAATTGGCCTCTGGTGCCCACATGTAAGGTTGACATGGCCTCCATCCCTTTGGGGAGTACAGAGGAAATACTGGAATTTTCAGGCCGAAACCTGACATCCTTCTAGGGGAGCATCTGGACTTCTGGAAGTGTCACTTTCTAGGGGGGCATCTGGACTCCTCAGAATGTCATCTTCCAGGGGAGCACCTGGACCCCTGGGAGTGTCACCTTCTAGGAGAACATGTGGACCTCTGGGAGTGTCACCTTCTAGGGGAGCATCTGGGCCCCTGTGAGTGTTGCCAGCACGGCCTTCCTGGTGGTCTCCCTTACAGACCAGAGACACAGCTCATATTCACCCCCAGCTCTTTGCCTTCAGTTGTAGACTAATCACAGCCTGGCTGGGGAAGAAAGAGTTGCCCAATGAGGGCACTTCAGTTTCTGGAGTCTGGTGAGGTATCCGACCAATATTCACCCAGTTAAATTTCCCTGGGGCTGAGGAAGCTGGATGCACCCTATTATCTTCCCTTACTGTTTTAGAATCCAGTGTGGGAAGGAATCCATTACCAGGGAGGTCTGAATGTTCACACTCTTCACTGAGCTTCAATTTATATTTTTTCTTTTGAAAAAGGGAAGGGGCTTTCTTCAGTTGCTGTAGGCATGTTTTTATGCTAGAGCTTTAAATTGTGCTTCCTTAGTTCTGTTTTCAGGAACACACAGTTCTTTCCTGCCAGCCTTTTCCAAAGCACATTGAATGGAGCATTTTAGAAATTTCACAGCAGAATGTAATTATTGTTCAGACCCATTCCGGATATGTCTGGCACTCATTTTCTCTCCTCATTCTCCTTCATTAAAACATATAATCAGATGAAGGGGTTGCCATGAGTGGGAAGAAGAACTTCCTGGTACTCAAAGTCAGCCTCTCTTCATTAAAGAATGTGTCAGCAGCCCACTAGGAGAGCCCAGGCAGGCATTAGCTGTGGCACTAGGACTGTGAAATCTGACTGCAGAGGACCTTAAAGCTTGACTCACTTACAGGTGGTAAAGATGGCATCAAGTCATCAGGCTCATCCTGCTCTTAACTGCTGGTAAAACTGGCTAGTGTATTTGGACCCAAAAGAACTCCGAGACACCGGAAACCATCCTGGATCCAAGCAGCATAATACAGGGCTTCCCCTGAAATACTCTAAGGGTCCTTCTATGTAGGCCTAACCTAAAATCAAACATCAAAACAAAACCTGTATGGCCAGAATTCAAAAGACTGACAATGCCAAGAGTTGACAACAATGTAGGTCAAATGGAACACTCATATGTTAATGGTAGGAATGAAAAATGGCACAGCTACTTTGGAAAGCAGTTTGGAATTTCTTACAAGGTTATTTATATACTTCCCATGCAACCACACAAACTAATTCTTAGGTATTTGCCCGGAATAAATAAGAATATATGTTCACACATTAACTTGTACATGAAAGTTCAGAGTAGATTTTTTTCTTTTTCTTTTCTCTTTTTTTTAGATGGAGCCTTGCTCTTCTGCCAGGTTGGAGTGCAGTGGCATGATCTCGGCTCACTGAAACCTCCGAGTCCCTGGTTCAGGCGATTCTCTTGCCTCAGCCTCCCGAGTTGCTGGGATTACAGGCACAAACCACCATGCCCAGCTAATTTTTGTATTTTTAGTAGAGATGGGGTTTCACTATGTTGGCCAGGATGGTCTCAATCTCCTGACCTCATGATCTGCCTGCCTCGGCCTCCCAAAGTGCTGGGATTACAGGCATGAGCCACCATGCCTAGCTGATTTATTCTTAATAGCCCAAAACCGAGAGCAACCCAAATGTCCATGAACAGATGAGTATGTCAACAAACTATAGTATATCCATTCAATGGAATATTCTTCATTATATAAGAATGAACTAACTGATACATACTGATGGATAGATTTCAAAACATGTTGAATGAAAAAAGCCAGACATCAAAGACTGCGGATTCCATATACTTAACTCTAGAAAACAGTAATCTTTTTTTTTATTTTATTTTATTTTATTTTTATTATACTTTAAGTTCTAGGGTACATGTGCATAACGTGCAGGTTTGTTACATATGTATACTTGTG
>NW_012111808.1:4542120-4568324 GCF_000951035.1 Colobus angolensis palliatus | reverse complement strand
AGTTCAAAATGCAGAAATCACTGGTCTTCTGTGTCCTTCGCGCTGGGAGTTGGAGACTGCAGCTGTTCCTATTCGGCCATCTTGCTCCGCCCCCCGAAAACAGTAATCTAATCTATAATGACAGAAAGTGGATCAGTGGTTACCTAGGGCTGGAGTGGAGGAAAGTGGCAATTGACTGGGAAAGGACATAGAGGAACTTTGGAGGGTAATGGAAATGTCTGTGGTGGTGATGGCACGGGAATATAAATTTGTCACAACTCATCAAAATTTACACTTAAATGCATTTTACTGTATATAAATTATACCTTAATAAAGTTAATTTTAAAAATAGAATCTATGTCTCATGCCTCTGGGACCTGAACTAGAGAATTTATTCAGCAAATTGATGGAAAGAGAAACTTAAATTTCTCTTAGCTTCTGTTTCTTATTTAGCAGAGACCAAGGACCACAGGGGTTGAGACTTGCCCATCCTTATATGGTTTCCTAACTTACAGTACTATCCTCTTTGCAGTAGACCTCTGGATGCTCACTCTGGAAGTAGAAATTAGATGTCATACAATGCCAGCATGTTGCAGAAGGGAAAAACTTCTTGACACCATGAAGCTCAGCATGGGTTCCTGAGTGGGGGCCTCTCTGCCTATCCCTCTTTCCACTGCCCACATCTTCCATATTCTCAAGGCCCAGCTCTTAGGTAAAGCCTCCTAGGATTACCTCCAAAACTGCTCTCTTCTGAAATCCCTCAGTAGGCGTATATTTTATAAGTAGCTGCAGAAAAATATCTTGAGTTGCTATTTAAATCTTTCATTACTATTTTCATATTCCCCACATCTGGACACATAGTAGGTCCAATGAATACTTCTTGAGTAAATGAAATATTTGTTCAGGACAACATCTACACCCAGTGGTATTGGATACTGAGGAAGACACAAGGGAAGACTGATATCCAGTCCCTGGAGCTCAGGGACCAATGGTCTACAAGCAGAGTTTCAAAGGGAAAGGGAGTGTTAAAGCATTGGGAATGGTTCTCAACCTTGGCTGCACAATAACATGGGAAGTTCTAAACTGCAGACACCTGAGTTTTCTTGCAATTCTGATATAATCACTCCAGAGTAGGGGGCTACACAGTCAGAGATTTTACATTTCTCTAGATGATTTGAACATGTAGCTGAGGTGCAGAACCAATGAAATGGAAGGTGTAATCTGCCTTCTAAACTCTACTCATTAGCAAAAATGAGACTGTCCGAGCCTTCTTTGACCACGAGGTGTGGTATCAGAAGGGAAATATCTTTGCCTCTCCAAATTCCTGAAGAAAATTCATGACATCCTCCCCCAACACACTTGCCCCACCAGCTGCTCTATTAGCATTTCCAAGAGAATTTCCAGAACTTTAATGTTCATTAAAGTCTTTGGCAGGGATCAGCAGACAAGATTAGAATTAGACAAAAACTCTGTCTTTTGTTTGGCAAAGGGAAAACAGCTGATATTCACAGCATTGGGAAGCTCCTCCTTTAAGGGAAATGTGGCACAGGGTGCTTGTTTCAGCATTAGTTGTGCCATTCAGCTCTGTGCCTTTAAAAAGAGTGTTCCAGGTGACTCAAACCCTGTTATTTCTACAGAATAGAGCATTAATCATTTAGCAGTTGTGGAAGGGCCTAGAAATCCAGCTGAAGTTGAATTAATCACTCTAATACTTATAGAAGGAATCAAAGATTGGTAGAATTGTCTCTTGGGACTTCGGGCTTCTGAACCTAGATGTCTTTTTTTAGGAAACTGAGTGCTCTATTACTCTTCATTCCAGTTGGCTCAACAACCTAAGATTGTGTTTCTCAAAGTACAGTCCCCAAATCACCTGCATTATAGTCACCTGGGAGACTTATTGAAAACACACATTTTTGAGCCTCACCCCAAATCGTCTGGATCAGAGACACTCTGAGGGTGGGGACCTGGAATCTGCGTTTTAAATAAGCTCTTCTGCCTCCTTAAGTGTGATGACATCTGATACAATGGAATAAGCACCATGTGTTGAGTCAGGAGGCCTGATCACGAGTTCCAGACTTTAACACTAACTAGCAGCGTAAAAATGAGCCAGTCGGGACCGGGCGCGGTGGCTCAAGCCTGTAATCCCAGCACTTTGGGAGGCCGAGACGGGCGGATCACGAGGTCAGGAGATCGAGACCATCCCGGCTAACACGGTGAAACCCTGTCTCTACTAAAAAATACAAAAAACTAGCCAGGCGAGGTGGCAGGCGCCTGTAGTCCCAGCTACTCGGGAGGCTGAGGCAGGAGAATGGCGTGAACCCGGGAGGCGGAGCTTGCAGTGAGCTGAGATCCGGCCACTGCACTCCAGCCGGGGCAACAGAGTAAGACTCCATCTCAAAAAAAAAAAAAAAAAATGAGCCAGTCGGTCTATCTGAACCACCATAAAAAGACTGTGTTGTGAGAGTTAAAAGAAATACATGACATTTCTTTTATTTCATATAGTGGGTCCTGCATAAAGTCTAGATGAATCTAAAGATGGCCCTCTGCTTGATTCATTTTTTCTTAAACTTTTATTATACAAAATTTCAAATACATACAAATGTAGAGAGAATAGCATGAACCCATGACCGAGTTTCAGTAATGATCAACGCATGGCCAGTCATGTCTCACTAATGCTTCCTGCCTGCCTACTCCCCAAGTTTTTAAGTAAACCTTAGATATCTTATTATTTTACCTGTGAATATTACAGTGTATGGCTTTAAAGGTAAGAATTATTTTAAAAATAAACATTATCACACCTAAAATACTGACAATATTTTCTCAAGTTCATAAAACATCCATTCAGTATTCAAATTTCTCTGATTGTCTCATACACACACAACACACACACTACAGTTTGTATTGGTTGACCTATCTCTTATATCTTTGTAAAATACATGTTCTTTTCCCACTTTTTTTTTCTTGTAATTTTGCTTGTTTTTATGGAGAAAACTGTCTTCTGTAGCAGTGGTTCTCAAAGTGTGGTCTGCATCACTTGGAAGCTTATTAGAAATACAGAATTGCAGGCCCCACCCCAGAGCTCATGAATCAGAATTCCCTAGCTCCCAAAAGCTCTCCAGATGATTTTCTTTTTTATTCTTTTTTTTTTTTTTTTGAGATGGGGTCTCACTATGTTGCCCAGGCTGGGATTGAACTCCTGGGCTCAAACAGTACTCCTGCTTCAACCTCCCGAGTAGCTGAGATTACAGGTGTGGGCCACTGCACCTGCCTTTCCAGGTGATTTTCATATAGTTAAAGTTTAAGATGCATTGTGACTGATTCTTCTTGGTGTCCATTAAAATAGTCTAGTCTTCTCTGTGTTAATGTAAATTAGTAGTTAAATCTGAAGTTTTGATCGGATTCATGGCCATTTTTTTTTTCTTGCAAGACTACTTTCTAGGTGAAGTTGCTCACCCTGTGCTTTAGATCACATTTGTATTTATATCTTACCTGACAATGCAGTGCTTTGAAAATAGATCAGTCAGTATTTGCAGATCAAAGAGCAAATTTCTTGCCAAACATCATTCCCTATTTTTCTAATTATTTTTAGTATAATTTCTAAATACCTCCTAAATTGTTCCTCTTTGAAATGAAATCTTCATCTGAAGCAACCATGATTCAATCACTTTGGGAAACTGAAACATTAGTCCCATTAACTTCTTACCACCTTCTAAGGGGTTCACACCCGCCTACTCAGGATACATCAACAGATGCATTGGTATCTTCATGGGGTGGTTTTTGATGAACTTGGAAAAGACCTAAAACCCAATGGCCGACCATTGTGCTGAAAACTCTACCAGTTGAGATTCTTTCCTTTGGGTTTAAGGGATCAGCTCTCCAGTTAATCATATTCAAAGTGTAAAATGCTTCTGTGTGTAACAGATTTACTGATTTTCAGTCACTAATATCTCATGCTTATAGTATGGATTCCCCAGGACTGCTGTACAAATTGGCACAAACTTGGTGGCTTAGAGCAATAAGAGTTTGTTCTCTCACAGTTCTGAAGGCTACAAGTCCACAGTCAAGGTGTCAGCAGGGCCACACTTCCTGGGAAGCTCTAGGAAATAATTCCTTTCTTGCCTCTTCTCGCTTTTTGTGGTTGTAGGCATTCCTTGGCTTGTGACAGCATCACCCTGTTCTCTGCCTACCTCTGTCTTCAAATGGCCCATTTCCCTTTGGATCTCTCTGTGTGTCCTCTCCCTGTCTAATAAGGACACTTGTCATTGAATATCGGGCTAACCCTCAATCTAGGATGATTCCATCTTGAGATCCTTAACTATCTCTGCAAAGACCTTGTTTCCAAATAAAGTCACATTCTGGGGTTCCGGGTAAATGTGAAATTTAGGGGAACATCATTCAACCCATGACACCGGCAATATATTTTTTGGCCAGGTTGCTGAGGAAAAGGGTGAGGGAGGTTGACGAGAGATCTAGGACACAGTTCACTGTCAGCTGCCTCCGTGATTGGGAGTTTGCTCAGCACCAGGGTCCCAGTAGACCAAAGGTATGGGGCAGCACCCAAGAGGGAAAGGGATCCACAAAGGAAGGCCAGGAGCCCCTGCAATGACCCATGCTGACCTCACCATCTGGTCGAGGGCCTGCTCTATGCCCATAACAAGGTGTATCATTTTTCCTACTTTATTAATTCTGAGTCAAGATATGGTTTTTCACAAATTCCATCTCATGTTTTATAGAAATGTTCTAATGCATTCTGTCCAGCTAATGCACAACCAAATGCCGAGAAGTCCTGGGGTATCGCTTGAATCTTGTTTTTAATTTAATAATAGGCTATGGTACTCATTTTTCAACATCTTAAAATCATGTCCAATGAAACTGACTCCTTTTTTTTCCTCCCTCGTAATCAACAGTGGGGGATAATGGAAAGCAAAATGCCTGTTGTTTGAGAATGCACATCTCTTTGTTTCCTTTGGCCCAAGCAGCTGTAGCTCGTAAGCATCAGGAAACTAACTTCCTAGACGGGGGAAGAATCTCAAATACTGATGACTTCACTCTCAGTTTCCTTAGTCTTACTTTTCTTTTTTCTGATACCACCCTCAGCTTATTTCATTTGTTGCATTTGTTGAGCACCTATTGTGGGTAGGTTGCCATGTGCAGAGGTGCAAAGATGAGCACAGCATAGTCCTAGTCTATAAGAATCTCACAATCCAGCATGAGAGATGAATCAGAGCCATCTACTTACAAATTCAAATATTTAAGGTTTGGAAAGAAACCTTCAGAATCCCACCCTCCTGGATGTATTTGGGCCATGACATCCCTCTCTGATCCCCAGAGTTCCCTCTGTTCTGGAGCAGGGGGGAAGTAGAAGGAGGTAGGGGTGCTTTTTTGCCTCCTCATCTCTCTGAGAGAAGAATTTGGACATTGGTAATAATAGCTAATATTTACTGAAGTTTACTACATGGCAGGTATTTTCTAAGCATTTTATGTGCGTCACTCATCTTCATCTCTGTTTTCCGAGAGAGGAAACTGAGGCACAAAGAGATAAATAGCTTACCTAAGCTCCAAGACTGCTCAGGTAAAAAGTGCATCCAGGCAGTCAGACCCAGAAGCCCTTTAGGAATTAGGAATTTGGCCATTTGCTCTGGAGCTGGTTAGTTCTGCTCAGCCCCCTAAAATCCCTTGAGAGAGGAGAACTCATCCTTTAGGAATAAAACAAGCTTGCCCCTGGTCTAGAGAGAGCCCTTCCAAAATGGAGGAGAAGGCTCTGAAGGTTTTAGTTCAGACCTTCTAGGGAGGACAGCATGAGCCAAGTTTCAGCTACCTGTAGACATGCAGGGGACTCCTGTTCCCATGCACCATCTTATTCAGCCCTTATTATCACATCCCAGTGGGGCAATAAGATTGGTCAATAAGAGGAAAGAAAGATGAGGATAAGCCCTGGGGTACATGCCCAGTAGGGAGTGGACACGTTGGTACCAGCACAAGAGAGGAAGGCAGATAGAAGCAAGGGAGGGGAGAGGTTCAGAAAAGAGGGAGGGATCAAAGGTCCAGTACTACAAAGAGGGCAAGAAAGATAAGATTGATAAATGGGCACTGGCACTAGGGTGTCAGGGTATTTGGAGCCAAGGAGAGGGCTGGCTGGTTAAAGCAGAGTGGATGAGAGTGGACCCATGGGACCTGGGAGTGAGGGCAGTTTAATGCATGGTGGCAGAGAAAAATCCTACGAATTAGCTTCTCCAGAAGGCTGAGAGGTTGGGAGCTTGGTGGAAGGGCTCTTCAAGCTAAGGCAGGGCCTAAATAGGCAGGGCCTTAATAGACACACCGTGGGGCTAAATGGTAGAGCAGAGGCCTGAAGGCGAAGAGTGGGTGGGACTGTAGGGACTGAGTATTCCAGGGATCCCTTGGGCACAAGAAATGCCTGGAAGATCCAACGATAGGGCAATAGGACAGTATGGCAAGGCGCATCCATATGCTGGCATGTTTTGCAGCCATGAAAAATGACACCTTTGAAAGATATTTGACAACATGAAAAGTGTCCCTATAAACAGTATAGGGAAAAGACGGATAGAAAACTATATGGTATGATTCCAATTTCCTTGGGAATGTGTGCATATTTGCACTGGCAGGAAATACACCAAAATACATGTGCTTTTAAAAATTATTTTCAGTATGTTCCAAGTTTTCTAAAACAAACATGTGTTACTTTTGCTATGATTAAAATGAGTACAGATGGCTGATAGCTTTGGCTAAACTGTAAGTATTTTGGGTCTTTTTATTCTGTTATCTGACTCTTGGAGAACTGGGAGGAAATGGCTTCTCCCACAGTTAGGTTCCATCAAGCAACGGAAGAAACATCCTGGGTTGATCATGTGCTATGTCCTCACATCTAGGCTAGGCTTGGCAAGAGATGGGGAAAATGCAAAGTGGCTTTAAAGTCCCTGAGATAGGAGGAAGCACATGAGAAAAAACAGAACCATGATGATGTGGCCTTTGCCTTTTCAGAAAAAAGTGTTTGTCTGTGAAGCTGGAGTGACTGGAGAAGTGGGACTTCATCCAGACCTCGGGGAGTGAAAAGCTTTCAAAGGGCAGTCTCTTGCTTTGGGTTAGAGCCATTGTACACAGGCTTGAGTGGGGGAGAGCCAGAGGTGTGCCGGGTTCTAGAAGTAAAAAGATGACTCTGTCCAGCTAGTACTACACAAGCCACTGGAGTCCCAGTGCCTGCTGGAATCATCACTACTGAATGTCTGTGCTTTGTGGTTCACACAGGCCACAGCTTCAAGGGGCATGAGAAACAGGGCCCTGGAAACATGGGCTGCCCCAGTGGCTTCTGCCCTCCCCTCCACTTCTGTGATTCACTAACCCTGGAGGAGGGGCAGTGCCCGAGAGATGATGAGAGGAGAAGAAAGGGAGCAGAGCTTAAATGCTGCCAAAGCTGGGGAGAAAGGGGGACATCTGCTGTCAGACAGTGTGTTGTCTCCAACTAGTTTGCTGTCTACAGTCCTCTCTGACTTTCAGTCTCTGACTTAAGTGTTTCCTGCTACAGAAACAACTTCCCTTCCCTGTCCTTCTCCCAACCTCCTCCCTGCCCCTAACCCTACCTGACGTGGTATGGGGGCTACCACAGAGACCACTCTGGGCTGTTGTGGGCAAGAGGGTGCACTGGAAAAATGGGCATGCCCTGGACTCTACTAGCATCTCTGCTCAGAGTTGATGAAGGAGGCAGGTCCTGAAACACCTCCTTTGGATTGAAAAGCCAAAGACACGTCTGTCCATTTGAAATCCATTGGGCATCTACTCTGAGCCAGGTGCTGCTAGGTGCTCTGGGAAAGATGCAGTCGGTGAGCAAAGAGACCAAACTGCCTGCCTTTGTGGAACTTGTAGCCCTGAGCACAGAGATAAGCACATAAAAAATCAACACAACAGTATGGCAGAGATTGCTAAGCGCTTTGGAGAAAACTAAAGCAGGGAAAGATGTGGTGTGGGGAGGAGTTTGGCTCCTTTGCTCCTAAACTTTCCTCACTGGCCAGCCCTAGTGTCTTCAGGCAGAAGCTCCCAGTGCACACGAGGAGACATGAGACTTGTGACCTTCAGCAGTTGCTCACTGCTTATACCTCTTCCAGCCAGAGGACTATCCCAGAACAGCCCTGGTCCTGATAGAAGAGGGGCTGTACACACGTGGTGCTGTGCTGCTCATTAAGACATGCAGGTATTTGGTATTTGGTGATGGCTTTGGAAAAGCCAGTGCCAACAAGTAAACAGAGTCCTCCAGGATCAGGGCAATGGTCCTTCCTTTGTCCTCGGGAGGTCATCACCGTGACTCTATCTTCTCTGCCCATCCAGCATTGCTCCAACTAAGTAGCTATGAGGGTGGTCATGGGACAAGTCTTCATGTTGCATCTGTCTTCTTCACTTCACTAAACTCATCCCCAAAACTAACTTGCATGGCTGGAAGGCACAGGGTGCAATTTAAGGAAAGCTGAGTGAAGACCTGCCTAACCAAAAAGTTTTCCCAACCAGCGCCAAGACAGAACCCATGCTAGGTCCTACACACAGGGAATTGGTGACCCAGGCAATGGAAGTGCCAAGAACACCAAACTGAGACAAGGAGACAACTCAGAGATTGGTCAGAGCAGGAAGCCACTGGCACCCTAGGGCTGGAGAGGCCAAGGGAGAAGGGTGTGAGGTCAGGCCAACGAAAGGTGCTGGAACCATGGGCTTTGGCTGCTTAGTGAGACTGAGTCCAGGATTGAAAGGCTGCCCAGAAGTTGCACCATCACCTCTGGGACACAGAGATGGGAGGCCTGCCCTCACCTCTCCATGTTCTCTCCCAGCTCTGGCCATGCCTCTCTGGTGGTTAGTTTTACGTGTAAGCTTGACTAGTCTGCAGTACCCAGTTATCTGATAAAATGCTAATCTAGGTGTTTCTGTGAAGATATTGTATATTCAAGGCTAACATCTACAATCGATTGACTTTAGGGAAAGTAGATTACCCTCCGTAGTATGGGTGGGCCTCATCCAAACAATTGAAGGCCTTAAGAGCAAAACAGGTTTTTCAGAGAAGAAATTCTGCCTCAGGACTGCACCATCAACTTCTGCCTAAGTGTGTAGCCTTGCCAGGCTGCCTTACAAATTTTAAACTTGCCAGCCCCAACAATCATATGAACCAGTTCCTTGATTTAAAGCTATCTATCTATCTATCATCTGTTATCTATCAATCAGTCATCTATGTCATCATCATCTATCAATCATCTACTTATCTATTAGTTATCAGCGTATCATCCTCTATCAACTATTATCATTATTATCAATCATTTATTTATCATCTATGTACCTATCATCATTATCTATCATTTATCCATCAATCATCTATTATCATGATCATCTATCAATCACCTACCTGTCTATTTATCTATCTCTATCATCTGTCTATCATCTCTCTCTCTCTCTCTCTCTTTCTCTCTAATTGGTTCTGTTTCTCCAGAGAACACTGCTTGATATAGTCTCCCATTTACCAAAACTACATGGACACTGCCTGCAAAGAAGGCTGAGAACTGTACCTTTCTGCGATTCCATGCGGAACAGAGGAAGGCTGGGAAATAAATCTGATAAGCATTGTAAGTCGTTTACCTGGAATGACATTCCATTCTGTCTCATATTTCACTGAATGCTCCTCTTCTACAATTCCCAGGGGTTTGCATAGCAAGAGTAGCTAGTACATCTCACTAAGTCCCAGGCCCTGTGCTAAGTACTTTACATGTATTATCTAATTTCATCCCCTTGATTGTCCAGTGAGGTAGCTGCTATTATTATCTCTATTGTGCAGAGGAAGACACTGAGAGTGTACGTAACTACCCAAGGCCACACAGTTTGCTTCAGTGGTAGAGCTGGGACTAAGCTCCAAAGCCTTCTGGTTTCTCTCTTTCAGACATGAAAGGAGTGTAGTTAACAGCTTATCCATCTGGCAATTTGACAGTCCTGTGTTTAAATCCAGAGTCTACCTACCTTTGCAACATTGAGTAAATTCATGAACTTTGCTCAGATTGCATTTATTCATCTCTAAAATGGTGCTATCCAACAGAGTTGAGAGGACTGAAGGAGTGCTTCTGTCAAAGTGCTCTTTAACCCACAAACTGCAACACAAATCCAAGCATTATCTTCCTCACTCACCTTTCTGTCCTTTTTTCTCCCACTCAGAGGTGTCACTGTACATGTTCCTGCTTTCAAGTGGACATATACGGCTCCATTTTGTTTTTCTCACCAGGTCTATACCAACTGATTTTGCCCAACCTGACACCCAAACACAATGGTGAGCGTGTCTTGGACATGTCACCATCAGCTAGTCCAAGGGCTGGAAGGAAACGATGCATGATTTATTGTGTCTGGTGCCCATTCAGTAAAAAATGTAGGTTGGGGGCTTCCTGAAGCAGGAATATGGCATTTTCCAGAAGCACTGAATTTACTTCCAGCAGGTTCTCATTGACTCCTTTCATTAAAAAGAAAAGGGATGGGGGGATGGTCTTTACCTCCTCCTAGCCCTGGAAACCTGTGTTCACAGTTAGCTGCTTTCTTGGACACAGTGCATGGATCATGCAATAAAACCTGGCCTTTTGGTTTCTTTTCTCTAAGTATTGATCACTGTTCTGAATTTTCCATTCCAGCTTTTTCCTGCTATGGTTTATTTTTTTAAAAAGAAGCAGGTCGTTCTTCAAGCTTCTCTTCCTTTCCTTGGCTGTTTTTCATTTTTACCTGTGTGCTAAGAAGGGAAAAATCATTGTAGAATCCTAGAATATTAGAGAAATAATCTGAGTTTGCATTTCTCAAACTGGAAGATATATACCTGGGGGTGGGGATGGGGAAGGGTCTGTGGCCTTGTGCCAGAGGATAGTTTTTAAAATATAAATTAAACATGGAACATCTTTTTGAAACATTAGCTCACCTCCAAATTTGGCAGAGGTTTTTTTAATATTAAAAAAATATTTATTATGGAGTCGATTACAAAATTTACATGAATTTTTAGGTGAAAGACTGAGACTCTTATTTCAAAGACTTCAGGTAGAGAGAGGGCAGGGCGAGGTTGGACTGTAACTAGGAGTTGACCTTTCCGGGTCTCTGAATGCTTGTAACCAGTTTATAACCCCAGGCTGGAGACTGAAGGTTTCTTCTTGGAGAAAGTCCCAGAGAAGAGGCAATCTTTAATAACATTTGGAGAACCCACCCTCAAGTAAGAAAGCAGGGTTCCCACCTCATCTGTTGTTTCTGCCCTACTGGTAAAGACTAATGAACAGGACAGAATCGCCAGAGTCTTGGACATGAGGGGTTTGCCCTCAGTTCTATGTCTACCTCCTTGAAGTCTGTCTTGCTGTACTCTAAAACCTGGAAAGCTAAAAGTGACATTTCCCAGATTTCCTTGCAACCAGGGTATGAGAAGAGAATTGGATTCCATCAATAGGAGGCATCTGGCAATTTTGGAAGGTGGAAGGGAGGTAGAGGCCATCTTCCTAATGCTTAGGGCTGTCTTTTCTGCCAAAAAGCAAGGTGATGAAAGCTTCAGACAACAGTCTTCCCAAGACCAGTCTCCAGCTTTGTGAGAGGTGGTGGTGAGCTGTTGCAGTGAACTGGGCCCTGGATCACATCTTTGACAAAATGTTCTTGAATTCAATTCTTCCTGTTACAGTCTCCTGTCTCCCTGCCCCACTGGATATGGCAAAGGTAGGAGTCCCTTGACAAGTAAGTCTCTGAAGTTGTTAGGAGCACAGCATAAAATCCTGGAACCCAGTCTTCTAGGTGATTTTAAAAACACTCAATTCCCTTTATTAAATCTCTTTCTCCTTCAGTGGCTAGACTGATTTCTGTAAACTCTGACCAATACAGTATTATGTGGATTGTGCAAAGTCTGCTGCTTTTTACTGATATCTATTTTCTTCAATTAAAAAATTCCTGAGTTTTAGCTGGAAATATGGCCACCTAACATGAGACCATTTCTCACTCTCCCTGGAAGCTAATTGTTGCCATGTGACAACTAGCCATGTGTCTGGCCAAAAGGGTGTGATCAGAAGTTATGTGTGCCCCTTCCAGGTCATGCCCTGAAAGCCATGGGCATGTATTCCCCTCTCCTTTCCTTCGTTCCCTGTGGGTGGGATGCAGTTGTGATGGTGGGGGTTGAGGTAGCCAACTTGGACCCAGAGACAAAAGCTATCTGTTGAGAATGGCAGAGTCACATGATCATGACAACCTATGTCTGCACAAGTATAAGACAGGAAAATAAAATTATATATTGAAGTTAGGTTGTGGGGGACTCTGTTATAGTAGCTCAGGCTGAAATTTAACATAGAGAACCTGTCATTTTGGGAGAGTATCCAATAGGAAAGACAATCTAGCAGGGAAAAAGGAACTGAAACAAAAAATATATAGAACAGAAGGAAACTCTTTAAAAAACCCTATAGTAGTTAGTGCTCTCAGGGAAAGAAGAAAAATATTATATCTCTAAAAAAAGAATAGTATAGTTTCTTTTTAAAAACTATACTATCAAATATCAAAGAACTCTTAAAATTATATAACCAAAAGTTTTTGAAAAGCCAGGGAAAAGTTAAAAAGCAAGTTAAGGAAATTTTCCAGAATGAATAAACTAAAAAAAAAAAAAAAAAAGAAAACAGAAGTATAATGACCATAAATTTAGGAAATAATTTTAGTAGATCTAATATCCTACTAACAGAAATCACTATGAATTAAAACTAAAAATGGAACAGATGAAATAATTAAATAAATAAAAGTAAACTACTTCCTATAGAAGAATACAAGTTTCCAAATTAAAAGGGAAAACTAAGTGCTTAATATAATGAAACATGCCAGTTTCAGAACATCTGAGATAAGAAGACCTTAAAAATTGCCATAAAGAGAAATATGGCTTTCATATAAAATGTTTGAAATCAGAATGGCTTCAGACTTCTCAACAGCAGCACAAAAGATGCATAGCATTAAGACAGCCCCATTAAAACTCCAAGGAAAAGTAATTTTCAGTTTAGAACTTTCAGTGTAGCCAATTTACCCAAAACCATGCCCATTATAGGAACAAAATCTTCTCATTTATCCTTCAGAAAGAAGCTATTGAAACGTGTTCCTTCCCAATGAGGGAATAACCAAGAAAGACAGGACATGAGATATAGGAGACGAGAAATACGGGGGAGAGGCTGTTATGGGTTGAGTTGCATCCCCTCAAAATTTATATGAAGAAGTCCTAACTCCCAGTGCCTCATAATGTGACCTTATTTTTAAATAGGGTCGTTGTCAATGTAATTAGTTAATATGAGATCATGCGGGAGTAGGGTGGGACCCTAATCCAATATGGCTCACATTTTTATTAGAAAAATGCCATGTGGGCTGGGCGCGGTGGTTCAAGCCTGTAATCCCAGCACTTTGGGAGGCCGAAAGGGGCGGATCATGAGGTCAGGAGATCGAGACCATCCTGGCTAACACGGTGAAACCCCGTCTCTACTAAAAGAAAATACAAAAAACTAGCCGGGCGAGGTGGCGGGAGCCTGTAGTCCCAGCTACTCAGGAGGCTGAGGCAGGAGAATGGCGTAAACCCGGGAGGCGGAGCTTGCAGTGAGCTGAGAACCAGCCACTGCACTCCAGCCTGGGCGACAGAGCAAGACTCCATCTCAAAAAAAAAGAAAAAAGAAAAAAAGAAAAATGCCATGTGATATACACCATGGAATACTATGCAGCCATAAAAAAAGATGAGTTCATGTCCTTTGTAGGGACATGGATGAAGCTGGAAACCATCATTCTCAGCAAACTATTGCAAGAACAGAAAGCCAAACACTGCATGTTCTCGCTCATAGGTGGGAACTGAACAATGAGATCACTTGGACACAGGAAGGGGAGCATCACACACCGGGTCCTATTGTGGGGAGGGGGGAGTGGGGAGGGATAGCATTAGGAGATATACCTAATGTAAATGAAGAGTTAATGGGTGCAGCACACCAACATGGCACATGTATACACATGTAACAAACCTGCACGTTGTGCACATGTACCCTAGAACTTAAAGTGTAATAATAAAAAAAGAAAAGAAAAATGCCATGTGAAGAGACAGACAGACAGACACACACACACAGACGCGGAGAATGCCATGTGAATATTGAAATGATGCTGTCACAACCAAAGAACCACCAGAAACTGGGAATGAAGTCAGCACAGATCCTCCCCTAGTGCCTTCAGAGTGAGCAGGGCCCTGCTGACATCTTAATCTCTGTCTTCCAGCCTCAGAACTGTGAGGCAATAAATTTCTGTTGTTCATGCTTGGCACTTTTTAATGGCAGACTTAGCAAACTAACACAGAGGGGAAAGGACATTAACAGATACTGGAAATGGTGGCTGCAAAATGACAGGTGGGCAACATGCCTAGTAAACAACCCATTCATCTTGGAGCAGGAAGACAGAGGTCTTCAGGAAGAAAACCAAATAAGTATATATGTATTTTTTCTGTTTTCCCAAGTGAGAGGTAATGCAGGGAGAAAATTTACAGCTGTGTTAGAGAGTTTGGGAAGAGTTAGTGATAGATACACAGAACAATAAGCCAACCAGAATCCAAGGTAAAGCAATGAAAGGAGACAACTATTAACTCCAAGATAAACACACAAAAATGAAATGTAACTGTGGCACACTATGTGGTTCAGCAGTAAACAGTAGGTACCCAGTCTTAACAATGTATCCTTAAATATTGATTTAACCCAAAATTGTCATGTAACTCTACTGGGAGGATGGGAAAGTGGGAGGGATAATAAAAATTCATAAACAATATTAAAATATTGATAAAGGGAAGAAATACAATATAAGCATATTATTTGAAGGTAAATAACTAAATAAGCTGCTGAAAGAGTTTTAAAAATACCTGCCTTGGGAGCAGGACTTGAGAATAGTCAAGAAAGGGGAATACTGTTTTTGAGTCTTTTAGCATTCTTTAATTTTAAAATATGTATATGTTATTTTGAAATAAAAAAAGCTTTTTAAAATAAAATCTTTCATTTCCTTTTTTTCTTACTGAGAGAGAAGATAGAGAATAATCATCTGCACTTCCCTTATCATTCCTTTGTCCTTGACAACAGTTGTCATATCTGATAGCCTTCTCTTTAGTTTAACTGCTTTTGCTATTTCTCTAATGCCTCAAAATATTTCCCCATCCATTAAATCACATCAGTCATTTTTTTTTCCTATACTCATTCCAGCTTTTCCTCATCCTTCCTAAGAAATGGGACTCAAAAACACTTAAGTTCTGCTCTGTGGGGGCACTGAAGAGTGCTGGCTTCCTGGCTAGATGGCATTGGCCTTCTGCCATTCATTGAAGCCATGTGGCTTCTCTCGCCATCTGGGGGTCCAGCCTGACCTACAATCTGGACAAAGACCAATCTTGTGCCTGAGTAGTGTAGTGTCATTCTTGAGTCTTGTTTCATGTGTCTTCATTGAACTAGTCTGTTTTCTGTACTTATTCAACTTGGTCTACTTTGTTATTATCCATGGATACTTTGCATTTTAAAGTCTATCATCTACGCTACAGATAAAGATGGGTAATCTAAAGAACATCTCTTCCTTTTGGCTCTCTCTCTCTGTCTGTCTCTGTCTCTGTTTATTCTGAGAAAATGGCAAATGTTGGGAGGCAGATTCTGCCTTCACCTATGTACACACCCAATCTTAGTGTGATATAAACACAAAACTGGATTCTGGCATTTATATGGATGGAAGAGCAAATTGCTGAGTATTTGCTGGTTGTCTGTTTGCAATGGAGAGGGTGGATTGGGGTTAAGCTTCCTTGCTCCAGTCTCCTAACATTGCTACTCATAGGCCTAAGCATTCATTCATTCATCTGAGAAACATTTATTAAGTGCCAATGGTGGACAAACTCTTAAGTAGGCACAAAACACAGGTTTGTTAAATAGAATTGTGTGGCAATGAACATCGACTCACTGAAGCAGTGGAGCAACAAGGAGGAGCACATGGCAAGAGAGGAATCCATGGCCATCTTGTAAGCTCTGGGGTTGTTGACCCCCACCTAAACCACAGCAAGCCAGCTTGTCACTGAGCCTGTCACGTGGGGCAGAAGCAAATGCCTTGCTGAGGCCTCAGGTCGATTACATCTATTGCTTCCACCTTATCTACATGGCCTGTCACTCTATCATAGAAAGAAATTAAATTGGTCCGACTTGATTTACTCTTTACACGGCTGTGTTCATAAGCTCCCTGGGCCTTGCCCCCTTCTGGTTGACTGCACATTGATTGCTTGATGATTTGTTCCAGCATCTTCCCCAGAAGCCAGATTAAACTTATCAGGCTATAAGGAATGTGGTCATCTTTTTCTGCTTCCTAAAAGAAGGGCATTGTGTTTGCTCTTTGTGGAGCTCCCAAGGCAACACCACTTCTCTGTGAAGGCTCAGAATAATTGCTGGTTACTCCCCAATGGTCCCTGCCAATTCTCCAGGTCCATTCAAATTGAGTGTTGTGAGTCCCTGTGGGTTTCATTTTAGGCAGCTTTTTGCAAAGGATGTCCTGGTCTATTTCAAGTATACTGCCCCTGGCCAGGACACAGGGGCTGAGACTCCATGCCTGCAAAACAAGTCCAACGTCTAAAGACAAGGGAAGCCTCAAAAAAGAAGCATTCTACTGTACTCATCTACCACTGGTTGGCTGGAAGGGGATCAGAGATCTTGAGAATTATTCGGAACTGGTTCTGTATGAGACAACATATCTGCTTGTGGTTGCTTTCTGAGTGTAACCCACAGACCTTACATCAACATGTAGCATCTTTTAGTAAAGACAGATGTAAAACTACACATTAAAACCTGTGCTATTTAGAATCCTTCTGCTACCTGCTTGCCCTCTTTGTCCATTGGGAATGGTATTTTTCTTTCACATAATGCAAATGAAGAATGCTTCTGATAAAATTTCATAAAAGCCTATCTAACCTTTCTGCTCTTGTGTCCACAGGATGAGGCCACTTCTTTGTTCCTCTGTGATTTGTTCTTTCCCTCCTCTCTCTCCCTCTCCTTTCTCTGCCCACCTGTTCTCACCTCCTTCTTTTATAGATCCGTGAATACACCTCCATCTTTCTTCCATTCCCATCTATTCTAGGTTCCAGAATTTTTCCTGAGGCTCCTGAGCTGCATATTTAAAGGACACCTATTTTTCTCCCATATTTCTTTACTCATTTGATTTTTCCCCTCCGCTAGGTAGTGAGAAACTTCTTAATGAATTCCTTCAGTTTATAGAAATCTATTTTTTAAAGGTTGTCTCTGGATTTCTTCTTTCTTCTTCACTATCAACTTCTGGTTAAGATTATAGTTTTCCTCCAAGCTTTAAATATCTAACTCTCTTCCTGTAAGAAAATGAATCAAGATAAACTAAATTTTCCTAATATACCTTTATAATTTAGCATTTTTTGTCATGATCATTCTGCAGATATTTTAGTATGGAAGATATATCTGCACGCTCACACACACACACACAGCATTCCCAAATCCCAAACTTGTGTTTCTTTGGGGATCTCATTTCCCACACCAGCTTCTAGATTTGTAGATTAATTGTATGCTTTACACTTTTAAAGGAAATGGTTGAGCAATTTTCTCTCAAAGGAACCAAGAAACTCCAACCACAACCTAAAATTTCCTTCCAGCATTATCCTTTTCCAATATCGTCCCTTCCCACGCCAATTCCCCATACACACGATTTTTCCCCATTGCCCTTCCTTCATTTATTCTTGATGATCTTGGGCAGATCAAACCACTTGTGAGATCAGAGTCATGTTAAAAAGACTTGCTTGTCTTTTCCTACTCCCTATCCCATCCTGTCCCACTGCCTGGACCTTAATTAGTGCCATGCTCTTATGAAGCATCTGATCCCCAGAAGATGATGTGCTATATTTAACTCACTAAGCTACCATCGTGTCCCAACTATCAATCTGACATCATTTATCAGGACTCTGAAGAATTTTGACATGGACAAATCTTGATGACCCAAGGGGAAAATTGCCATCTGCCGTGCCATCTGGGGAGGTGAGGTCAGAGTGAGGAGTGGCTTCCAAAGGCCAGTTAGTGGCCCTTGAAGCTCCAAAAAAGGGGACAGAAGGGTAAGAAATTGAAAAGTTAGGGGCATGGACAAACTTCGTCAGTAACGTTTGGCTGGAGGGGAACTGAGTGTCTCCATAAAAAATATAAAAGAGAGGTGGGGAAGATCCATTTGGTGATTTGAAACAGTCCATGCTGACACATGGTAGATGGTACATATTTTCCTGAAATGACTTTAAGTTCACTTTTAAATTATTCAAAGGATAGGATGCCAATGGGAGGTGCCTTCTGGAAGGGCTATTCACCTTCCAAGTCAAGGGGCAGGCATCCACTCAGCTGAAATTCTCCCATGCTTGATTCCAATCAATTGTTACTGCCAATAAGCACTCCTCCCTAAAGCAGCAGCATTTTGAACAGTGTTCCTCAAGCTTAGTAGTTTGCAAAAGGAAATCTCTTCACCATACCCAAACCAGGTCAATGCCTTGCAGTTGGCTCAGTGGTTCACAAACTTGGCTGCACATTATAGCCACCTGGGGAGCTTTTAAAACTCCCACTCCATCAAGATGGCTGACTAGAGGTGCCCAATATTGCCTACTCTTCAAAGAAGGACCAGAATAACAAATAGATGACTGTACTTGGAGTGAAGTATCTAAGGGAGAACACTGGAATTCAGCAAGAAAAGTGACAAAGACCCTCAGAAACATGAGAACTCTAGATGGCAGCATAGAGAGGGAGGCAAAGCAACTGGTGGGGATCAACTCAGAGTCAAGAGGGACCCTACTTTGCAGGGAAAAGCTAAGTGGGAGATCCCCAGTGGTCTCCAATGCTGTCGCAGATGCCTACAATCCTAGCTAGAGCAAAGCTCCATGGTCCTTGCAGCCCCTTAGCTCAGTATAAGGAGCTGCCTGGAGTCCATGCATCTGCATTGCTCCAGAGAGTGAAATCATGCTGGGTCTTCCCCATTCCCTGGGATCTAGGCTGCTACGGCATGGCACCATGTTGAGAGGGGAGCCACTACCACAGAGCACCCTGCCCTGAACCCCAGTAACCCCTGCATCTCCATGTCCCTGTGGTGGACCCACTATCATCTTACCATACTGAGGAAAGCTCCAGTGCCATGACCCCAGCTGCCTCCACAAACACCCAGTGGTGCAGGCAGGACTCCAACACACAAGCCCAAATAACACTGTACACCCCAGGTAGTGGGTGGTCCAGTGCAGCAGCGGTCTGTCCCCAGGATCAGGAAAGCTGATGCATGTGCTTCCCAGGGGCTGAGAGCAACCCACCACCACCAGCAACCTTGTCCCCTCCACCAGCAGAGCCACTGAATGCTGCATGGACTCTCCAGGGACAGACAACCAGCCCTCCCAATGCTAATTGCTGTCAGCAACCGCCAACCCCCTGCAGAGAAACTGCACATTGCTCATGCCCCCAGGGACTGAGGACTGGCTTGCCTGGTGCCTGCCAATAACCTCACCCCTACTCCACAGCAGAGCTACTGGAGTTTGTGCATGCTCCCCCAGGGCCTGAGAGCCAGCCCCAGCAAAGCTGCACCACTGCCTCCAAAAAAAAAATACCTACAGCCTAGGCCGCTAAAGCACTTGCAGACACCACTGGCAGTGATTACAGCTAAAAAAAATTACATAGAGACTACACTACTGCACCCTCCCAGAACCAAAGCCAAATCACCCTACCTAACCAATGCTACAGGATACATCTACCAGAAAATAAAATCTATCCCTACAAAAGCTATGCCATAATACTGGGAGAGGTGACTGTTCCACCAGATATGCAGATATCAATGTAAGGACCCAAGAAACACAAAAATGTAAAGAAACATGACAACTCTAAAAGAACACAATAAATTTCCAGTAATAGACCTTAAAGAAAAGGAAACCATGAGATGCCTGAAAACAAATTAAAAATAATTACCTTAAGGAAACTCCGTGATATACAAGAGAATACAGATAGACAATGCAATGAAATCAGGAAAACAATTCATGACATAAATGAGAAATAGAGATAGATATAATAAAAAAAGAACCAGACAGAAATATTGGAACTGGAGAATTGAATGGATAAAATAAAAAATACAATTAAGAGTTTCAACAATAGATGAGATGAAGCAGAAGAAAGACTCTATGAACTTGAAGCCACATCTTTTGAAATAAGCCAATCAGACAAAAAAGAAGAAGAAGAAAAAAAGAATAAAGCCTGTAGGACTTATGGGACATCGCTAAGTGAATAAATGTTTACATAATGGAAGTTTCAGAAGGAAAGACATAGAGAAAGACATAGAAAATCTATTTAATAAAACAATAGCTGAAAACTTCCCAAGTCTTGGGAGAGATATGGACATCTGATCCAAGAAGCTCAAAGTTCCCAAAGAGAGTCAGCCAAAAATGATTCTTTCTGAGGCACACTATAGTAAAACTGACAAAAGTCAAAGACAAAGACCAACAAAAGTCAAAGAGAATTCTACAAACAGCAAGAGAAAAAGCATGAGGTCACACATAAGGGAATCAGACTAATAGCATATTTTTCAGCAGAAACCTAATAGGCCAGGAAAGAATTGAATGTTGCATTCAAAATGCTAAAACAAAGAAAAACTAACTGTCAGTCAAGAATACTATATGCAGTAAAGCTATCTCTCATAAATAGAGGAATAAAGTCTTTCTCAGACAAGCAAAACTGGAGGGAATTCATCAATACTAGATGAGTCTTACAAAAAGTGCTGAGAGGAGTCACACATATGAAAGCAAAGATGATGACTACCATCATGAAAACACACAGAAGTATAAAACTCACTGGTAGAGCAGATATACAAATGAAAAAGAGAAAGGAATCAAATCTTATCACTACAGGAAACCACCAACTTGGCCAGGCACAGTGGCTCATGCCTTTACTTCCCAGAACTTTGGGAGGCCAAGATAGGAGGATTGCTTGAGTCCAGGAGTTCAAGATCAGCCTGTACAACATAGTAAGACCCTGGCTCATCAAAAAATACAGAAATTAGCTAGGTATGGTAGCACATGCCTGTAGTTCCAGCTTCTCAGGAGGCTGAGGTGGGAGCATCACTTGAGCACAGGAGTTTGAGGTTGCAGTGAGCTATGATCATGCCATTGCACTTGACTCTGGGTGACAGAGAGAAGCCCTGTATCAAAAAAAAAAAGTAGAAGAAAAGAAAACCACCAATGGGAGAGATAAATAATAAAAGGAATAAATGAATATATAAAACAACAAGAAAACAATTAATAAAATGACAAAAGTAAGTCCTCATCAATCAATAGCTTGAATGTAAATGTTTAAATTTCACAGTTAAAAGATAAAGACTGACTGAATGAATGAAAAACCCCAGCTATATGCTGCTTAGAAGAAACTCACTTCACCTATGAAGACGCACTTAGACTGAAAGTGAAGGGATGAAAAAAGATATTCCATGCAAACAAAAGCCAAGAATGAGCAGAAGTAGCTATGCTTGTATCAGATAAAATATATTTTAAGTCACAAACTGTAAAAAGAGACAAAGAAGGTCATTATATAACAATAAAGAGATTAATTCTGTAGGAGAATATAACAATTGTAAATGTATATGTACCCCACACTGATTCATTCAGATATATAAAGTAAACATCATTAGATCTAAAAAGAGTACAATAATAGTTGAGAACTTCAATACTTCACTTTCAATAATAGACAGATATCTAGACAGAAACTGAAGAAACTGTAGACTTAAACTGCACTATAGACTAAATTGACCTAACAGGCATTTACAGAGCATTTCATCTAACAGCTACAGAATATACATTCTACTCATCAGAAAATGGAATATCTTCCAGAATAGACATATATTAGGCCATAAAACAAGTCTTGGTAAATTTTTAAAAATTGAAACTATATCACATATCTTTTTGGACAACAATGGAATAAAACTAGAAATCAGTAACAAGAGGAACTTTGGCAACTGTGTGAATACATGTAAATTTTTAGTAGAGATGGGGTTTTGCCATGTTGGCCAGGTTGGTCTCGAACCTCTGGCCTCAGGTGAAATGCCCACCTCAGCCTCCACAAGTGCTGGGATTACAGGCATGAGCCACCACGCCTGGCCCTAAAATATCTTGAAACAAATGAAAAGAGAAACACAACCACAACCTATAGGACAGAGCAAAAAGCAGCACTAAGAGGGAAGTTTATAGTGATAAACACCTACATCGAATCTTTCTAAGATTTCAATAAACAACCTAACAATGCACCTCCAAGAACTAGAAAAGGAAAAACAAACCAAACCCAAAATTAGTAGAAAGAAAGAAATAATAAATATCAAAACAGAAATAAACACAATAGGGACTAAAAAATATAAAAGTTTAACAAAAATTAGTGTTTTGAAAAGATAAAATAAATTGACAAACTATTAGCTAGACTAAGGAAAAAGAAGATCCAAATGAATAAAAATAAAAATGGAAAAAGTAATGATATTAGTGATACTACATAAATGCAAAGAATCATTAGAAACTATTATATGCCAAAAAATTAAAAAACCTTGTGAAAATTCATAAATTCCTGGACACATAGAACCTACAAAAATTGAACAAAGAAGAAATAGAGAACCTGAACAGACCAATAATGAGCAACAAGATTGAATCAGTAATGGAAACTCTCCCAACAACAACAAAAAGCCCAAGACTGGATGGTTTCACTACAGAATTCTACATCAGCTCTTCTCAGACTACTCAAAAAAAAAAAATTGAAGGGGAAGGAATTCTTCCAAACTCATTCTCTGAGGCCAGCATTACCCTGATACCAAAACCAGAGAAGAACACAACAACAAAAGAAAACTACAGGCCAATATCCCTGATAAAGATAGATGCAAAAATCCTCAACAAAATACTAGCAAACAAAATCCAACAGCACATCAATAAGATTATACAATATGGGGAAGCAGGATTTAACCCAGGGATTCAAGGATGGTTAACCATATGCAAATCAATAAACCTTATACATCACATCAACACCCTGAAGGATAAAAATCATGTGACTATGTCAATAGATGCATGAAAAGCATTTGATAAAATTCAACATCCCTTTATTATAAAAACTCTCAACAAGTTAGGTATAGAAGAAATATACCTCAACACAATAAAGGCCATATTTGACAAACTCATGACTGAAATCTTAATGAATGGGGATAAGTTGAAAGCTTTTTCTCTAAGAACTGGAACAAGACAAGGATGCACACTTTTATCATATTGTTCAACAGAGTACTGGAAGTCCTAATCAGAGCAATTAGGCAAGAAAGAGAAATAAAAGGCATCCAAGTTGGAAAGGAGACAGTCAAATTATGCCTGTTTGCCGAAGACATGATCTTATATAGACAAAAGCCTGAAGACTCCACCAAAAACTGTTAGAACCAATAAACAAATTCAGTAAAGTTGCAGCATACAAAATCAATATACACAAATCATTAACATTTCTGTACACCAATAATGAGCTAGCTGAAAAAGAAATCAAGAAAGTAATTCATTTACAATAGCTACAAAAGAATACCTAGGAAGAAATTTAATCAAGCAGTTAAAAGATCTCTACAATGAAAACTACCAAACACTGATGAAAGAAATTAAAGTGGACACAAAAAATGTAAAGACACCCTGTGTTCATGATTAAAAGAATAAATATTGTTAAAATGACCATACTACCCAAAGTGATCTACAGATTCAATGCAATCCCTATCAAAATATTAATGACATTCTTCACGAGAGCAGAAAACAATATTAAAACCTGTATGGAATTATAAAATACCCTGAATAGAAAAAACAGTCTTGAGCAAAAAGAACAAAGCTGAAGACATCACACTACCTGACTTCAAAATATACTGTAAAGCTATAAGTAACTAAAATAGCATGGTACTGGCATAAAAACAGACTCGTAGACTGGTGGAATGGAATAGAGAACCCAGAAATAAATCCACATATCTACAGCCAACTGATTTTCAACAAAGGCACCAAGAACATATTACACACTGGGGGAAATGTAATCTGTTCAATAAAAGGTGGTAGGAAAACTGAATATCCCTATGCAGAAGAGTGAACTTAGACCCCTATCTCTCACTGTATATAAAAATCAACTCAAAATGGATTAAAGACTTAAATGTAAAATCCCAAACTATAAAAGTACTGGGGGAAAAAAAACAGAAGAAATACTTCTGACATTGGTCTGAGTAAAGATTTTATGGAGAAGACCTCAAAAGCACAGGCAATAAGAGCAAAAATAGACAAATGTGGTTATATCCAACTAAGAAGCTTATGCACAGCAAAATAAACAATCGGCAAAGTGCAAAGACAACTTACAAAATGGGAGAACATATTTGCAAACTATCCAACAAGGAATTAATAACCAGAATATATAAGAAACTCAAACAACTCAACAGAAAAAAAAACAAATAAAACAATTAAAAATAGACAAATTAAAAATGTCTTTTGAAAAGACATTTCTCAAAAGAAGACATACAAATGGCCAATAGGTATATGAAAAAATGTCCATAATTGGTCATTAGGGAAATGCAAGTCAAAACAACAATGAGATATCATCTCATTCTAGTTAGAATGGCTACTATCAAAAAGACAAAAAATAATAAATGCTGGTGAGGATATAAAGAAAGAGAAACTCTTATACACTACTGGTGAGAATATAAATTAGTACAGCCGCTATAGAAAACAGTAGGAAGTTTCCTCAAAAAACTAAAAATAGAACTACCATATGATTCAGCAATGCCATTACTGGGTATATATTCCAAAAGAAAGGAAATCAGTAAATCAAAGAGTTATCTACATCCCCATATTTACTGCAGCACTATTTCTAGTAGATGACTGAAGAAAATGTGTTACATATACACAATGGAATATTATTTTTCGTAAAAAGAATGAAATCCTGTCATTTGCAACACCATGGATAAACCTGAAGGACAGACAGTATGTTAAAGAAAATCAGAGAGGCACAGAAAAATAAGTACTGCACGTTCTCACTCATGTGTGGAAGCTAAAAAAGTTTATCTCATAGAAGTAGAGACTAGAATAGTGAATATTAAAGTCTGGGAAAGGTAGCCTGGGAGAGGGGAATAGGGAGAGGTTGGTTAAAGGAAACAAAATTACACCTACATAAAAGGAATAAGTTCTAGTATTCCTTAACACTGTAGGTAGCTATCATTAACAATATTTAATTGTATATTCACAAATAGCTAGAAGGGAGGATTTTTACCCAACACAAAGAAATGATAAATGTTTGAGGTGATGGATATGCTAATTACCCTGATTTGATCATTATGTATTGTATGCATGTATTGAAATATCACTCTGCACCCCATAAATATGTACAATTACTATATGTTAATTTTAAAAAATAATGTTTTAAAACCCTTCCTTTCCAGAACAATTAAATCAGAATCTCTGGGGACCCAGGCAACAAAACTGCCTGGGTGACTGCCATGTGCAACCAAGGTTGAGAACTACTGAGTTTGCTGCTTTATATTTTCGGGCAACCCAACTTAGAAGCCTGTTGAGGGGCCAAGAAGCCTGTTGAGTCTCTTTCTTCCCTGCACTCTAGTATATTGGTTCTGTTGCCTCATTCCAATGGTTGTCAATCTTTCTGTGTTTGTGTCACTCTTTCAAACTGAGCTTTTAGGCAACATACCTGAAGTGATTTGAAAACTCAACACTGACAGCTATCAATTAGTACAGTGCAGTCGGCCCCAGGTCATTTACATATAATGTATAAATGCCTCTATAAGCTGCTGCTTTAACACGCTATTGAGAGATTTTCCATTTCCTACTGGGTTGGAACATTTTGGTTCTCTCCAGGCTCTTATACAATCTCAAGACAAACTTCTTACTTGCTTCAGTGAACACTCCCTCTTACTTTTGTATCAGCCTGATGTTATGCCATGCTTCTTACCTATTTCTCTCTCTTTTTTATTTTTATTTTTATTTTTATTGTACTTTAAGTTCTAGGGTACATGTGCGTAACGTGCAGGTTTGTTACATATGTATACTTGTGCCATGTTGGTGTGCTGCACCCATCAACACGTCAGCACCCATGAATTCATCATTTATATCATGCATAACTCCCCAATGCAATCCCTCCCCCCTCCCCCCTCCCCATGATAGGCCCCAGTGTGTGATG
>NW_012111808.1:4482693-4536260 GCF_000951035.1 Colobus angolensis palliatus | reverse complement strand
AGTTCCCCTGGCTAGGAAAAGGGATTCCCTTCCCCCTTGCGCTTCCCAGGTGAGGCGATGCCTAGCCCTGCTTCAGCTCTCGCTGGTCAGGCTGCAGCAGCTGACCAGCGCCGATTGTCCAGCACTCCCTAGTGAGATGACCCCAGTACCTCAGTTGAAAATGCAGAAATCACCGGTCTTCTGTGTCGCTGGCGCTGGGAGTTGGAGACTGGAGCTGTTCCTATTCGGCCATCTTGCTCCGCCCCCCAATCACCTATTTCTCTCAAAAAGTTATACCTAGTGCTACTCCATGGTGTTTGAGGCACTCTTGTTTGATCTGAAAGACACCAATGTAGCATCACTTAGTGGCCAATGTCATACATACTGATTGAAATCTAGCAGAACTCCTATAAAGGTTTGAAAAGTGAGCCACTGCAGAGCAGTTAAGATCCCCTGCCCAAATCACTGCAGCCAGAATCTTCTCCTGTCTCTGGTCCAGCACCCTATTCAGGCTGGGTAGGCACTTACCTCCCCAGCTTTCCTGTCTCCTGCAGGCTTGGGTTCTTTCCCCCAAGGAGTTGGTCCCATCCTAGAGGAAGCACATAGTAAGTTTTCTCTCTGGGTGGGAAACTGTCTCTCACCTGAGATATCCTGCCACCTCCCACCTACACACCTGCCCACTGGCTTGATTTCCAACTCTCAGCCTCGACTTACCCTCTGCTCACCTGGTTTCTCTCCCTGCTCACCTACTCCTACCCTGACCACCAGCCTTCAGTCTCCCAGACTCCCTCCTATCTCTGGGCCTGGATCAAGCCTGCTTTCCTTGGTCCCTACTTGGCCTTCCTAGCTTGACTATCTGTCCTGCTACCACCATTTTCAGCCCCATGATGAGAAAGCCATCTTCAGCTCATGGTCAGCCTCAGAACCCTGCTTCTTTCTGCCTTCTGTCCAGCTGGTCATATTGGTCCCTCTGACCCAGAATCCATGCTCTAACTTCACCTCTCATGGTCTTTTCTGCTCCCTTCTCCTGGGCCTTCCCTCTTTATTATCAGCATTGCACTTCCCAGTTCCATTTGACCCAGAATGTGATAGAGTCTCTAATCCCAGTGGCGGTCTTGGGAGAGATTCTTCTATTCTCTCTGCCTTCTACCCCATTGCTCTGGGACTGACAGGGCCCCCACCCTGACCTTGCAGACTGACTGAGCCAAGAGCTGGAATCTCACAGGGTACGCTGTGCTCAAGAGCCTGGGACAGAGATATGGGCACTTTCTGTAGTATGCCATGAAGTTAAATGCCCATATTTGCACTAGACACCACAATTCACATGAGAACATGAGCTGAGCATGCCTACAGAGCCCCATTATCTTGCTAGCTTTGTGTTCTCTATGGGGACAGTCTCAGCAAAGCTAGCCATCTCAGTATCTCTCTCCCTTTCTTCCTATTTTTCTCTCATTTACCTGATGCCCTTGAGATTCTGTGACATTCTCAGAGTCAGCACCTGTATGTTGGGTCTGTCCCTGCCGTCTGCTGTGAAGCCAGGAAGCAGGATGGAGCTGTGGTCAAAAACACTCTGCAGCCACACTGCTCAGATTTCAATCCTGACTCTGTCACTTACTAGTTGTATGAACTTGGGAAAAAGACTTAATTTCTCTGTGCCTCAGTTTCCACATCTATATAAGAGGGCTACATTTTTTTTCCTATCCATAGGGTTTCTGTGAGAGTAATGTGTGTTAACGCACACAAAAGCTCCTAGAACAGGTTTTTATGCTAAAAGCATGAAAGTTCTTAAAACAGTTCCTGTACCTATTGACACTCACTATAGGTTGGCAATTACCAGTATTCCTTTATCATCTTTCACCTGCAGGAGCCTTCTGCATCTTCTCCATGCTTCCACTTTTGCCACTCAACACAAATCACAAGATGGCTTCTCCTGCTTTTATCCTGCTACTGGTATTCCATTGTACCCGACACAAGCTCTTCACCAAGACCTACTGCATATGGGCCAGGATCCTTCTCTGTCTGCTTTGCTCTCACTACACTGATCTCCTTTCTGTTCCTCCACACATCAAACTCCTCCTACCTCAGGGCATTTGCACATGCAGATTCCTCTGCCCTGAACCCTCTTCCTCCTTCTTTGCACTGTGGCTCCTTCAGGCCTCATGATAAAGATCATCTTCCTGGAAAGGGCTTCCCTGACCATTCTCAAATGGAAGGGCAAGAAGAGTCAGGTGGAGAGATTAAGCCTTGGGCCTGGAGCTAACCACTCATGGGAGCATCTTCCAAGAACAGTGGAGTCCATTTTCCACAGCTGCCTGTTGTGGGACTTCAGTGGGGGTGCACTAGGGAGTGTCAAAAATCAGGAGGCCTGGGCATAGGCCTTGGTCACTTCCCCTCTCTAGGCCACATTCCCTCTCCTATAAAAATAAACACAATGAACTCCTTCATCTCAAAGGCTTCTTCCAGCTCTAATAGTCTATGATTTGTGCCTTTATCTAACCACACCCTCCAGCTTAGCCACAGAACAAAGCATAGAGACATTCTTGTGATAGAATACAGCACTGGGGTGTGGGGAGCTGAAAGAGCTTTATGTGGCCAACAAAGAGCCTGCTGACCCCTCTTCACTAAGGCAGTTTCAAGAAGTCTAGCCCTGGAACTGCAGTCTAGCCCTCACCTAATTCTTCTAGTCTCTTTCTGCAATGGGTTTCCCAGGGAAACCTAGTGTCATTTCTGCAGATGGATCACATATTATCTTATTCTTGCAATACAAAAAGAAGCAAAAGGAGATGTAGGCAGAGGACCACTGAAAATAAGATGGAATCAAAAGGGTTTTCCTCTTTTAACAATTTAATATTGTCTAAGGCTGCCACCCTGGTAAGTATGCTGTTCTTTTCCTTGAAGATATTAATCAAAGGACAAAAACATGCACTTCTCAGAAGAAAATACATAAATTATCAATCCAGACATAACGTGAATAATCCCACCAATGTGTTAAAGGCAAATTAAATCCATAGAAAGATAATATTGCAAAGATACATAGTGTTGCCAAAGACGTGGGAGAGATTAGACAAATTGGGATCACCTAAAGAGTTTTAAAAACTGCATACCTTTTGAGCCAATAATTTCATTTCTGAACATTTCTGCTATGGAAGAGCTCCCACAAGTACACAAAGTTATATGCATGTAAGTGGTCACAGCAGACTTGAGGGAGGAAAAATAATGTAAACATTCTAAATATCCACCAATAGAGACTAGCTAAACAAGTGATAGCACACCGTTTTCTTTTTCTTTTTCTTTTTTTTTTTTTTTTTTTTTGAGACAGAGTCTCCCTGTGTCTGCCAGGATGGAGTGCAGTGGCATGATCTCAGCTCACTGCAACCTCCATCTCCCAGGCTCAACCAATTCTCCTGCCTCATCCTCCCAAGTAGCTGGAACTACAGATGTGTGCCACCACACCTGGCTAATTTTTGTATTTTTAGTAGAGACAGGGTTTCACCATGTTGACCAGGTTGGTCTCTAATTACTGATCTCAGGTAATTTGCCTGTCTCGGCCTCTCAAAGTGCTGGGATTACAAGTGTGAGCCAACACACCTGGCCAATAGCACATCTTTATTAAAAAAAATCAGATAGTAGGAAGGAAGTTTGGGCATATATTTCTAAGCTGTCCCTGAAAGATGCTCATGATTTTTTGTTTTAAAGAAAAGAAAGCGGCCAGGCGCGAAGGCTCACGCCTATAATTCCAGCACTTTGGGAGGCCAAGGTGGGCGGATCACGAGGTCAGGAGATCGAGACCACCCTGGCTAACACGGTGAAACCCCTTCTCTACTAAAAATACAAAAAATTATCCAGGTGTGGTGGCAGGTGCCTGTAGTCCCAGCTACTCGGGAGGCTGAGGCAGGAGAATGGCGTGAACCTGGGAGGCGGAGCCTGAGTGAGCAGAGATCGCACCACTGCACTCCAGCCTGGGCAACAGAGCAAGACTCCATCTCAAAAAGAAAAAAGAAAGAAAGAAAAGAAAGCAAACTATGGAAAAGTGTTGTAGCATTTTTGAAAAAGAAATAAAGAAGCAAGTTGTATACATATTGTGTGTGTGTGTGTATATATATATATACACATGTATATATACACAAGCATGTTGTATATATTTACACAGACATAGAAGGATCCAGAGGTCTCAAAATCAACAAAGGCATCCTAGACAGCTGCTAAACTCCTGACCCCAGTGGATTGGGTAGCATCTCTGAGGAATCACCACTCCCAGGGGACAGGCTTTCTGGTCTCTAAAGGGACCTTAGTGACCATCTTTTCAAACCCCTCATGTTAGAGACCTACAGGCTGAGCCCCAGGGACTGGCCAGAAGGCACAGAGCTTGCTGAGATTTGCTGCACTTTACCACATTAAATGCCGGCACAGTTTTTCATGATTGTGACATTAATTTGACACAATTAAATGCAGAACTGTAGCAAGGGTGGCTAAGTCATTTGTGGAATAAGTTCATATGATGAAATATATGATGAAATAAGTTAAGCCATTAAAAGTGATGTAGTAGAACAAGGTTTATTGACATTAATACATGAAATATTTCTGAGGTAACAGAGCAGGCAATCATATATATATATATATATATATAGTTTGAAATATTTTTTAAAATACATATGTGTATAGAAAAAGACACAAGAAGGTGTGTAATTAGTTAAGATCTTCATGGTAAAGTTGCCTGTGAAGTGTAGTCTATCAGAATTTTCCTGATTTTCTACCCAAAACAAATGTCCAGCAGGCAGTCTACAAGATGGCCCCTGTGATCCCCTCCTCCTGGTATGCGTGCCCTTGTAACCCTCCCTCCTCTTGAGTGGGGGCTGATTTAGTGTCTTGCTTCTAGAGAATAGAACACAGTGTAGTTGATGGGATGTCACTTTTGATACTAGTATATAAAAAGGCTGTGCACTCTCTCTTGCCTTCTCACTTGCTTTGAGGGAAGCCCACTGCCATGTTGCAAGCTGCCCTGTGAAGAGGCCTCCGTGACAAGGAACTGTAGGGTCCCCTGGACAACAGCCATCAAGGCAATGAGACCATTAGTCCAATAGCCCATGAGGAACTGAATCCTGCCAAGAACCACATAGATGAGATTGCAAGTAAGACACCCTGGCCCAACATTTGGTCCCACCCCACTGACATGCCTCTACCTAAACTCTCATTTTGGTAACTTTTCTTTGGGTTCTGGTTCCTGCTCCCTGTCATCTAATCCTTCCAGGTCTTTTTGTTGTTGTTGTTAATAGCTAATGTATACATACAGTACAAATCTCCAAGGTTATAAGAGTATATTGAGAATATCTTCTTCCCAATCTATTACTCGGCCACCCAGATCTCATCCTCAGAAATCTCCTCAGGTATGTTTCATAAAAAGAAATACAAGGCTAGGTGCAGAGGCTCACTCCTTTAATCCAGGCACTTTGGAAGACCAAAGCAGAGAGATAATTTGAGCCCAGGAGTTCAAGACCAGCTTGGACAACAAAACAAAACCCCATCTCTACCAAAAACAACAACAGCAGCAGCAAACAGGCAAACTAACTGTGCATAATGGCACACACCTGTAGCCTGTAGCTATTCAGGGGGCTGAGCTGGGAGGATCACTTGAGCCCAGGAATTCGAGTCTGCAGCGAGCTGTGATCATGCCACTGCACTCCGGTCTAGGCCACAGAGTGAGACCCTGTCTCAAACAAACAAAAAAACATGGTAACTCACTATATATGCCATTCTTTCTTTGCTTATTTTGAGGACACAGTCTTAAAGATTGTTCCAGATCAGTGCCAAGGAAGTTCTGCAGCTTAATTTTCTATTGCATGAGTATGGCTCATACTCTATTGCATGAGTATGGCTAAAAAAATTTTTAGCCATCTTCTATTGAAGAAGCTTTAGGCTGTTTCTAACAATGCCACAGTGAATATTCTTGTATGTATGACATTTCTCACATGCATGAGAATATGTGTAGAGAAACATCTGTGAAACTGTAAGTCAAAGGGTATGTTGTATTTAACTCCAATTTCTCATCCTTTCCAAGCCAGGCTTCCAACTCCTGGTACCCTGGGTAACAGAGCTCAGGCCTCTACTCATTTATGTCCCCAAGTCTTTAACCCGGGTCCCTGATTTCCTGCAACTGGAGGCTGCAGGGGAATTTCAGTGGATTTGGCCAGTTTACTCACCTTCACCTGCTCAAATGTGCACTCTGCCAGGCCCTCATCTCAGACTTGTTACTCAGGCTTCCACATCACAGTTGGTGGTAAAGTTTTTTTACTCTCTCTCTCTGAAGGGCTTATTCTCCAGATCCTGGGATATCCCTCCCCATCTAGATTTAAAGTTTTTGGGCACCTTTCTTATGCTAACTGACCTCAATAGACATCTCTGTCCATCCAGGTTCTCCTTTTTCTAATTCAACCAAATCCAGCTCTTCCCTTCTCTTAGCTGACCTGCTATTTTGAAACTCAAGACCTACCACGACTCATATGATCTAAACCTTCTCCCAGTAAAACCACAGTGTAGGTGACATTTGTCTTAGGGCCTTTCTCTCTATTTTCTCTGGGTCACTCCATGACCTTAAAAATGCTCTCTGGATCCCAGAGTTTCCTCTGGACACTTTGCCTGGATTCCCCTTCTGTCTTTAGCACTGCTTTGTGTCCAGTTTTTTTACATTCCCTTCGTTCTTGTTTCAGAACATATCTGTCTTATCTTCCATCTCCCAAGGGTCCAATTAGATAAATTCATCCTCACTGGCAGATAATGTCGCCAATGTGATCATCCTCCTAGAAGTATTTTCTTCTTGGTATGGAGCCTCCAGAGCTATCTTTGCTGAAAGAATGAAACTTCAGGGATGAAAGTTTGCACATAAAGGTAGGTCAGGAGTGAGATATTTTAGGAAAAGAGGAGTGGGTCTTACAGGTAGCTTGGCATGGTACAAAGAACACACAAAAGAAAACAGGTGTTCCAGGTCATCACTTCTCACTGTGAGATGCCAACAGTCCCTCATTTTGCAGAACCCATTCCCTCACAATGCATTTTTCATAGTGATGTTGAGTTCAACTAAGATAATTGATGAGAAAGTGCTTTGCAACTAGGAAAGACTTGTTCAGGTACAAGGTATTGTTACTCTTTCACCAGCATCCCACAAAGCCCAGAGCACTGAAACTGCCTAGAATTCCAGGCCTTTGCAAGGCAGCCACTTGGCAAGAAAGAGGACAAAATTGTTCTATCCTGTCTCTGCCTAATTCTCTAGAAAGTACTGATAGCAACAGATAATCCAATGAAGCTCTTGTTAAAATCCTTACATCATCAGAATCAGCTCTGAGTTTTTCATCCTGCCTCAAACGTTTACTTTGATTTCTTAGATTTATACAGAAATAACTTCTTTTATGTTACAAGTAGATATTCTATTTGAATTTGTTTTTGAGCGCTAGACATTTAAGTGTCCTTTCTGCATCCTATCGGTTCTCTCTAAGTTTTGGAAAATGTCCCTTATATCTGCCAGTCAAACCGTGTGTTTCTGCTTATTCAATTTGTTGTGGGATCCTGACTGTCGTGGGGAGTCTTTCGGAACAGCCTAGATGCGAGCTGACAGCTTCTCTTCTCCACACTAACTTGGGATTCCAGAGCGCCTGGGTCACAGCTTCCGTCCTAAACTGTACAAACCTGATGTCTTGGATACAGATGCTTTCTTTGTTTCTCTGCATTGTTCTCTTGCATTTGTTCAGATTTGTACATGTCCATTACAATTGGTCCAGGTCACTGCCTCCTGAATGATTTCCTCAAGGGAGGCAGGGATTATAGGAAGAAGTATTTTGTCCCAAGCCAGAATAATATTAAATGAAAAGAAGAACAAATGCTTCTTTCTACAACAGCTTTAGAGATATCTGTGGCTTCTCATTCTCCCCAGGTCAACTCAAAAGAAAATCAAATCCCAAATCTCCAAAAACTCATTTCTATCCCTGCTTGTTCTCCCCAGCAAGCTCATGAGAAAGGCGTTTCAGGAAAACTGAATCCTGTTAAGTTATGGGATTTTTTTTCAAGCCACATGGTTAATAAGTAGTCTGACTAGGATCCTGGAGCAACACAAGGAAGATAAGGACCCTCAAGCCACTGCAAACTTGAAACCAAGTGAGCCCTGGACCAGCGAGCATGGCAAGAGGAAGACTCGGTTCACTGTGAGAAAGCTGGGTCTTGAAGATGACTCCGTATCAACATACAGGGAGTTCCACCACTGAATGGTCTATCGGTTGGGAATGCCATAATTTATTTTTGCCAACTGGGAAGAATTGGTATTAATATCAAAACTACAGTACTGTCATACCCAGCTATAATTTGCAGTGTGTGTATGCCTGTATGAATGAATAATTAACAGTTAAATAAGTCTATATATCTATCTCTGTGTAGGAATATCTAATCATGTAATATATGCTTACGTAAGTGGTAATTAATCTCTTTTTTGAGACAGGGTCTTTCTCTGTCATACAGGCTGTAGTGCAATGACATGATTATGGACCTTCGGGGATTGAGCAGTCCGACCTCCCAAGGATCAAGCAATCCTCCTGCCACAGCCTCCCAAGTAGCTGGGACTACAGCCATGTGACACCACACCCAGGTAATTTTTGTTTTTTGTTTTTTGTAAAGACAAGATTTAGCCATGTTGCCCAGGCTGGTCTGGAATTCCTGGGTTCAAGCAATCCTCCCACTTCAGTTTCCCAAAGTGCTGGGATTATAGGCATAAGCCACTGCACCTGGCATAAATAATCTCTTATTTGTTCATTCATGGTGTTGTCTTTATCTTTTAAAAATGGATCCTTTTGTTATTCTTTTATAGTCTCAGATTAATAATTTGTTCAAGTTTTGTATATTCTTTCAGTTATTTCAATATCAAAGCCCAGCACATCTTTAAAATCACTTCTATGTATAGATATTAACCTTTTTTGGCATTTGTGTTTTGGCATTCCATATTTACTCAGTTCTGCTTTCACACCCTCCCTTTAGAACAGGAGTATGACCATGGCAGCATGGAGGGGTAGTGGCAGTAGGGGCCATAGTGTATTTTCTATATTTATCCAGCATATTTAAAACATGGTATTCTAGCTTTAGGGGAGAACTCTGAAGTCCCATTTGGACATGTTAAGTTGAAGATGTCTGTTAGACACCCAAGATGAGATGTCAAGCAGATATCATCTGCCCTTGTTTTTCCTTTTCCAAACTTGGTCTCCTTAGTTTGATCTCCAGATGACATGGTCCTCAAACCTTTGTGATCTTGGTCCTCTACTCCAGTTCTTCAATGTTTTTCTTGAATGTGGCACCCAGAATTAAATAGAACACCCCAGATAGTGGCTGACCAGCAGGGCAGACATGTGTTTGTTATATAATTCTTAGAGAATATAGCTGATGTCACTGGTGCCCAGCCCATATCTTCTTGAGTCTTAACATTTTAGTGCATGGTGGCCTGATTTCTAACTGTCAGCATCTATATATCTTTGCCTGAGGACTTTCTGTGTCTGCCAGAGCCTGTTTTGTGCACAGTCAGAAGTGCCAAGGAGTCAACACTCCCCAAAAGAGCCTTCAGCCAGTAACGAAATAAGAGGTGGAGTATAAATACCGCCGCTCCCTCACCACTCAGCTGGGGCAGCCCTGAGATTCATGCTCTCCACCCTCCTCAGAGTTTCCCAGCAGCATCATGTTCCTGTTACCCTTCTCACTGCTGACCTGATGCTCATCCCTTCTTGGCTCCTTCTCTGTGTCACTTCCACCATCCCATATGCGAGGAGGCTTCCTGGGTTCACCTTCCAAAGTAATTACTGGTACTGGAATTCTGATCTCAAGTTCTGCCTTAGGGACATCCAAACTAAGACAGTGCCTAATGCTGCATCAGCTTCCTTACCAGTCATGTGATGCTGTTGTATCCTTAAGGTCAGATAAACTCCCAGTTTCTTTTTATGTCAACTTCTACCAAGTCATACATTCTCAGTGTTATGCCTTTGTTACTGATTTTTTAACCTAAACTCAGATTTTATGTTTATTCCTGTTATACTCTTAGGTTTTTTTCCGTATTCCAACCTAACAGAATAATTTTGAATATTGATTTTTCTTTCATTGTGTTAACTATCCCTTCCAGACATGAGTCATATGTAGAAATATGATAAGCATGTTTCCTGTGCCTTCATTTACTTAAAACAACAACAACAACAAAACCAAACAAATTTTGAACAAGGTAGGGTTAGGAAAAGAATTCTAAACTCAATTCCTCCCATTGTTGAATAATCAAGATTCTTTCAGTAAGAATGCTCATTGGTAGTGATTCAAACTAACTGCATGAGTTCAACTCAGAATTTACAAATTTGTCCATAGGAATATCAGACAAACTCAGCTCAGCTGCTTTGCTAGAATAGAGAAGATTCACAATTATGTCATGCCTCTGATACATGAGCCTATAACCTTATCAGAAAGGAAATATGGTTTATTTGGCTTGTTATTAGCAATTTTATTTTAACCATTAAGCACCTCTGAATTCATTTCTAAAATCCTCCAATCTTCCTTTTATTTTTTATTTATTTATATTTATTTTATTTTATATTACTTTATTTTTGAGATGGAGTCTTACTCTGTCACCAGGCTGGGGTACAGTGGCGTGATCTCAGCTCACTGCAACCTCTGCATCCTGGGTTCAAGCAATTCTCCTGCTTCAGCCTCCCAAGTAGCTGGGACTACAGGTGCGCACCACCACACCCAGCTAATTTTTGTATTTTTAGTAGAGACGAGATTTCACCATGTTGGCCAGGATGGTCTCAATCTCTTGACCTCGTGATCTGCCCACCTTGGCCTCCCAAAGTTCTGGGATTACAGGCGTGAGCCACCACCCCCAGCCTCCAATCTTCCTTTTAATAATTTGATCTGGAATTTTATAAGGGAGCTATGCATGCATGTCAGGGGACTTCAAGTTTATGGTTTCCAGAATCTACACTTTCTTTTTATTTGAGAATGGGAACTTTTGCCAACACATTATTTTCCTATCCTCATTTCCATAATTTCTGAACAACAGTAAGTAGTTTTAAGGTCACATTTGCAAGGTTTTTGAGGAGCCTGGGATGTAACTTTTCTGGAGACTTCAACCTATTTTAAATGGTCACATGCCCCCTGTGTCCCTCACTGCTTCCATTCTGCTGAGCTCTCTCCAGTCCTGGGAAAGCTGATTCTTGCTAGAGAACCCAGACCAGCCCTGTGGCGTTATATTCCCGTATCAGTCTTCTCAAATCTGCGTTCCTCCCCCCCCCCATTTATCTTTTTACGTCAAACACATGGCTCAAAGCTTTTGATATTCTACTTGACTCTTCAGGACCCCAAGCTCCTCTGACTCAGCCCTCCACCCCGACTGCTAATCCATGGCCCACTCTATTCCAGTGCTCCCCAAAACCTCAAACTCCACCATGAGCTCCCTGAGCAGCCACAAGGATTTTGGGGTTCGGTTTGGTTTTGCCTCTTACTCCCTTTTCATTTTCCCTGGCATCATTCACATTCACCAATCAAATTCGTTTTTACTCTCTCCTATTCCTCATGAGAAATACTTTTTTTATATAACCTTTTACTTGGGTTCAAATCTATTTTTCCTCTGAAGCACCTGAGGAAATCTCCTCTTGTCCTAATCTTATCCACGTGCCATGATATGGTTTGTCCGTGTCCCTGCCCAAATCTCATCTTGAATCGTAGCTCCTGTAATCCCCTTGTGTTGTGGGAAGAACCTGGTGGGAGGTAATTGAATCATAGGGGCGAGTTTTTCCCACGCCCATTATCTTGTGATAATGAATAAGTTTCACGAGATCTGATGGTTTTATAAAGGGGAGTTCCCCTGCAAAAGTTCTCTTTCCTGCCACCATGTAAGACGTGATTTTGCTCCTCCTTTGCTTCCACCATGATTGTAAGTCCTCTCTAGTCATGTGGAACTGTGAGTCAGTTAAATCTCTTTCCTTTATAAATTACCCAGTCTCAGATGTGTCTTTATTAGCAGCATCAAAACAGATTAATACACACCACCAGTTTTCCTCCTGCATGTTCCTCAGTTCTGCTAGAACTGTAAAAAGACTGATTCCATAGACTGGAATCACCCTGAGGGCAGGGATGGATCCCTATTCATGTTTGTGTCCAGCACAGTGCCTGGTTCACCCATGAAGTTGGATGCATTTTTTTCTTTCTTTCATGATTAGGGTTACTTGCCATGAATGTTGTCTAGCAAGGATATGGTGAGTGACAGGGCTGGGGATACTACTGGGGGCTGGTGAGCAAGAATTTGTTTTCCTGGTACAGGTTCCCTCTCTTCCGAGCAGCCCAACATTCTTCCTCAGGAAGCCTTGGGAATTAAGCTGGCAGGGATGTCTGCTCTCAGATTGTTTTCTGCTAAGTAACTTGTGGAGAGGAGGAGGAAGCCAGCCTGCAACCAACAGAATATCCACAGCCCAGGGAGCCTCTGACCCACACTGCTGAATGGGGTGCTAATAGACACCTGCCAACCCCAGAGTCAGGGGGAGCTGGATGGACTAGGGAGATGAGGTGGGGGAAGGAATGGGGGAGGGGGAGAAGAGAGAGAGAAGAAGGGGAGGGAAGGAGGAGCTGGCCAATATTCTGACTCTGCTCCCAAATCCCTTTGCAAAGCCATTACCAAAATTGATTTTAATAAATGAAAGATTTACCTGGGTCGAACATTGTTTTTAACTGGCAGCGATTAATTAATTAACTATCACCAGCCTGGACATCATAATGGGATGATATTTTGATGCTAACACATTATTGAAAAGGACAAGCCATGTTTTTTTTTTTTTCCAAGTAATCAATTCATCAGCCTCAAATGAAGATTCAGACCACTGCCTATGCTCACAGGCACTTAATAGCTTCCTGCGCTGAGACTCCAAATACCTGCTTTAAGACTCTGCCCTGTTAAGCAGTTTGAGTCAAGTCAGTCAATGTTAACTCAGTATTTTTTTAAAAAATCGCAATAGTTAACTTTAAGGAATCCCTCAAACATCTTCCTCATAATTAATAAATGAAAAATGTTCCTGCAGCTAATCAATAAAGTTGTTAGAGAGAATTGATCGGATGGGGAACTCTTTTTGTGGGTACAATTTTTCACCTATTCAGAACAAAAGACTCCCTAGAGTGCTATCAACATGATAGACACTTGGAAGTCTAACCCAAAAGGAAAAAAAATAGAAAGACGATTAATTAAAATCTTGGGTAGTGACATCTACTTTTATTCTATGGGTAGAGAGCAGGGTCAGGTGTGGAGGTGGCGAATGTGAAGCTTTGAGAGAAGTTAAGGAAGCCAAGGTGCCTGGGGTTTTCCTCACTCCTTGTCCTGGAAAGACTAGAGAATCAGTCTCCTTGGAAGCTAAAAACAGGACTAACTCATGGAGGCCTGTGTCATTCAAATCTATTAAGGAGCATGGTAGCCTCATTGTTGCAGTTGGGGTGCATAAAATGCAGGGAAATATGCTGGAATGGAGCAATAACTCACAGACAATTTTGATGACTGGTCTTCAGCATGGTCCAGAGCAAAAAACTCTGAATGTTCTACTGGATCCCAAACCTGATGGTTCCTTCTAATTATCTGCACAAATTCTTGGGCTCATGCACATCTACTGACCCAGAATCAGTGAGACTGCAGCCTTGAAATCTGTGTTTTTAAAATGTGCCCTCGTGATTTGACTCTGGCTCATATCAGTGTGGGGTTACCACTGATTTTATCCATTTTCCCATCTCCAGGTATAAATGTAGGTACTGTGACATGTATGTCTATTTATCTTTTGTTGGACATATCTATTGAGCCCTTACACTGTGCCAGGCATTGTACTGAGCACTTAATGTATAGTGGTCATTTAATCCTCACAGCAATTCTGTGAGATAGGCAACATGATTATTATCATCTTATGGATGAGTAATCAGAGACTTAGGAAGATAACTTGCTAAATGTCACACACCTAACAAGAAGCCCCCCAGGCTTTGAACCCAGGTTTGTCTGATTCTTGGGTATGTGCTCCTACTACTCTGCATCTGTCTCCAGTAAGTGACAGGCAGCTGAGAGGACACAGGGCACAGTTGTAGGCTGGCAGCCCTGAGCATGCAGAATTTGAATGGCAGACCTTTAAGGCAAATGGCCTCTCAACTCCAAAGCTATGGAGTTTAGCTAATATGATTAAGTGGATTAATGTAACATTTTGTTCTTCTTTCTAGGAGGCTAGAATACCATTCTCTTGCAAACTACAAAATGATAAAGGTATGAAAGAAGGTATAGCAGAAGGACAGTTGTAATTTTCCCAAAGTATTTCTAGTCAATGAAATTGTTCTTCTAGTAGAGTAACCATAATTTAATTAACCTGTGACAATACAGTATTCTTGGACAACTGGAACACTTGTGAAAAATGCAGGTTTTTGGACCTACCCAAGATCTACTGAAATAGTCAGGAAATTTGCATTTTTAACAACTTTTCACATCATTCTGATATCCGGCTAAGAGTGAGAAACACTGATGTAGTACTTCACCCACTGGCCCCATCTCCCGTTCTCGAGAAGATGTTGGTTGATGCTATAATAGGGAGTATACTGGACAGAAAGTATTCTAGTCATTTATTGCTATGAAGCAAATTACCCCAAAAGTTGGTGGCTTAAAATCATTAAATGTCCAAAAGCAAACATTTATTTAACTCACTAATCTGCAGTTTGAACAGAGGTTAACAGGGAAGGCCCATCTCTGCTCCATGCAGCACCAGTTGGGGCTGGGATGAAGTGGTACTGGGGTGAAGTGGAGTTGAAAGGTCCACTTCCAAAATGGCTTGCTCACATGGCTGATAAATTGGGACTTGCTATTGCCTGGGAGCTTAGCTGGGGTCTGAAAACTAAAGACATTAATTTCTCTCCACATTAGCCGCTCCATTGGCTGCTTGGACTTCCTCACAGCATGGTTGCTGGGTTCCATTAATAAGAGTTCCAAGAGACAGAAAGTGGCAGCTCCCAGTTTCTTAAAGTCCTGGATTGGGAACATACTATGCTGTCAATTCTGTCATATTCCATTGGTCAATCAATCACAGAGCCCAGATTCAAGGAGAAGGCACACAGATGTCTCTTCTCAATAAGAGAGTTCACATTGCTATAAAGAAATACCTGAGATTGGATAATTTATAAAGAAAAAAGATTAAACTGGGTCATGGTTCCGCAGGCTATACAGGAAGCATGATACTGGCATCTACTCGGCCTCTGGGGAGGCCTCAGGAAACTTACAATCAAGGCAGAGGCGAATGGGAATAGGCACCGTCATGTGGTAGGAGGAGCAAGAGCGAGGGAGTGAAGGTGCCATACACTTTTAAATAACAAGATCTCAAGAGAGCTCACTTACTATCATGAGAACAGCACCAAGTAAGCCTTTTTAAAATAAGCACATTTCATTGCACATTCAAATGTTATAAAATACATTTAGAAAAATATTTCTACATAGAACCATAGAACTTCTTTGGAATTCATCTATTATGTAAAGAAAGACAAACTTATAAATGATGCAGTTATATATCCATGTGGGAATTGAAGAGGATCAGTAAAAATCTTGTTTTTGTTCGCATTATTTTTCTGAGATGTCTGTCTGACTTCTCCCTGGGTTGTGATTCCTCCAGTACACTCAGAAATTCCTCAATAAACAAGGTCAGCACTTCTCCGTGGCTTATTCTTCCTGTCTCCTCTGATCACCCCTCTCTGAAGGAGGGTCCTGCAAACATCCATTGGAAAAAATGAAAATGACTCTGAGCCTATGTCATGGTTAGGCCTAGAATCTGTCATGTGGATTCTGCAATCACATCCAAGTTGATCCACCTGCTCTTGGTAGTTTAGGAGGTGCTTCATTTTCATGTCTCATCTTACAGGTGTACATTAGGTCTTGGTCAGAGTTTCTCATCTTGTGTTCCAGGTTTTGGCATGAGGGAGTAACCTCCCTCATCTCCCTGGTTTCTCTAGCATCACAAGGCAGAAGCAGCAGCATCTCTTCCATCTGTTGTAGTGAGGGAATAAAAGGTACTGAGCAAATCCCTCCATCTCTTGTCCATACCCTTCCCTAACTTGAGGATATTTTATGCTCTCTTAGACAGATCTTGGAGAAGAGGCTACTGGAACACCAAAGCAGCTACTCTTTTAGATTCTGAGCAAGCTGCTCCTGACTGAATCCTTGTGCAGGGCAGCCCAAGGGAGGGGATGGCAGCACACCAGAGCCTGTGTCCCAGCAGTGGAGTTAGTCTCCCCTGCCCCCTTCAGAACTCGGGGGGATTTCTGAAATAGACCTAAAACTGCAGCCAAGCTAAATAAGCTGCACCAGGACAGGACAGGGATTCAGCCATGTGTGAAGGGATCTCAATACAATGTAACCACTGAAAAACTAAAACAACTCTTACAGCAGAGTTTTCCTATACCTAAACACTGTGGTGATTTGTGGACATTGAATCAGAGATCCTTAGATAGCCATGTGGCCCAATATCCTCATCTTCTTTGCAAAAAACCTAGGACTAGCAAGGTAAAGGTCTTCTTTCAAGAAGACTCAACTAATTGCAGAAAGGGACCCAAGACAGGTACCTTGACTGTGGTGGTTTTAAAATATGATCCCCCAATTCTTCGATACTTGCTATAGTTTGGATCTGTGTCCCTTTCCTAATCTTGTGTCGAATTATGATACCCAATATTGGAGGTGGGGCCTGGTGGGAGTGATTGGCTCATGGGGGAAATTTCTCATGAGTGGTTTAGCAACATCCCTTTGGTGCTGTTTTCATGTTAGGAAGAATTCTTCCCTGCCTCTTCCAGTTTTTGGCGGCTCCTGGCAATTCATCACCTGCCTTTGTCTTCATACCTCTGTGTCTTCTCTCTGTATAAGAATATTAGTCATCGGATTGAGAGTCATCACATGCTCACCACAGCATTGTTTGTGGCAGCTGCAGATCGGGGCACACTCGTACCCATCACTGCTGGGAATTAATAAAGAAAGTGTGGTTTTAAAGTGGCCATTTACCCCACATCCTGCTTTCTCTGCAGACCCAAGAGGCCTCTCCACCGTTAGACATGCCACTAGACCAAGACTTCAAAATGCCTCAGTACTTGATATCTTGAAGAGTAAGTTCCATCATCAGCTTAGCTCAGCCCATCCCTCGAGGCTTACACTCTTCTATTGTTTCCAGGCTCCTTTTTAGGGAAGAGGCAGTGTTCAATCTATCTTTGTTTTCCTTCAGGTCTCAGCTCAGTGCTCTACACTCAAACATCATTAAATGCATGCTAAATCTATTAAGTCTATAATACTATTACCTGGAATGTATTTGTTAACTCTATATAAGATATATTGAGATCACTTGAGATCAAAATAAATGTTTATTTCTTAAGAAAATAATCTATTTTTAGAAAGTAAATATAATTTAACTTAGTTGTCCTGCATAAATAGGAAATCTGATTATTCTTTGATTTTACTTTTCCTTTTTAAAATTTAATTCACAGAGAGATGACCAATTATGAATGACCCCACAGCTTAATAACATATCTGTTAATGTTTTTTGTTAAAAAAAAAAGCTCGTGAATTAAATTAAGTATTAACGGGGTTTGAATTGATTTGAGGAACTGAAACAAATAGATATTTTACCCTGTTGTGATCTAGTTCTAGATACTTCTCTCGCAGGCCACCTTCAGGTTTGGAAATAAAGGGGAATCCTGTTTCTGCATCTTCAAAATCTATTTCTCTTGGGCCGCATAATGGTATTAGACACTTGGTTATATGCAATTAATAATGAACGCAACAGCCAAAATGTTGACCATGATTGGTGCATGTAATTCATTCATTCATTCATCTGTTTGCCCATTCAACAAGCATTCACAGTTTCCTACTATGTCAGAAATTTCACTATGTCCTAGGGATTTAGAGACAAAATGGAAATAGTCTCTGTTATCAAGGAGCTGCCAGAATGGTAAAGAGAGGAGGGTATGTAAACAAATACAATATTACTGGAGTAGTAGTAGGGTGTGTGCAGAAAACAATGGGGACACAACATAGCAGATCTACCTGGGAAGAGTTAGGAAAGTCTTTGTGGTGAAGGTGACTCTTACATTAACGTAGGCTTAAAGAACATCTAGGTGAAGGAATTCAATAGGAGAGTGGACTTTAAGATTTGGAGAGCAGAAGAGAAATTGATCCTGGTAATACCAGCCTGGGGGTCATTAGCTTTTAGCTAGTTGTGTTAAGCTGGGTGAGTGGCTAAGATCCTCCTACTGGCACCACAGGTAGCATAAGAGAACCAAGGTAGAAGAGAGCTGGTGCGAATTCTACCCAATGAAGTTGACCAGGGAAGGACCTGTTGGAACTGTGGGCCAATCCTGGAGGCTGAGACCCTCATAGGAAGCTAACCTTAATAATTTAAGAACACAGACAGATCTGAGTCCTAATATAAGTCGTGTGGCCTTGACAGATTGCTTAAACTTTGTCTCAATTTCTATACTCACAGAATGAAAGTATTAATAGTACACACTGCAGGGTTATTAGAAGAATTAAATGAGATAATGCTTATAAAGGAGGGTCTGGTATACAGAAAGCAATCATTGCATAGTACCTATTGTTATCATTTTATTATTAAAATGAATGTGAAAATTGGGAAACAAATTTTAACCCTTTAACTACCAGATTGTAACATAAATATTTGCTTGTTCCAGAAATATTTATTGAGCACCGGTGATGTTCCAGGCATGGTTTTTGGTGCTAGCAGGGGAGAAAACAATACCTGTGGCCTAAAGAGCTCAACCTGACCTGAAGGACTCAAGGGAATCTTGAACTTGAGTGGGGCAGAAAATGCATTTTCATTTTCAATAAACTTGCAAAAATATAGCATTTTCTTCAATTCTGAATTTAGGCAACAAACCACACTAGTATTAGCAGTGCCTGTGGCTTTGTTATTAATAAAAATAAGTCTTTTCATATCACATTATAGTTCTTTTGTAGGTCTAGAAATATTTATTGGAAATAGCATTACCTTAAAAGTAGAAATTGGGAGGCCACTTTTAGATTCTGTTATTTTATGTATTAACAAATAAGCATATGTAATCCTTATATCATAAATTTGAGGTTTCTTTTACATTTTGATAGCCATAATTCAATATAGTTGGTTTGTTTTGTGATACTATGTGTTCTCTCTTATGTATTTATAAAACCTTACTCTGAAAAGGGATGATCTGTAGACCCCTAGACTGTTGATGGGGTCATGGAACACAAAAAGGTTAAGAATATCTGACGTCTATTCAATTCTGGGAGAGGCAGATAAAAAGCAAATCCCATGAATAGATAATGGAATGTCAAATAGTGAGTGATGAGTACTGTGAAGACCAAAAGGCAGGGAACAGATCAGATTGTGGAGGGCTGATTTAAAGAGCGAAATCAGAGAAGGCTTCTCTGAGGAAGTGACTTTCATACACAGACCTGCAGGAAGCCAGGGAGGGAGTCGTGTGTATATATGTGGGTGGGGAGAGGGCTCTGAGCTCAGGGGAGAGCAGGGGTGAAGGCTCTGAGGGTGCTTGGTGCGTGTCTGGGTTGGAGAGGGTGAGGCTGACAGATGAGAGCTATGGGCCCGGTAGATCTTGAGGCCTGGGAGACTTTGGGTCTCTGTCTTACGCATTCACAAGTCCCCAGAACCTGGCCAAGTGGGAGCACAAAGTAGACACCCAGCGAATTAGGCATTCAAGGAAACAAATTCCCCTCCCAGGTAGTTTTTTTGGGTTAATTGCCAAGGAAAAAGTCAAGTGGCAGCAACTAGATGAGGGACCTAATACAGAAGTCAGCAGAAAGAGCAGACCTGCCCTGAACATGGTCCCAGGACTGCAGCCAAGGAGAGATGCAAGAATGGGCTGCTCCCAGGGATGTTGGGGAGAACTCAGGATGCAGGCTTCTTTCCTGTCTTGTGATCTAATAAAATGACTAATGCTGCTTTCTGTTTTCTCCCACCATGCAATAACTCTGCACCTTCCACTCCCATCACAATCTCACCTGCTGGAGATAGTTAGTCAGAAGTCACAGGGCATCGGGCAGGCAGCAAGTGAGCAGTCGCAGTCCCAACTGAGAGATCTTGAGCCCTTATCTCATGCCAGGCAGTTTTCTGAGAGCTTGACTCATTTAATTCTTACCAAAAAACTTTCTGAGGTAGGGGATGTTATTATCCCCACTTCACAAATGGGAAAACTGAGGCCCAGAAAGGTTAAAGGGCAGCCATAGCACATAGAACCTTAGTCAGCAGCTGAGCTGGGAGTGGGCTCCAAGTGTCCTGACCCCAGAGGCTCCACAGCCGTCCTTGTAACCCCCACACCAAACTGGTTATGGCTAGTGACTGTGCCAGACACCAAAGGGACCACACAACCAATGCCAGAGGGACCTGGGCTAGGCTGTCAGCAGCTGCTTAGGAAGGGCTCCAGCCAGACAACCTTCAGTTCCCTCCTGTCCACCCCAATCCTCCACTTGCCGCTAGCATGACATGAGAAACCAAAATTATAGGTAGACAAAATAAGATTCCAAATGGCAAGAAATATAGCTGCCTGGGGAGTAGCTGGCTTAACTGAAGCCTGCTGATTGATTTGTTGACATCGTGAAGATTGTTAGGAAGGTTCTGGAATGCAGACTCTGGCAGACCTGATCAAAACCACATCTCTTTTCATCATGGGTACAAGGGGCAGCATTAACCTGGGCACCACTCAACTCTCAGTCTTGAAGGACCATGGGGGTGAGGATTCCTGGCCACCAGAGTCCTGCAGCCAGATCTCCTATCACTCCTGTCCTTCAAAGGAGAGCAGTTGGATTCAAAAGAGGTAGAAGGAATTGTCCAGGATGACACAAATCAGGTCACTGAAGAGTGCCTCCAAATCCTAATAGTCGTATTGGCTTGGAGACCTCTAATCCTCTGAGATGGATCCTCCAGTCCACCTCAACCCAGTAGGGTTTTCTTGTGCACAGTGGTAAACGTTGCCTGCTCTCCCAGGCTCTGAAATGGGAGTGTGTGGAGCAGGCTCAGAGAAGGAGAGAAGGAGAAGAACATGGATCTTCAGTAACTTTCTGGACATGTTCTGGGGGTGTGAGCCAGCATCTAAGATATGCAGGTAGACACTTCCAAAGCAATACAGATCTCATTCAGGAAAAGGATCTCTCCAGCAAGGATGCCTGGAGGACCTCCCTGGGGCTTGGATGGGACAGCTCTCCACTCCGGTGATAGGCTGTTCTAGAGAAAATGGCACAGTGACAGAGCTGAGGGACCCAGGGGCCTTTCAAGGCAGTGGAAACCTTTCCTCGCATGTGCCTGAGGCTGTGAAAGAGCAATTCCTTGGCCCAGAGAGTCTTTGTAGTGCCAGATCAGTGGGGCAAGAGTGAAGGCCTCACACAGCCTGGGGAGCTCAGCCTGAAGATGGGCCCTCCCCATTTCCAGATTTTCCTTACAGATCTCCTTGAAAAATCTGAATTCTTGCCTCCATGGCCACCAGTTCACTGTTGAAGTGTGTGATCTTCAATGTAAGGACACAGAGAAGGAGGTTAGGCTGGGGCCACAAGTACAAGGAACAGGTGACTTTGCCCACCCTTGAGGCTTGAGGGTCACACAGGGCCCTGCTTGGACCAAAGCAGCTGCATCTCCATTGTGTTTTTATTTTAACTTTTTATTATGGAAATTCTCAAAGACACAAAATGGGATTGTGATACAAATCCCCCTGCAAAGTTACCCAACTTCAACAATTATCCACGTTTGATCAGTCTGGTCACATCCTTCCTCCTCTCAACCCCAGTGAAATATTTTAGAGCAAATTGCAGACATTGTGTCATTTCATCTATAAACACTTTCTTATCAAGAAAGACTTGTTGAAACACAACCACAATACCACTGTCACACCTAACAATCCCTCTGTGATCAAATTTTCCCAGTTATCTGAAAAATGTGGTTTTATGGTTGGTTTGTTCAAAGCAATATCCAAATAAGGTCTACATATTGAATTTAGTTGACATGTCTCTTTCACCCTTAGAAAGTGACATTTATCCTAAGGAGTGCCTGACTCCAGCACCTGACAGCAGCCGGGACCGAGCCCTCCACCCATTCCTATCCTGTGGCTGCCCCAGCCCTATTCACCATCCAGGGAGCTCTCCAAACACATGCTGGCTGGAAGCCGAGTGCGAAATCTGCTTCCACTGAGGAAGCTGGAAGGCTGGCATCTGTGAAGGCCTTGTCCATTTTTGTGTACATTGCATTTAACACCCACACAGTAGATGCTCAATAAATCCCCACTGGATGATGCTGTGCAATCAGGTCCTCTCCTAGGAGTGAGTTTTTAGGGAAAGGAGAGCTGCCCTTAATACTTGGAGTGCAAAGATTTCAGACAATTAGCAATGTACACTACTAATAAATTCTTCCATCACACTTGCTGGTGCCAGGCACTGTTCTTCAGCGTTTCTCATCTCATTTAATCTTCGTCATAACTCCACGAGGTGGATACGTACTCACCACTTTACAGGTGAGGACACTGAGGCATAAAGAGGGAAGGTGACTTGCCCAGCTAGGAGGTGGCAGGGATAGAAAGAAAACCCAGGCAGCCTGGCTTTGAACCTCCACACCATCCACCTGGAACCCCAGCATACAAGCTGGGTGGGTTTAGCTGTGTGCCAAGGATCTGACTCCGAACACACAATAGGATTTCAGCAAAGGGGCAAAGAGCTGACCTCAGAAATAAGATGGACTTTGACATCTGCACGGGGAGAAGCAGACTCCTCCCAGTCCCTCGCAACACACCCACCGTCTGGTCCAGCTTGGGGCCTCACAGCGCCCACAGGGCTAGCGTTGGGCTGGGCTCACCTGAGAAGGGGCAGAAAAGCCAAGGGAGAAGCTGAGGCTGAGCTGAGAAGCCCCAGCTTCCCCTTGCCTGGGGCAGTGCCCCTGGCCAGATCTTTCTACTGAAAATGCGCAGACTCCAGAAGCCAAATCCCATTATTAATGCTTTAGTGAGAATCAGCTTTGTCCAATTTTTGGACGACTGTGAAAACAAGGATCTAAAAACAGAGAACAGGAAACTACTGAAAATAGCATGTCTGGGGGGCAGACCCAAGGTCACACTTGTCGTTTCTCAGCTCCCAGTCCCATGCCCCACAGAGCAGCCACAGCAGGAGGTGAGAGTGCCCCCATGGCCTCCCTGAGTCAAGGCCAGGCCTTCGAAGGAAGCTCCCTCCTGTCAGCGATGGGCCCAGCGGACTGGAAGGAACTGGCTTAATAAATGTTTGACTTTGTTGTTTGGAGGAGGGCAGGAGCTCGGCCAGGCCCCGGAGCACCTCTGAAGTGCTGTGAGGCCCCCTAACACTTCCTTTCCCTTTCCAAGGTGTTCTCATGACAGCTGCTACCTGGCGTCCGCAGGGCTGGAGCAACTGCCTGTACAAGGTGGTGACCTTCTAAATCCACATCCGTTAATGAACCTGGCTGGCCCTGGGAGCCCTGGAGGCTGCACCCTCTGCGGTGGCTTCTGCCAAATTCCTCTTGTTTTTGATTCTCTTCCTCCTCCTCCCCCTTCCCATTATGCCTGACATTTCTAAGGCCAAGTTTTGTTACAAGCAATTAGCCTGTGTCAAGGATCTGGGGAGAAGGGCTGCGTGCCAAGAACCGGCTGAGGTAGGAAGCGTGAGAGTGGGGAGGGCAGCCTGGAAGCCCACTACCCAAAGGGCCCCTGCGTGGTTGCCCTGCACAGACCACCTCTTCCTGCACTGACAGTGGGGACAGGCCCCTCGAGAGGTGAGCCATGGGTACAGGAGCCCCAAATGAGAATCCACCATTCTCTACTCTGGAGCCCTCCTCCTGCTTTTCATGTAAAAATTTATCCTTCCAACTTGAGCTTCTCAGACCCTGGATGGGCCCAAAAGCCAGAGATCATGGCCTATTTCCAATCCTTGAAAAGGGAAAAGGAAATATATTTATCCAAAATAAGCTGTATAGGCTAAGCCCCAAAAGTATTTTTAACTTTGCCTGGAATTATTTGCTCACTCACTACAGTTGTCTAGACACTCAGGTTGTCTGTTTGGTATGCTGATGAATAAAAACAATGAAATGGAGTATTTCAGAATCAATGCATTCTCTGGGGTAGGCATTCTTACATGGAGGGTGGTATTTTGTGGAAGCCACAAGGGAAGAGGGAGAGGTGCTGAGTCCACTGACCATCCAGTATCTCCTTCCTCAACACAGCCTCTGGTGCTTTCTGATCCCCCAGCACCTGACTAGCCTCCATCCTCTGGCCTCTCAAGAGGACATGCAGCCATTACAATCCACACACTGGTTGATCTCATCCCTTCAGTGTCAGGATATAATGAACTAACTCAAGGAATCAACATGAGCTCCTAAAAGAGGGCCCAAGGGCTCACCAAGCCCTTCCAGGTCACAATAGGGGATTTCAGAAGTCAAATCTGAAAACTGTTGCCTTCTTTGTTGGGGGGACCATAGGTGAGCATTTCAGGAGGATGACGAAACTGAGGCCCAGGAGGCTACGTTGGCAGTCAAAGGTCCCAGGCAGGTTATATAGATGGCTGTGACCAGAACCACGGTCTCCAGCCTCCCAGCACAGGGCTCTTCCCATGTTGAGGATACCACTGACTCCCTGCCATTCACGTTCGGCCCATTTTCCATCTACAGTCCAAGACACGAATATAAAAAGAGGATCTGTGCAACAGCACCACAATCCAGAGATCTAGAAATAATCTGTTTCCATCCTGAAGCAAATTGTGTTTTCACAAACCCATTCACAGACCAGCCACTAACTCCCCAGACAACAGGAGGCTCCTTGCCTTGAGAGATCAAGGACCAGGGAGGAACGAAGGAGAAGAGTGGGCAAGGGAGAGAAAAATCTTAGTGGAAGCTGAGGGCAAAAAGAGCTAAGCTGCAACCTACTGTGCATATTAAATCACTGGAACTCTTCGTGCGAGGGATTTCTTTCTCCCTAGTTGGGTGGGGTTTCAGAGATGCTCTACAGAGTCTGTCCTGGCTTGCCTTGGGGAGGGCTATGAATGTGGCCTGAGAGTAGAGAGTGTTGGGTAGCTGACTTCCATGCCCATACTCTATAGGTTGCCAACCCCTTCCCATCTCAGCCCATGGCACTCCTTATACCTCCCAGAGATCTTCCCGCCTCTCTTCTCATACCACTTCTAATAATATTGCTTTCCTTTTCTTGGTCTCTTCTTACTTAGGTCAGATCAGCTGTGTTCATGCAGAGCCACAGCTGGTGGTTACCAGACCATGCAATGGTGCTCCAGTTCAAAAGATCTGCTGTGGAAAGTGGGGAAAATTCCTCTTCCACTTTGTCCAAAATAGAAGGGATGTGATTGTTCCCCATTTTTGGCACCTGTTCAATATTTTTGAGGTAGGATGGTTTTTATGACCAGGATTTAAAAAAACAGTTTAGAGGAAGCAGCAAGAAATATGCAACTGAAACATTACTGAGCGGGCACCTCTTCAATGGGCACTCACCAGTCAGCAACACAAGCTCCTCCCACATGGGCTCCAGCTAGACTGCACACCACTGCCCCTCGGTCTAGTAAGACCCCCATTGAATGACACTCATTTTCCCAATCAGAGAGCCTTCCCCTTATACCCATAGCTGCCCACAACCAATGGTAGAGCTAAAGCTCCAATCTGAATAGAACCCCATTTTCCCTCTTCTGAGTCTGTGATTTTGAGTCACGCCAAAGAATGGGGAACAGAAAGAATGTGTTTAACCATCAGGCTTCATAGAAATACTGCCCAAATCTGCTGTCCCCACTGATTGTTGGTGCATTCACTGGAGGGGCAAAGAAGAGGAGAGGCTAGTGCAGTGATTTAGACCTGCTGACTGTTCATAATTATCTGTGAATTGGCAGTGGGGGTGGGAAGAGTACCCAAGAAATGAAAACTGAAATTCCGAAGACTGAGTAGATGGAAAAAGAAACCAGGTAAAATTATCTTCCTTCTCCTCTCTTCCTGCCAAACAAAACAAAACAAAAATGGGTAATTAATCAACATCACCTATTGTGTTTCATAAGAATCTGGAAAACAGCCAGTTCCAGGAAGTGGAGAAGGAATAGATGCAGAGGGAAGAGGTTCTCGGTCTCTGGGCAGTGCCCACTACACAGTAGTTCTCAAGGTGTGGTTCCCTGGTGCAGCAGCACCAGCATCACTGGGAACTTTGTTAGAAATGCAGAGTCTCAGGCCTCACCCCAGACCCACTGCATCAGAAACTCTAGGGGTGGTCCCAATAATGTGTATTTCAATCAGAACCACCCTCTGGTTAACCTTGATGCTCACTCAGGTTTGAGAAGCCCTCACCCTCAGGTGCACCCTGGTTTCCTGCATTGGGAACCATTTAAATCAGAGTGTGAAGGTTCTCCAACCACTTGCTCCCTGCCGCCAGCCACTCCTGCCATTCCCATCCCTCTCTCCTGTGCCTTCCCTTGGCCTTGCCTTTTGGGGGCACCATCCCAGCTTGGCCTATCCTTTCTTTCCAGGTGGTACTCAAATCTCTTCTCTTCAAAGACCCCTGAGACACTTCAGTCCTAGGAAACACTCCCTGCTATGAAGCCACATGTATTCACATCTCTAACTCTCATTCAACACTGGCCTGCCTATCTTAGATTCTTATTTTCCCAAGCCTAGAAGTGCCTTGGGTGCAGGGTCCTTGTCCTCAAAGTTGCCAGGAGTTGGGCCCAGAAATCATTTCCTGCAAAGGAGATCCCACAGCACGTGTATAAATCAAAAACGAAGACTGGGAGGGGAGCAGGCTCCCAGTCTCTGCAGATTGTCCTGCTGGCACATGGCCCATAGGCAGGCCCTCCCCTGCAGGTCCCGCATGTTATTCCCCACGTGGATTAGAGGCTGAACACAAACAGAATACAAAAGGCAAAAGACAGGGAACAGCGTTGCTGTCAGAGTCTATAAAAGTCTTGGAAGTGACAGCCGAGCTCTTGCCTGCTGCTGCTGCCCTGAAATCCAGAAAGAATCAATTTCAGACCCAGGGCCAAATGGTGCCCCAGGGGGCATGCCTGTGACAGGTGCTGACTCCGCCCAGACCCCAGGACCCACCCAGCCCGAAGATCAGAGTAGGGGAGGAGCAAGGGGGAATGCAAGAGTCGCCCTGCAGCATAAAAAGGAAACACGCACATCTCTCTGTCTCTTTTTCAGTCTCTCTGCCTCTATTTCTCTGTCTCTGTTTGTCTATATCTTTGTCTCTGTCTCCCTCCCTCCCTTTTTCTCTGCTTCTTCTTTGTCTCTGTATTTCTGTTTCTGTCTCTTTCCCTCTCTGTCTCTCTGTCGCACTCTATCTCACTGGCGTCTACTGCTATATTCCTTCTCTGAAACTCTCTTTACTCATTATTAGGATTACAACTAAAATCATTTTCTTTCTTGCTTCATGAAACTAAACTGTGACCCTGGGGATAGTGACTGTGCCAACTACCCCTTTGGACTCCAAGTCTTCCCAAAACAGAGACATTTTCAATAAATACTTGTAGTTCATTGATAAGAATGTATAGAATTCCAGAAATTACATTTATTTATCCTTCTGGATTGCAAGAAAAGAATTATTTAGCAGGGACCAGTGGGCATGCATGCATGCACGTAATGAGCTCTCTCAAGTCACAGTACAGTTTTTTTGTTTGTTTGTTTACACGTTTATTTTCAGAATACAGGAGTGTCCGTCGTACGGGTTAGCATTTTCCATTTGCCAGACTCATGTGGTGGAAACGGGAAGCATTCAGGCTAGGGTCGGCAGATTTGGAGATTTGGCAAACTAAAGCATGGGCGCCAGTAAATTTGAATTTCAAATAAACAACAGATAATTTTTTAATACAAGTATGTTTCGAATATTACATGGTCTGTGCCCTAGGAGAGTATCTGTTGTTTCTCTGAAATTCACACTTACTGAGCATCCTGTATTTTATCTGGCAACCCTGTCTCAGGACAATTCAAGCAGAAAAGGGGAATAGAGAACTGGTAAAGGAAAAAAAAAACCTTTAAAAGTTGTATTACACTTTATTATGTTATTTTTTAAAAGAAGGAGAACAAACCCCAAACCAAAAATCACTTCCGCAACACATTTCTTAAAAGCAGAAATTAGGTTCCTTTTATGTTAGTGCAAAGATAGGTGCCAAGATGGGGTCTCAGATGGAGTGATTTTAAATCTCAGAAAGAGCTTAGCTGTTTTTGTAAAAAGGAAAGTTGGCAAGTGATTAGTGCCGATGTGGCCCAGCTGCTCTTTTGTACTTTGAAAGAAACAATTAAAATGGCTGGGACATTAAACTTTAAAGAGCTGGGATGTTCATATTCACAAGCTAATTTTAAAAAGAGGCTGGTACCTGTGAAAGGAAGGGACATTTTCAGAAAGGACATGGTCTTCTACCTTCTGGACTCTAAATTTTGAAGAATCATTTCAAATAGCTCAGAGGTAAATATTACAGATAAAATACCTCCAGGGATAAGAAAGCTCTTTCTTGCTTAGACATGTAGATACCAGACACAAAATTAACTTTTGTTCACTTTTTAGATGATAAATACTACCATCTGAGAAATTAAATGTTGGAAAAGACAAATCCAGAACTGGTTTCTTTCTATAAATTGCTGAGCTCCTGTGATGTGCTAGGTCCTGGGGTTAAGGAATAGAAATGAACAAAGTAAATCCCTACCCTGGAGGAAGCTCACATTTAAGTGGGGATGACAGATCTGTAAGCAAAGACAGTTCACTGTGGTGAGGTGATGTGGTTAAAAGCATGGTTAAAAAAGGTTAAAAGTGGCCCTGTGCTCAACACAGGCTCAGCTCCAGCCCCACCACTTAGGCAGTATCTGAGCTTTGGTTTCTACATTTGTAAATGGGAATAAAAATGGGAATAAAGACAGGATTTCTACAATTAGATCATGAGGACTTACTACGGTAAGTAAAGTTAAGCGTTTAGTACACTGCCTGCCATACAGCAAGTGCTTTGTTAGATCTAGCTACTATTGTAAGTGTGGTCATCCCTTATGAGATCTATGGAAGCACAGAGGAAGGAGTCTGTCATTCCTGCTTAGACAGGGGTTGGGCATGATGTGTGGCTCCTCAGGGGCTGAGGCTTAAAGGAGGGTAGGAGTAGTTGAGGGCATTCCCTTCACAGTGAGCAGAGGGAACACAGGGTGTCCAGGATAGCCATGGGCATGGTGGTCACATGAAAAATGACAGTGTGTGGGGCAGCAGAGGTGACCAGGGGCCCCATTATCATGGGCCTTATAAACCATGCCAGGTGTCTGACCTTCTAGAAATATCAGAAAACTGACGGAGCTTAAAGATGACAAGGACATAAATCTGCATTTCTTTTTTGTTGTTGCTGTTGAAAAATAAGCAATTTATTGACCATCCACTTTTCTAAAAAAACACAAATGTGAGAATAACATAAACACACTCAAGACTCACCAGCCCCTGCAAGACAGGAAGCAGCCTTGGACAGAGAGTCTGCAAATGAGTTTCCTTATACCTAATGTCTGAACTTCTCACTCATTCTAGGGTTTCATGTTTTGTTACCTCTTACAAAGGAAAGGAAACTGGCTAGAAGATTCACGTACAAGAAGGTCACAACTTTAAAGCTATTTGACGCTAATGTTGTGTACAATCTAGTTTGCAATTCTGAGAGACAATATCAAATAAGTACTGTCAAATACTACTCCCAGTAAACCTTGACTGTCATTGTTCTTTGAAATTGTCTTTAGGATTGATTATGTCCTCTCACTGTAGCTTTCGTTTATCACAGAGCACAAACCCTAAAGTCTGTGTGCAGTCTCCATGTCCAAGTATAGATGTCTGTTTCAGGACAACCCTAGGTTGCAGTAGTGTTTCCCTCTCTGTAGTGTGTGCTTGGTGTCATGCCCTTGGACAGGCTGGCCAAATGGCAGCGTAACGTAGGGGGCGATAGGGTCGACTCTCTCTCTGCCGAACTTGCTTCCCTTTCAATCTGGTCACTGCTCATGGTGTAGGTGGAAATCTTGAGCTCAGTGATGACCTTGGCCTATCTTTGGTCTGAAATTGCACTCTTATGTAACCGAATCCATTTCTTCACCCAAAATTAAATAGCACTTTCAAAAGTTGTCAGCCATATTCTTAGGAAGTGTCCTGAGACGGAGCTGGAGGGTCCAGGCCTTCCGGCTCTGGAGAGAGTGCTAGCACAGCCACTTCTTTCTGGGCCACCAGGAATTCATGAATTGCTTGTTCTATGTGTGGCCTGAAAATGTGGTTTAGTTTTGGATCCACCACCTGAGAAATAATCCTGTCTACTCCAGCTTCCGACCTCTCTGGCTGAACCACAGTCTGCCTCAGACCGTCGCGCAGTTGGTTTTCGTTCACTGAAGGATTCCATTCCTGCTTGTCCAGATGTGCTGACACAAAATTATCCGCACCACCGCTGCCGCCGCCGCCGTCCGCCATGACCGTGCCCCGGGCCCACAGGAAGACGATTACAGCTTCTTCTCCAGGACAGAAGGCCCAGAGTGTGTAGAGGTGGCTAAGGGGGCGGTGAAGGAGGAGGGCCCCAAGGCGGCAGCGGCGGAGGTGACGGTGGCGGTGATGGCGGCGGGGGTGGTGGTTGGGGCAGCCGCGGGGGAGGCCAGCTCGAGGCCGCGGAGGTTGCGGAAGACGCGGCAAAACGGCCTGCTGGATTCCAAGCGCGCCCCAGATGGCGTCACCGTTGACCTTTGCATTGTGATGCAGGAACCGTAATCTGTATTTCTTAAAAGATCTCTAAGAGGGAGGTGGGAAACAAATGGGAGTGGGCAAGGAGGGAAACAGGGCGACAATTTCAGCAACCATTTCAATGCTCTACGAAGGAGATGGCAAGGAGTGAATGATCCTGGTGGCCTGGCAGGTGAAGAAAGTAACAGGGATACAAGAGATATTTAGGAGATAGACTCATCCCAGGGATTGGAGACCAACCGAGTGAGAGGCGAGGGAAAGGAGAGGGTCAAGGATGACCCCCAGGCTTCTCACTTGGGCAGGTGTATGGAGGTGCCATTTACTAAATGGAGAACAGGTATAGAGGTGAGGATGGGAGACGAATACATGATCATGCATTCCACTTTTGTTTACTAGTTTAAGATGGGTATGGGTTATTCAGGTGCAGACATCTGCCTATGAAGTCCAAAGAAACAAGGACTCGGGGCTGGGGAGAGACATCTATCTCACTGAAGATAGAGAACACAGGTGGCAATTACAATGGAGACCTTGGAATGGGAGAGACATCTATCTCACTGAAGATAGAGACTATAGGTGGCAATCACAATGGAGAACTTAGAAGAGATACAGGAACATCTGGAGAGCCTATGAGGCAGACTGAGAACAACACTAAAAAGATGGAGGGAAAACTACAAGAGCCTTGGATCATAGACTGCAAAAGGGCACATTTCATGAAGGCCATGGGTGAAATGCCACACGGTGTTCCACAAGGTGTCCACTGGCTTTGGTAGCCATTGATGAGCCTAGGGCGGAAGCATCAGTCAGAGGGAGGTCATTTCAACAAGAGAACTATATTGCAACCAAGAGCCACAAAAGGCAACCACATCCAGTGCCATCCAATAGAGAAGTGCAGGTGCACAGAAAGAACCTTCTATCAACATTTCAAAAGAAAAGCAGATCCCTGATTTCACCCCAACACTCACTTCCCTCAATTAAAATGCCCCTGAAATGTAGACACCAGATTGTTTTATAAGCCCTAGCATAACTTAGAGATAGTATATTTCTCAAAGAAAGTTTACACAACAGACTCTGTCAATAACCTCACCCCATAGCTTCTAACATACAAGTACAGATGCCTCAGAGGGACATCATTCTGAATCTCATCCCATGGAAGACAGTGAAACTACCAAGACTTCACCATAGCAACCCCCCACCTATGCTCCTCACCATCCCCATGATTAGCTGGACAAGTCGGTTCCATATTTTTTTAACTAATCAATTTTTATTGAGGAACTAGTTGATGTGGCCCTGTGCTAAGCTTTATGGAGCTTTCCACGTGCCCAGGCCAGTCTAACACTCAATAAATGTTTGCTGTGGCTGTTGTTTAAGATAGGCAACATGGTCAGCCTTTGAAATGCTTACAGTCTAGTTGGAGAGGGGAGATGCTGACAGAGAAAAATATTCAGGACATATACAGGCTCCATGGGAACTTGGATGCAACAGGCACACCTAGCATGGTGTCTGGAACAAAAGACAGGCACCATTAATATTTGCAGAATGAAGACTGCACAGAAGAAAGGAGGGTGTCCCTGTCAAGTGTTGGAGATCACTGAAGGTTAGGAGAATGTGGCAGATGGAAAAAGACTTTGCAGAAGTGCTGGAGCCTGAACTGAGTCTTCATTTATCCCCTTACTGTGCACGAGCCCTTCAGATTGTGCAGGAGTTCTCTTAGAATGGAATCACCTATGTGGATCTGAGATGAGATCTATGGGGTTCTCCACTCACAGCCTCACCCACAGATGGACACTTACCTAAGCTTTTGAAAGTGATGATAATAACAATCCTATTGCAGTGTTCCATTCTGTGCTGAAAAATATCCACTGTCAAACACCTTTTCTCCACCTCCTCCAAAAGTCTTAAATAGTGTGCTGGCATGGTTTTTCTGAACAGCTGACTTTTGTATTATTTGTAATCATAGACATTAAGTTACCATAATTATCCCATCACCTTGGATCAGGGTGTAGGGCACAGGACAGTTCTCACCTCTCACTGAGGTTTCAAATCACTGCTCCCGGCTGCCTGGCAAACTAGAAGGCCACTAGAGTAACTTCTCTGACCTCTAGCTGACCTGCAGGGATCAATGAACAATTAATTACTATCATCCCGCTCCGGGAGAGATAGCACACTGCCATTTCTCAATTACAACTGGAAGTGCCCCTTGGCTGACAGCTGCCTGTCGGACAAGGCAAGCCCCATGCTGATTCAAACCAGTGCCTCCCACCGCAGCTACACACACTGATACACACAGGGACATGCCATATAACTCAGACCACATCCATTTCCCCACAACACTCACCCACAATCACACAGATCACACCATCTTCCCACCCGCTAGTCCCACACCTGCAATCACGCTAGTGTCAGACTCTGAAATGTAGATACCAGAGTGTTCTATGATCCTTAGCATAATTCAGAGATTGTATATTTCACCAAGAAAATATTACAGACTCTGTCAATAATCTCGTGTCATAGCTTCTAACATAGAAGTACAGATGCCTAGGAGGGACGACATTCTGAATCTTACCTGGCAGGAAACAGTTAATAGTCTTTATCAGTATCAATTTTTCTCATGTATTATGTGGGCACCTAGACCAGTATTGTTCAAGGGTAGGGATGACCCTTGCCTTTATGACTCAGGAAGACTTTGTCTTTGCTATACTTCTTGTGACTTTTCTACAGGTAAAACTTTTGGTGTTTTCCACCTTCATCTCTTCCTACATCTTTAGTGTCCCCTCTACCCCCATCCTAACCCTCTGTGTTCTGTTTCCTCCCCAGTCACCTTGACCACATCACTTACACCTTTTCTAGCTCCTCCCCAAATACCAAAGCACCTTCTGCATATTCACTCCTTTCTAGCCCCTTTCTCTCCACTCCTGATAAATGAAAAACCTGGACTGATGAACTCAAACTGAAATGTTTCTGGCTGCTGACAGCTTCAGCTACCACTCCTGGAGTTAATCCTAAAATTCAAAAGAGTAAATATACTTGCAACCTCAGAGGCTCCAGTTGTGCTTGAAGGTGGGAGTGGGCTACTTTTGATCATAGAGGCTCGGAGAATCCTCGTATCTCACTATGTGTGTAGGTCTCCTGCTTTATTTCTACAATCAGTGATCTAAACACTGTTTATTCCATTGGAAAGATCCACAAATGCATTAGCCAAGACTTTTGGTTGCACACAACAGCTTAAAAAAGGAGAGGGGATATATGGGCTCACTTAAAGACCCAAAGGTCTCTCTGGCTGAGGCATAATGGGATCCAGGTACTGGAACACAATAATCAGAACTTGATCTCTGGTTTCCTCCTGACTGGCTCTCCTCCTAGACTGGATGTCTTAACAGGGCTCTCCGAGCAGCTGCAAGTGTGTGTCACCCATAGTCAGCAACTGCTACCGACAAGAGAGCTTCTAGTTCTGAGGAAGAGAAATTCCAACAGAAGTTTCAAGATCATATCTCTTGGTCTACCTTGGATCAGTCCTCATCCTCAAACCAATCTCATTGGTCAGAGGCATGGAAGACTAAATTAGAGACAATTCCTCTCCTTTCCCAGCTCCTGACCTCTACTACCCAGGGCAGACTCAGCCTGTGGCCAGTCATGGCCCCTGCTGATAACTGTACAAGAACAAAAGCCTTTGCTAGCCCAAAGCTTGACTTAGGGAGCCAGTGACAATTTAGAGGAACTGTAAAACCATGGTTTCTGGGCCCTCATCAGCAAACAAAACCACCTTAAATTAATAAGGTATAGACTGTACTATCCTGATCAAACTACCAGGCATCTAGGAGGTGATCACAAATATCATAGTTATTAAAGGGACATGCTTATGACTCCACTGCTTACATTTCCACCTTGCCCCATGCCTAGAAGAGAGCAGTATTGGAATACACATTTCCAGTCTCTCCCCTGACTTCCCCCGTCGTGTGCTGCTTCAGCCAGAGGAAGAGTGACTTATCTGCTTGGTGAGATCAGGGAGAACCAGGCAAATCCACTAGGCCACATTGGCCAAGAGCAGAATCCTTAAGTGGGACATGGATGTGTCTTGCTGGTTCTCTTAGACCTGCCTGGCTTCATCTCCAACCACGAGGGAGGTCTGCTTCTCTTTAGCAGGAATGTAGTTGGATGTGTATGTTCAGACTGAAGAGCCACACAGAAGATCTTGCTACCCAGTTTTCCAGAGGGTCCTATGCTTTGGGTACTATAATTGACTCTTTGATCTCATTTAGCTAAAACCAAGAGGGGAGAAAGCATGAGTAATTACCACTTCTACCCCTTCTAGCACAACAGCAGCAGCAGACGACATGATGATGATGATGATGATGAAGGTGGTGGTGATGATTACAGTGAGGTCTCTCCCAAACCCAGAAGCTGTAGGGAGTCAGGCCAGCAGTGACCATGCTCTCTCACTTTCCCTCCCTAAGAAAACCATCAGCCCTGAGTGTCCCCCTATTGGGGGCTGAACCTTGTCTTCTGCAGAGAACACAAAAATAATTGCAAAGTGCTGTCTCCATCCTGCAGAAGCACAGCAGTCGCTTGAGTTTGGACATTAAATCATACCAGAAGACTGTATATCTGCCCTGGGAAGGAAGGAAGCAATTGAAACCCAGTATTTAAAGGCAGTCTCAGATTTATCCTCCCTCTTGACAGCCTACAAAACGTTGGAGAATAGTCCCTGCCTTTCTCTGAAAGATAAAACAGGATCCACTGTCCAGAAATTGGCCCTGAGAAAGTTCATCGCTCATTCTCATGTGACCTTCCTGAGAAACAAAAAACTGCAGGCCAAAACTCTGAGTTTTAACAGCCTTCTACTTTCACTCATTTTCCAAGCAAGTGCTGTGTTGCCTTCTCAGCATCCCACGATGTTCCACTTTCTGTGCATTTCCTTTCTTGTTTTTTTCACCAACAAGGCAGCAGCACTGATTTTTGTGCATTTTTATGGAGATACATCTCACCCACTGGCTTTGTTCAACCCACACCCCACCCTTAACCAGCAGACCTCCATGCCCCCGGAAGAGATTTTGAAGGCCAAATATTTTGGCTTGTTTCCATTCAGAAAGCTTCCCTATTGTTTGGACATTAATAAACTAAAATCCAAAGTCCTCAACCAATTACCTCACCTCCTAATCTAACTTTGGGAGTTTACTGGCTCCATGTCAAGCCGATTACTGACGAAAGGCAATCAGTCATCACGCCTTGTCTGTGGGCAGGTGAGCCCAACCGCCCTGCAGGGCTAGGAGCAAGTCAACATAGGATTGCGTCATCTGCAGCTCTCAGTCTGAAGAACTGTGGGTAACACAGTGTGCTGATAACCCCACTCCCTGTCTTGCAGTAGGAGCTCACATTGTTGACAATTAACCCGATCCAAGAGACCCACATAAATCAATCACTACAGGGAAAAAAAAATTGTTCTTGATCTACAGTGACATATGTATAGACAAGGTCAGTGGCCCGGGTTTACAACCTTGCTGTCTGAAGTGAGAATCTGGGGAGGAAGCTGCCAGTAGAAGGTAGGGGCATTTCCAAGAATTTCCAGAGACCCATGCTGAGCAACCTGCTTTGCATTGGACATTTCCGCCCTCAGGCCTGTTTCCTTCCCTTGACATTTGATGCCCTCTGCACTGGTACGTTTTGCGTTGCTATAAAGGAATACCTGGGACTGGGTAATTTAAAAGGAAAAGAGGTTTATTTGACGCATGGTTCTGCAGGCTGTTCCAGAAGCATGGCACCGGCATCTACTGGGCTCTCAGGATGCTTTTCTGGAAGGGGAAGGCAGGGGGAGCAGGCGTGGCTCTTGGTGAGAGAGGGAGCAGGAGAGACAGCAGGAGGTGCCAGGCTCTTTTAAACTAAAATCATACAGCGAGAACTCATCACCACAGAGAGGGCACCAAGCCATTCACGAGGGATCCACCCCCATGGCCCATTTGCCTCCCAGTAAGCTGCACTCCAACACTGGGGATCACAATTCGACAGGAGATTTGGAGGAGACAATCATCCAAACCATATCACCCTCCTTTGGGTTTCTGACTCAGTGTTGTCCCCAGCCCCACAGACTTGCAATTCCCAAAGGGTCCCCGCAACTGCAGGGCCGTTGGCCAGGCCCTCTGCCCAGAAGTCCCTTCCTCCTTCTTCACTGACACTACTCCTTCCCCTCCCCACTGGAAACTTCCTGTTTGTCATTCAGGTCTCAGCCTAGACATTCTTCAGTCCGGGCAACATTTCTTGACCCCTCATTTGGCTCAAGGGCCCTTCAGGGTTCTCCCATAGGGTCTATATCCATTTCCTGGGGCTGTTGTAGCAAACTACCATAGACTGGGGACTTAAAGTAGCAGTCCCCAAACTCTGGGGCACCAGGGACCAGTTTCGTGGAAGACAGTGTTTCCACAGGCTGGTCCAGGGCAGCTGGAGGTGGTTTCAGGATGATTCAAGCACATTGCATTTGTTGTGCATTTTATTTCTATTATTATTACATTGCAATATATAACGAAATAATTATACAACTCACCATAATGTAGAATCAGTGGGAGCCCTGAGCTTGTTTTCCTGCAACTAGACGGTCCTATATGGGGGTGATGGGAGACAGTGACAGATCATCAGGTATTAGATTCTCACAAGGAGCGTGCAACCTAGATCCTTCACATGCACAGTTCACAATAAGGTTCACACTCTTGTGAGAATCTAATTCCACCGCTGATCTGACAGGAGGGGGAGCTCAGGCAGTCATGCTCACTCCCCTGCCACTCACCTCCTGCTGTGTGGCCTGGTTCCTAATGGGCACAGACCGGTACCAAGGAGACCCCTGGCTTAAATAACAGAAATATATTGTCACACAGTTCTGGAAGCTGGAAGTTCAAGATCAAGATGTTCCCAAGGTTGGTTCCTTCTGAGAGCTGTGAGGGGAGGATCTGTCCCAGGCCTCTCTCCTCAGCTTGTAGGGGGCCATCTTCTCCCCGTGTCTCTTCGTGTCATTTCCCTTCTATTCCTAACTGTGTCCAGATTTCCTCTTTTTATAAAGTCACCAGTCATATTGGATTAGAGACCACCCTAATGACTTCCCTTTACCTTGATTACCTTTGTAAAGACTATCTCCTAACAAGGCCATATTCTGAGGTGCTGAGGTTAGGACTTCAACAGATGAATTTGAAGAGGAAAAAATTTAGCCCATATCAGGACCCTTATTACTTCTCACCTACCATAGGATATTAACCGGCCTCATTCCTCCTCCATCACCCTCACTGAGGGCAGGAATGGTGTCCGACACTCCCTCTAGTCCAGTATCTGGCATGGGGTAGGTTCTCATTTCTGTTCGTGATTTCACATGCCTGCCCCTCTCCTCCCTTTCTTCATTGTGTAATGCCCTTTGCTACTGACAGCGTGGGCCCTGGTGGCCACAGGAATTGAACTGCCTGGCATGGGAGTAGGTGGGGTGGGGAGGGCTGCTCAGAGCCCTCCTGCTGTTGGTGACACAGCGGTAATGACCTGGACACAGCTTCCCCATCTGCTTCAACCTCCAGGGAGCCACCACCATGAGGACGAGGGTCCCTCCTTGGCAGGGCGTGCATCAAGCTAATTCTCCAGCTCCATTTCTTAATCTAATGCGTGGTTCCAGGAATCCAGCTATGTGCTTTAATGGGCCCCTGTCATTAGAGGCTTGGCAAATGCTCACACTCCCAAGCTCCCCGAAGCCCAGGAGGGCTGGCCAAGGGCTGAGAGGCACCAAGGCCATTTTCAAAAGCAAAAGGGCAGCAGGATCATAGTCCGACATTTTTTAAACCTGCATTTATTTAGTAAATAATGTATGTTAATGCAACATATGCTGTATTATGCAATAATGATAGAAACAACCTGATCCTCCTATCCCAGACTTCACTCGCATCCTGCAGCTGCTCGGCAGGAATCCTGCACCCGCCTCTGGCCGAGGACTCCTCGTCAAGTTCACGAAAGGGCAATGAACGTTCACGGTCAGCTCCTGGCTGCCTCCTCCCCTCCTGGGCTGCCTGACCTCCTCCTTGTCCCTCCCATCTCACACCAAGCCATCCACACCTGCCACCTTCCACAGACCCTCCTCAGACCTACAAGACCTCCCTGACTGTTTTGGCCCACAGTGACCTCCAGACTTGTCAGATCACCTCATCCCTTGTCATCTGGGCCTTAGTTGACATACAAGGGGCGTTGCAACTTTACTGCTTCCTCCTCCTGTCTCCTAAGCAGATCGCAGAGTTGCCCTTTCTTCCCCAGGGCACCAGAGCAGTGCTTGGGGCAAGTCAGGATTATTCCAACTTCAGTTGACTGAGAACTTAATGTCACATCAGATCAGTGTTTGCTGGGGGCGTGCGTATGAGGCAGAGGGAGGTGATTGACTGCAAAGACACATGAGAGAATTTTTTGGGGTGATGGAAATATTCTAATTCTTGACTGAGGTGGTGGTTACTTGGGAGTATACATTTCTCTAAACTCACAATTACAATCTGTGTTTTAATGTGTGTAAATTATTCCTCAATAAAGTTAATTAAAGAAAACAAAATCCGTGTTATCGTAACAACACATAGAACCAGGTTTCCCTCACAGTTTGGCAGCTATGAAGTTCTAACCTCACCCTTGGTAGACAGCTATTCTGACACTCAATGACTGTGAGAGTTGACCCATGATACTTGTTAGAATCTGGCTTTGAGAGAGCACACAGCATCCATCCAAGAGAATGCTATGGGGCCTGTATTATCAGGAAAATTTTATCTTAGCAGGAGATTGTTAAAATTCACAAAGGACATGTTTTATTTGCAAAAAACGGTCCAGGCCCCACCACCAGGAGCCTGGGTTCATGTCTGACAGTCCATGGGTTGTTGGAGGCATGCTTTCCTGGTGTAGTTTTCTGTTCCTTTAACTATCAAATGAGGCTTCAGGCTGGCTAATCTGTGACATTTCTTTTAACTCTGCAATTCGATAATAAGGCTGCACCATTCCTGTGCACTGATAAAGTCACCAAGTCACTGGAAAATTGGTGCCCATGATATCCAACATACCCCTGACACACACCTGCCCTTTCACAGGCCCATTCCTAATTCCTGGTTCTTTGCTGAATTCTTCTTCCATCTCTTAGATTTTCCCAAGTTCTTGTCTGGTCGAGACTCTTTCTCACCTGCTTCTCTATTATTCTGGCAACTCAGAGATAATGAATTTTTTGTGGTGATGGTAGAACTCCCAGCTTTTCTAGTCTACCTTCTCTCTTACATGAGAACTCATGGTTGAGTGCTCTCTGGTACTCTGCCATGGGAAAGCACCAGTACAGGATAAGAACTTTATCAATTTCAGCCCACATACTCCTCACAGTTCTGTGAGGTAAGTTTTATTATTTTATTTTCATTTTGCAGAAAAAGAAACTGAGCCATAAACAAGTTAGAGGGACTTGCCCAAGCTTACTCAGGCTATGCATGTGACAGCAGGATTGGGAAGCGAGGCCTCAGACCCCAGCATCTGTATGCTTGACCCGATGCCATTCTGCTTCCCTGAGACCCAAGATAATTCAGGAAGACTGCTACCACCACGTTCTCTTTTCCTTATTAAGGAGAAATGCAATGAATATGACATCCAAGAAGAAAACCCTTCTTCTAAAACAAAATGGGTGATAGGATAATCCCCAACTAATTTTTGGATGATTTTTGCCTAAAGTCTTATCATTGCTGGGAATGAAGGGTTAGTATTGGAACTGCAATTATTAGTGGGGATGGGGGAAGTAGGTGATTTCCAACACAGATGTCCCTTCCACCCCACTGGAATTCCCACAAAAATGTCACAGGGCCATAGAAACCTCCTTGGGCAGGCTCCCAAACTTAGAGACAGATTGCCCTTAACATGGAACAACCCCAGAATGACCTTTATCAAATTATGCCCTTATGGTCACGGTGTTTCATATGTTCCTTGAAGGAGAATTCAATGTAAAATGAGTTTAAGAAATGCTGGGAGTTCAAACACATCTCCTTACTAGTGTACTTCAAAACTTTTATTATCACAAGTGAATTGCAAATCTCCCAACATAGTTTACCATGTTTATTTTCACCATGGAAGGTTGTTGTTGGTAGCGTTGGTGTATGTGTGTGTGGTAAGGGTAAGGTAAGGGTAGGTATTTGTTTTTGCTAAATGCCTTTCATTAATACCATCTTGAGGAAAACACAAAACGACATTTAGAAAAATACTGCTACCATGGGTAGAAGACAGGGTGAAGACTCAGACAAGTTAATATGGTGGCCAGCCTCCAAGATGGCTCCCAGTGATTCTCGCCTCTGAGTATTCCCATTTTTGTGTAGTCCCTTTCCACATAAGGCTGACCCGTACTGCTAAGTAGGATATTTCAGAAAGGATGGCATATGACTTCTGAGGCTAGGTCATAAAAGACATTTCAGCTTCTTTCTTGCTCTCCCTTGGATCATTAACTCTGGAGGAAGCTGACTGCTATGCTGTGAGGAACTCAAGCAGCCCAGTGGGGAGATCCAAGTGTTGTAAAGAACTGAGGCACCTCACCAATAGCCAGCATGGGCTTGCTGGTCACAAGAGTGAGCCATCTGGGAAACAGATCCCTAGCCCAGTCAAGTCTTCAGATGACTGCAGTCCCAACTGTCATTTGAGTTCATGGGAGATTATAAGCCAGAACTAACCAGTCAAGCCACTCTTGAGTTCCTGACCCACAGAAACTGTGTGAGACAATAAATATTAATTGTTGTTTTAAGTCAGTAAGTTTTGGGGTCATTTGTTATGCAGCAATAGATGCCTAATACAGTAAAGCAGAACTTCCATGATGTTTCAATGTAATGAGTCTTTGGGAAATAGTTTATACCCTTTAGAAATGAAGAGCAGTGGTCTTCTGGCTACCATATTTCTACAACTATATAACTTCTGTAACTACAGAAAAATAACAACAGAAACATTTTATTGGGGATGTTTTTCTCAATGAACAGGAAGACCAGTGGTGATTGGTACTAATGTGTGGCTCCCATAATTTCATTTTCATCTACTGCATGTAGGTACATGTTCCTTTACCTATAGTAAAATGTTGACCTGCATTACATTAGTTTATCTATATAATAAGAACAGCATGTTACTCATTACTGCTATCTGCCTGTCTTGGGCTGTAAACCTCTAGCTGCAAGGACTGATGGGACACCTGGAACAAAAATTCTCATTTTACTTAACAGTTGTGCTTACAGAAAAGGTAACAGTGTGCTCAGAGCACCATTAACCCATGTGTCAGCTTTTAGCCTGTTCCTGAGAGTCTATGAACTTACTCTTAAAATCCTACAAAGAAGGAACTCTCATAATCTCAGCAAAGGATCACATTCTATTAATATTTTAATGTCTGCTTTGCTACAATAAAGTTTTGCTATGTTATGAGAGAAATTTTGAGCTACTGCCCAGAAGAGGATAAAACAAGATATTTAAAGATTCAGCACTAAAAAATGTTAATAACACCAATATGATGCTTGGTCTGAATTTTCTTGAAAAAAAATACATTTTTAAAAGATACACATGAATAGATAAATATAGTCACAAACTCTCAAGTTGAATAAGGGAGGCTACATTTCCCTGAGCTTTGGAACAAGGATAATAAAATATTGCTTTTATGGAGACCTTTTCTTGGAAAAAGAGCTCATAAAACTTTATCATACATGTATTTGCTCTCTTAATGTAATCATTTAATCTCCCTCATGCTTTTCTCGAAGGCATCTTTACTACCGTGTGGCGGGGACTCCAGACTAATTGTGTTTACAGACAATGGTCAAGCCATCTTCTGAAAGGCCTGATTTTCTGAGGGAATGCAATAGTAAAAATCTCCAAGATTTTTTTCCTTTATCTGAAAAAAAAATTATTGGGGTTTACTAGGATTGTAACCAGTGTCCCTATGAAGCAATGAGCTTGTTGTGCTGATTAACCTTATCTGCTGCCTCCTCATTCATTCTCTTGGTCACACAGGTTGCCGTGGGAGAGTAAACACAGCCCTAGACCTTACCTTTTCACCTCGTCCTAATCTTCCTTTAGGGGCTCCTAGCAACTGTCCTCCCCATAAGAACCCAGTAAAAAGAGGAGGGTTGTGAGCTCAGACAAACAGTTGGGCCTTTTGACCAATATCAACCAAGAGAAGGGAAGGGTGTGAGCTCAGACAAAGCAATTAAATCTCGCAACCAATATCAAACAAAAGAAGGGAAGGATGTGAGCTCAGACAAAGCAATTAGGTCTTTTGACCGATATCAACCAGGACAAGGGAAGCTGGGAGGCTTCCTTCTGCGATCTTTATCAAGTAAGTTAAGCTGACTCTCAGGGGATGATATAACCTCTAGGTTAGGTGTGTCCATGCCTTGTGCGTTCTTTCATTTTGCCCAAAGAAGTGAGATGCCAAGCTCTCCCATCTCCTAATGGAGTGTTGGGCTTTGCTCAAGAGGAAGGGGCAGTGCAGGCAAACCAGCCACGGGTGAGGGTTGGGCAGTGCTCCAGGAACTGCCTCAGCACTCAAACCCAGAGCCCAGTTTTGTCCTGCTCCTGGCTGCCTTTCTTACCAGAGATGCCTCTCTATCTATATTGAGATTTTACCTTTTTAACGGTTAATGAAAGGAGAGAAAAGATGCAATTACCAGCAGTTTAGGAGCCAAGAGAGCATTTCCAAAGCCAATGCTCAGATGTCTCTAGTCATTATTCTCCAATTCTCTCTCCTAATAGAGCTGGTTATAGCTCTTGATCTGAATAAAATTTCACATCCACGTCTTTCCTCACCCTCTGCTCTTGATGGAAGTCCAGAAGGCCCAACAGATGATTGTTTGAATGAATGAAGGATAGATGAATGAATGAATAATTTTTCTAATGGAATAGAGCATTCCATCCTCAGAACAATCTGGTGAGACACACAAGTAATGTATTCCTCCACTTTTAACAGATGTGCAAACTGAGGTACGGAGGGGTTTAACAACGTCCTAAGGTCACATGGAGAATGAGTGACACTGAATTAGAGCTTACAATGCTCTAAGTGGATAGTTCACAAACTATATCTTGCTTATGCCCATTTAGTTGAGCCATTTAGTTGATAAGTAATTAGCCCTGCTCCCTCAGCTTGGGGTGGCCCCGTTTCCCCCTTCCCTGACTCTGATCCATAGGCACCTCCCAGTGCTCCCAGGCTTTCGTGGTCCAACAAAACCCCTGTTTCTTCCCTGGTGCCATCCTGAGACCCGCGCATGGAAGTAACCTCTTCCTCCCTGGTGCCTCCCTAAGGCTGCTCATGATTTTCCATCCTGGCTCCTGTTTGCTGTATCCATTGGACACCCACAGCCTTGCCTGGATGGCCACTCCCACTACACCTGGGAAAAGTCTAGTTGGAGGAGGTATTTTTATCAGTTATCTTCAGGCACAAACAAGACCACTAGGAAGGGTTGCTCTGGCTGGGCACAGTGGCTCACACCTGTAATCCCAACACTTAGGGAGGCTGAGGTGGGTGGTTCACGAGGTCAGGAGATCGAAACTATCCTGGCTAACACAGTGAAACCCTGTCTGTACTAAAAATACAAAAAATTCCCTGGCTGTGGTGGCACATGCCTGTAATCCCAGTTGCTTGGGAGGCTAAGGCAGGAGAATCATTTGAACCCAGGAGGCGGAGATTGCAGTGAGCTGAGATTGCACCACTGCACTCCTACCCGGGCAATAGAGTGAGACTCCATTTCAAAAAAAAAAAAAAAGGAAGTGTTGCTCTTCTTCCCAATGATAAGTGGAGGAAATCACAAGTCAGGAAGTGTGGGAGAATGGTTGGTGCATAAACCACGGTGGGTCTTATTATTTCTGGACGCTTCTTGTGTTGTTGCTCCTTGAACTCACTCCTTCCTCCCCTCTATTCTCTGGGGCATAGGGTAACTATAAGCAATGGGGTTGGGTTTTTTTTTTTCATTCATTTAAATGAAAAGACTTTCTTTCAAATTACTTTCTTTTTCTAATGACATCCCATTGTTCAAAACATACTAATGTCTCTTCTGGAATTTCTTTCATTGCTTATTGAGTATTCTTTTGGATAATTCTTAATGGTGGCAACAATTTTCCATCCCTGAGGGTGAGTTTGGTTGTGGCTCTTTTTGCGAGATAGCAACAATGTAACTTTATGAAACATTTTACAGTTTTAGAGACTAGGATGTCCTTGGTGTTGACAGATTCAGAATTAAGACTTATGACTAAAGAAGACGGTAACTTTTCTTTGGGTAGAAAATTTGACATAAAACAAAGGAAAGAGACAAGTTTTGGGGGTGGTTCAAGAATGGCCCAAAAGCATAGCCAAGAGTTGAGTTATGGGCCAACCCCTTTGAGTAGTGGTGGCTCCACTGAGTAGCCAGAGTGACACCTTTAGCGAAGGGCACAGAATTGGATGCCTTCATTCCAATGTGCAAGTTGTGAACAACCACAGCCATTGCACCAGGCGCCTTCAACAAATATTCGAAAGTGCCTACTAAGTGTCAGGTGTGGAGTCATAAAGAAAGATGTAGGACTCTGATGTCTAGACTTGCAACCTAATGGGGACAAATGCAATGCTTATGTGACAAGTGCTGGCACAGGTGTCCATAGGACCATGTGGCACAAAGGAAGGTGCTGTCATATCTCTTGGGGCTAATGGGATAGAAGGGACTGGTGACCAGGCATGGAGTGTCAGTAAAGACCTCATGGGATTAGCAGCAGTCCTCACAGTTACCCCCCAGGGTAAGTATTCATATGCCTATTGTGCAGATGAGACAGCTGAAGGTGAGAGAGATTAAAATGCTGGCCAAAGTCACAAAGCTGGGAGCGTGGAAACCAAGGATACTTCTTCTTTGCTTTGCTTACTGCTGCATATCCACCTAGCACTGCTTGAGTACTAAATATCAGGGCTGGAATCTGGGTCTGTCTGAAATGCGACACAACACTCTCTCTACCTCAGAATGCTGCCTTCTTTTTGCTGAAAAAAAAAATCAGAATTCATTTATTATTGTTGTTGTTTCAAGTTTATAGGCATACTTCAATGAAAGTGAAGTACGTAGAACAGTCCCTGGCACACTATCAGTGCTGCTTAAATATTTACTGAATGAGGCAATGTGGCTGGTGCCTGGCTGGTGCCAAGAAAATCAGAGACAGATCGGAAGAGGAGAAGAGGGCAGATGCAGCACCAGGAGCATGCCAGGTACACTGGGCACCAATGGCATAGGAGGACCAGGTATTGGTTTTACTATTTGAGGGATAAGTAAAGTGAAGCTCAAAGACATGCAGTTCCTTGCCCTAAAATCACTCAGCAAGTGGCAGAAATGGGCCACACGGCTTCTGAACACAGTCACTGATTGAAGTAGACAACAGGCAGCAGCCAGGGAGTACATTCAGGGGGCACAGGACACCACTGAGTTGGGATTTCTCTTCTTTCCTCCTTCCTAGGCTCTAGTACAACTCTTCTCTTATAACTTTAATCAAATACTGATGGCTATTAAAATGTAACCCCCCATACACAATAACTAATGTTTAAACTTCTTTAAATCTTCACCTTAGAAGGAATGAGCTTTCAATCCTTGTCTAAAGCCACATCCTAACAGTAGGTGGAGCAGAGCAAGAGTGTCTTGTCTATCTCCTTTTCACCTCATTGGTGAAGGAGGGATTCCTACCCTAGGAATCTGGGGATGGCCAAACACATACCGTTGACACTGGACTGATGAGGTTGATAGTAGTTTATTTGTCACATAGACTCACAGCCCAGAGGAGGAAGACAGCTCATCCCATGCAGGATCACATGAGGTTGCACTCTAGAGAAGAGTGAGCTGGCAGGGACTGTGGGAGGCAAGCTTCATAGTAACAAGAGCCAGAGATGCCCCTGGCTCCTGCAGGGGTGTGTGATTGGCTTGTTTGAATAATGTTGCAGGCTGGGAGGGGCATGAAACACATTGGGTTGAGGACCAGGTGGAGTGCAGTTAGCCTAGCCATTGAGGGAACTATGCTGGTGGGAGACTTTCTTTGCTAAATGGGGGCATATCTAGGAAGAGCAGGGGAATTCACAATTAGGCTTTTGGGGCTGTGTGAGGCTCAAAGACATCAAGATACCGTGTGAAAGAAATTTCGGGCCTTACAGTATAAAGTGAGACCTAGGGGCAGATGCTACAGAGTGAGAGAGGGAAGAAGGCAGTTTCACAGTGTTACCCAAGATGGGCCCCTCCTCCCAATGTAGCTGATAGCACCCCACACACAAGTCCATCAGCTGCGGCTCATCCATGCTGTGGGAGCCTTAACAGCATTAAAGAAGTTTGCTGTAAAAATGACTGTAGTGACATGGAAGAATATCTCCAACATAGTGTAGAGTGAAATGGGCAGGGAACTGATAAGTGTATAGAGTAAGATCCCAATCAAATATTAAAATGACCAGTAAGCCCAGTGAGTTGCTGCCAGCAATTTTCCCTGAATAGTGCAATTATGAGTGATTGGTTTTCTTCTGTAGTGATTTTATCTGGTTTCCATTAGCATTACCTTTTAAAATCATGTAGAAAATGTAAAATGAATTTACAAATCAAATTTATAATACTACCCTTATAATTGCTCATATATTTACCCTTACTGGAGATCTGTATTTCTATATATGGCTTCAAATTACTGTCTAGCTTCTTCTTTTTATTATTTTAGAGATAGGGTGTCACTCAGTCACTCAGACTGGAGTGCAGTGATGCTATCATAACTCACCGCAGGCTTCAACTCCTGGGCTCAAATGGTCCTCCTGCCTCAGCCTCCTGAGAAGCCCGGACTATACATGCACAACACCACACCCATCTAATTTTTATGTTATTTTTTGTAGAGGCAGAGTCTCTCTATATTGCCCAGGCTGGTGTCGGACTCTTGGTCTCAATCCATCCTCCTCCTTCCACATTCCAAACCCTGAGATTATAGGTTTGAGCCACCACACCTGGCCATCTAGCTTGTTTTCGGTTCAATCTGAGGGACAGACTTCTCCCTTTAGCATTTCTTGCAGGATAAATCTAGTGGTAAGAAACTCTCAGTATTATTTTTTGAATGTATTAAGAAAATAGTATTTGGGAGGAAACAAACACAGAAATCAGAGACTTGACTGATCCAGCTGTCTGGAGGCAACTTCAGGAGTAAAAGAAGCCATCTCTACAGGCCGCTTCATCACCAAGCTCTAACAATGTTCTTGGAAACAACAACAATCATACTGAAGACCCATATGGTACAGGAGACATAGTTCCCCACAATCAGAGAGAACTCCACAAGAGCTCTGCCACTTAGGCCCTGTGAGACTTGGGGAAGTGAAGTCACCTTCACCTTTTACAATAGGATCCTGTGCTTTCGTATGGGAAAATGGGGAGGGGCTGACTTTAGGTGAGGGACTACCAACCCAGGTGCCTTCAGCTTTCACCAGAAGTGAGCGAGGCCATTGGGTAGACTGTTCAGGAATAAGAACAGAGCTGCCGGAGCTGTGAAAGACTGTTCACCTATTCCTACTCAAGAATAGGAACAGAGCTGCTTGCGCTTCCAATTTTTAAAGAAAATCTCTCAAACTTTATTCTTATTTGAAGTTTCCTGATGTAAAATATTGCTGATGAATTCAGCTTAAAACAAATAAACCAAGAAACAGTCCAAAACACTACAAAGGTCAAAAAAGACACGTCCGTCATGGGGATACATCTGGTCACCAGTTCACAACATCTGCATTATGTGATCTCTGAAGTCTCTTCGAGCTCGGGAACTTTGCAATTCTGTGATGTCTTGTTTCTCCTCTTGAGATGTGACGTACAAGAGGGAAGGTCAAACCGAGGTGCTTTCTATCTTTGAGGCAACACTGGTGAAGGCTGGAACCGACAACAGGTGATATTCTCAAGCTGATGAATTTTTCTCTAACTCCATAGTGAGCCCTCAGCTGACTCCCTATCCTGTGTTTAACATGGCTGTGCTACTTCAGGCTCCCAACTCGCTGAGGGTGCCCATGTCAGCCGATGACCTTTGTTACACCCCAGTGCCTTCAGGTATGTAAATGAGGAGCTTTTCCATCCAAAGTGGACAGATGAGATGTACTATACTTGCATGTCACAAAGCAGACATGTGCAGTAGGGTCTCAGCTATAGAGGAAGGTGAGGTTCTGGAAATATTTTGTGAAAAAAAAGACTGTAAGTATGAGAAGGGTCATCAGATAATATCAGCTTTTACAGATCGGGGCTTCTCAGAGGGATTCTATAAAACACTCTTCACAGAGGCTCAAAAGGAGTATTGATTTTTTTAGGAGCAGAAGGGGTCAAAATTACATGCCTTGCACAACAGCAGCCACTGCTCTGCCACTCTGGACCTTTCTAACAAAGAACAAAGTCAGGAACAGGCAGAAAGACAAAGCTGAGAAGGGAGACAGAGAGGAAGGCATTGTCTGGTCCTGGCAAACCTTCCCCCGGCCGCTGTATTAAGGCAAGGTGAAGCTCTTCAGCAACACCGGAACCTGATTTTATGTGGTGGCTGCTGCAGTTGACAGCCATCTCTGGGGACCTGCTTTGTGTCTGCAAGAAGGCAGTGGGAAAGGTCACCACAGGGCAGGCTGTGGCCCGATGGTACTGGGAGCCAAAGATTTCCCAGGTTGATGCACTTGCTCCTCCAAGTAGATAAAATGCCCAGAAGGCACCAGACATTTTCGTAGTCCAGCAGGATGGTGCTGAAATCAGCATTGCAGAATCCTGATGGCATGCCCCTGGGAACAGGAATGTGGATGCTTGCTGGTGTCTTTTGCTCTGGAAGGATGGACAAGTGGAAGGGAGGAAGAGGTTGCTCTTGTGTGATTGCAAAAGAAGGCGCAGCACCAGTGTCCACTGTGTGACCTGAGAGAGGTCCCTGGCCCAAAGGGGTACAGGAAGACTTCCTTAGGAAGGAAGTCGGATTTATGTTTTGCTTGTTTGTTGGTTCATTTTCTGAGATAGCATTTCACTCTATCACTTAGGCTGGCATTCACACAGCCTCACTGCAGACTTTATCACAGCTTACTGCAGACTTGACTTCTAGGATTCAAGCAATTCACCCACCTCAGCTGCCAGAGTAGCTGGGACCACAGATGTGGTGACCACCATGCCAACCTAATTGTTGTATTTTTTGTAGAGGCAAAGTCTTGCTATCTTGCCCAGGCTGGTGTCAAACTCCTGAGCTCAAGCAATCTGCCTGCCTTGGTCTCCCAAAGTGCTGGTATTACAGGAGTGAGCCACTGTGCCCAGCGCTGAACTTTTAAATCAGAGGGTCACTTTCCTGGGGGCTGCAGCCGGCAAGCTATCAGAATGAGTTAAACCAGCAAAGCTCTGGGAGTTAGCAACAGAGCAGAGAAGCAAGCACTGGCATCTGAATTCTTGCTACCTCCTGGAAGTGTGGAGATCCTATTCTTTAGTTTTCCTTCCCTCCCAGGTTCTGTCTAGTTGATAAGTAGACCAAATTTGCCTAAAAATGATCAAAGTATTACCTACTAAACCCAAAGTGTGAGGCTCTGAGAAGGTTCATCTGGAGAGCCTGCAGGGAACTGTACCTGCCACCCAAATGTGAATGAACCTGGGTGGAGATGCTGGGAATTTGAAGAGAAAACACAAAGTAATGGAGAGCAGACAGGATTAGGGGAGGGCAGAAAAGATGGGCCCATGTTGTCTGTTTCCATGGAAGGATCCTACCTCTGGAAATTGTGGCCTCACAGATCCAGACTCCAGCTGATTGCATCACACACCCAAAGGAGGTGGAGAGCAGAGAAAGAGTTCACCCCAGGACCGCTCCACCATGTGGAAACCTGAAAGGGAGGAAGACAAAGGTTCCCCCAACCCCTCACATATACACCAGAGCAGGGCTGGGCCATTGGAGAGGTCAGAAGCAACGTGAAAAGGGCTAAGCTCTAAAGTTAGACACCAGCTTAAAACAGAATGGGGCCAGCCAATGAAAGACTATTGGTCATACCTGCTGCCAACTAGTGAGTGAAGTCAACCAGTAGGGTAACACAGCCATGCAGGGGGAGCCATGAGAGTTAGGGTCTAAGGAGCTGAAAAAGAACCAAGGAGAGAAAGGCAACAACAGACAGACAGAAGGAATGGCTATGGTTGCACAAAGAACCTCCCTGCCTTCACAAGCCTACAGCTAGGTCTCTTGCCACTGCCTCAGCAGTTCTTTTCCCAAAGCCTCGGTTTCCAAGCCTGGCATCTGGACATGGGGCAAACGCAGATGTGAGAAAACTTCCAGTTATCAAGAAAAAGCCCAGAACTAGCATCACTGGAAGCCCAACTCAAGGTGGTCAATGACCAGGGAGTCTGTAAGCATAGAATGACTGAGACAACAAGGATGGAGGTGGGGAGGGTGCATTGCAATCATGGGGAAGAATGGAGTTGGATCAGGTGAGAAAGCACTGGAAGTGAGAGTAGTTAAGCTCCATGTTGTTGCTGTAGGGTGAGAAGTCTGACCTAGATGCCAGTTTCCCGTACACTGAGCTTCCAAAGATGTCCAAGCATGTGTCTTCAGGGCTTGATTTGGACAAGATCTGACAAATACGGTAACCATTTTCCAAGCGGCCTGCATGGGCTGGGTTCCAGGAGAGCTGTCTCAGATGGCCTGAAGGCAGAAGGAGCCTTCAATTTAAGGAGCCACCTGAGCTTCTTTCCCATCCAAGGATTGTGCGAGTGTGAGATTCTCCCTAGACTGAACATTAAGGAAAATGGGAATGTCCATGGTGGCAAATCAATTCAAGGATGGAAAAAGATTGTTAAAAGGTGAGACTTTAAGAAGCTTCTATACAGTAGTAATTTCTATGCATCTATGTTTCTCAACTTTGTAAAATTTCATCAGTCAAATCCTTTTGCTAAGACCCCATCTATTTCTCTGTTTGTGAACTCCCTCAACCTTCCTTAATCATCCTTTTCAGTTGAACTTGAGTTAAAATATTTATAACATGATATTATTAGCAAAGTTCATTCATTAAAGTAATGTTTACATTTCCATTACCAGCCAGTAGTAGTCTTTCTCCTTTTGACACTCGTCATTAAGGCTGATCACTGAATGATTAAGGGCTTCCTGTGCATGGAGTTGTTCCAGGTTGCTCAGGTCTTCTGTTGGGGCCTACACTCAGGTCAGTGTTTTCTGAACAACTTCACTCTTGGGAAGGCTCAGCACATACTTCAGGTAATAAAGGGTTTCTGTCGCAATGACACCACAGACGGAATCCTGTGAAAAGATTTCACTAATGGCCCTGCTGGTTTATAGGGACTAGCCTAATCTCTCCTACCAGCAGTTCACTTTCCTCTGTCTACCTGAGGTTCCTCTAGTCAACCCACGACCGCCGTGAGCAAACAGTGGCCACAGGAAGGAAGGAAGCTTATAGGGACTCAGTCATGTTTGAAAACTGAACACAGTAAGGCATGTTTATTCTGCGTAAAAGGTAAGAAGTGAGGCTTTGCCCTTTTTTGGAACTTCAAAACCTTGCTGGGCTTACCCACTTAACAACGGAATCCTCATTCCTCTTATCTATAAGAGAAGATAACTTCCCAGTGTCATGGAGCTGGGGCAAGAACCCAGATTGGACTCTTCAACCCTCCAGGCCTATTTTCACTGCACCGCAAGTTCTTACAAAATGGGAGCTGGCCATTTGGAGCGGTTGCCAACCTCCCAGAAATTAATGGAACCCAAGAACAAGACCTCACATAGTTCGTCAAGGAGAAGCCTAGGAGTATGAGGGGAAAGCTACAGTGGACCTCAGGACAGTAAATTCTCTAAAAAGGTGCATAGGCTCATGAATATTTCTTCCCCAGCCTTGAATAACCCAATGATTTATTTCACAAATGAAGAAACTATGGTTCAGAGAAGTTCAAAGACAAGGCCAGGGTCATCCAGCCAGTTACCTGACTGAAATAAAGATTGTGGGACCCCATCCTCAGCCCAGTGCTCTCTGCCACACTGTCCTCTCACATCCCACTCATTCATTTAATAGCACATATTTCTGCTGCTTGCCAACTTGAGAAAAGATGAATGTAAATTGTTTTTTAAAGAAAAGAGGGCAAGATGGCCGAATAGGAATAGCTCCAGTCTCCAGCTCCCAGCGCAAGCGACCCAGAAGACAGGTGATTTCTGCATTTTCAACTGAGGTACTGGGTTTATCTCACTAGGGAGTGCCAGACAATCGGTGCTGGTCAGCTGTTGCAGCCCGACCAGCGATTGCTGAAGCAGGGCGAGGCATCGCCTCACCTGGGAAGCGCAAGGGGGAAAGGAATCCCTTTTCCTAGCCAGGGTAACTGAGACACACAACACCTGGAAAATCAGGTAACTCCCACTGCAATACTGCACTTTAAGCAAACGGGCACACCAGGAGATTATATCCCACACCTGGCCGGGAGGGTCCCACGCCCACGGAGCCTTCTTCATTGCTAGCACAGCAGTCTGCGATCTAACTGCAAGGCAGTAGCGAGGCTGGGGGAGGGGCACCCACCATTGCTGAGGCTTAAGTAGGTAAACAAAGACCTGGGAAGATCAAACTGGGTGGAGCTCACAGCAGCTCAAGGAGGCCTGCCAGTCTCTGTAGACTCCACCTCTGGGGACAGGGCACAGCTAAACAACAACAACAACAACAAAAAGCAGCAGAAACCTCTGCAGATGCAAACGACTCTGTCTGACAGCTTTGAAGAGAGCAGTGAATCTCCCAACACGGAGGCTGAGATCTGAGAACGAACAGACTGCCTGCTCAAGCGGGTCCCTGACCCCTGAGTAGCCTAACTGGGAGACATCCCCCACTAGGGGCAGACCGACACCCCACACCTCACACGGTGGAGTACACCCCTGAGAGGAAGCTTCCAAAG